>NC_061117.1:214200073-214410003 GCF_002878395.1 Capsicum annuum | reverse complement strand
ATAATTCAGACCACAATTACTATTTGATGTCTCTATCCTAGATATTGAAATCCATAAATCACATATTCGGACTTCCTCTATGATTTATGTAAGAGAAAAGATATAATTTCCCCTCTGAACTTGTCGGCTCAACTCACTTTAGCACTTAAACTTAAGTTTCGTTTATTTGCCCTTTTAACATCTTTAAAGTGTATTAAAATCCCTCCTTAACTGCTCGCGTGTAAACAAGCGCCGTCAGGTGCGTTAAAACTCATTTTTTTGTCTATTTAATTTTTTTCAAATATTCATTTAAAGAGAAAAACTCATATATTTGTAAAAGAAAATACTAATATTATATTTAAAATATAATAGAATTTAAAAAAAAAAAAATAGACACCTTTTATTCTTTCTTTTTCAAAACATCAACAACACTCAAATTCCCCCATTAACAACCTCAAATCTATTCTCTATCAACAGTCTTCAATGTTTTTTCATTGTCCTCCATTAACAACATCAAAGAACAACCACAAAGACACTAAATTAGAAAAATTTCTCTATTGAACACCTTTTATTCTTTCTTCTCTAAAACATCTACAACACTCAAATTGGGTAAATTTCATCAATTGTCACTTAACTTTGTATTTATTAGGCAAAATTTACTTTTCTTTCATCCATTTCATCCATAATCACTTAATTTTGTATCTATTACGCAAAAGTCACTTTTCTTTTATTTCATTCATTCATGGTCATTTAAATATAATATTAGTATTTTAAACACCATCCCAAACTTCAATCCAACTCCCTCAATATTTAGATAAAAATTAAATTAAATTGATGATTTTGTCTTTAAACCACTTACCATCAATGAAATTTCTTTTAATTTCTACTTTTGAACTTTTTTTGTTAATAAGATAATTTTTTAATTACTTTTTTAAACTCCAACTTGAATCAGAAATAAGAAAAAGAAAACATCACAAACTTATTTGTAGGGATGGAATTGCGGCTGGTGGGAATTGAAAAAAAATGGAGGTATTTTTATGTTAACAAGAAAAGAGGGAGGGAGGGGGGTTGGGGGGCTAGAAAGGGGAGAAAGAGCTTAGGGGGGGACCTATTTTGCTGGGAGGGGTTGCGGGGTGGGGGTGGGGGGTGGGGGGAGGGGGCGCTGGAAGAAGCCGGGGGGAGGGGGATTGAAGAAGAAGAAGGAAAAGGAAGGGGGAGGGGGGCTGAATAAGAAGGAAAAGGAGGGGGAGGGGGAGGGCATTTTTATTTAATATATATATATATTTTTTTATTTAAAAAAATATATAAAAATAATATATGTGTGAAATTACTTTTTTAAAAAAAATTATAAATTTTTATGTGGCAATGATGTGGCGCTGATGTGCGGAGAGTGTAACACACTCACCGTTACGAAAGTAATAATATATATTAAGGGGTGAATCTACTACACTTTAAAAATGTTAATAGGGTAAATAAATAAAAGTTAAATTTAAGTGTTAAAGTGAATTGAGCGGAAAAGTTTGGGCAAATCCATGTCTTTTTTCTCTTTATGTAACTATAAAAACTTCTCATTAAACAAATATACAAATATATATACATTATTTTTGATGGATTATAATAAAAAGAATAAAATAATGTCAACAATGTAGAACCGACAAAGTATTACTAGAATCTCTTCTAACATTAATGTTGATGATTATGACCTAAAATTGATTTTAAATGTCGGCTTTGCAAATTTGGTCCAAATTATGTACCACCTTAAGAAATTAAGAATGCACTTATTGGTTAGAGTTTAGATTTTTATTTTTTTCCAACAATATAATGTACCTCTACTCCAATTAAGCTAATTAAGTCGAAAAGATATAATGATAACTTAGTCAAATTACCCTTATAACTAATTTTATATAATGATTTTTAATCATTATAATTTATATCAAACCTTAAACAATATTTACTACTTCTGTCACAGTATATTTGTTCTTTCATTTAACATTTAGTACGGTATCTTTAAATTGGGAGTACACTTATCTATATATTTTCAAAATTAGATATAAACACTGCAATTAATAAATATTACATGATAAATTGCATTATATTTCAATAAACTAAATGTGTTTGTAAACATTATATTGTTGTTGGACTGTAAAAAATATAATGTAGCAGCTGCAAACTAATTTGAAATAGAAAAATGGTGAGGTGATAGAAATTTGGTGAAAAGGGTATTGCAAGAATATTGTGAAGAAAAAGAAAGCTATTATATGTAACAAGAAATTCCATTTTAATACTAGAGAAACAATGGATAGAACATTCTATTAGGTGGAGAAGAGAAAACAAAAGCACTAAATTGGTACCTATATTGTATGATTAAGACGCTATTGGAGAAGCTATATATGTTTGTTGCTTTCTTAGTAAACAAAATGTTTAAGAATAATTTAGTATTTTGTTAAGAATGTATATTTTGTTAATTGTGGAGTAACAACATTATTAGAAAGCATAAACAGTGCATTATTATCCAGCTGTTTTCTTAAAAAAAGAATTATCTTTGCTGCACTTTTTTACTTGATCAAGAGAATTAAGGACCAAAATCAAATATAGAACTTTGAGCACTAGGAAACATTATTTAAAATAAGCCACCAATTAGGGTTGTGCAGGATGGGTGATAAGTACTTGTCTGTTCTTAATTAAAAGTCTCGAATTTGAGCATTATATATAGATATAGAAATGTTTTAATAGAAAACATTTTAACTTTTTCTCCAAAAAATTTTCAGGCGTGAATCAAATTTGTTGCGCCTAAGCAAGTAGTAATCACCAAGTGAAAAACAAAACAAAAGACATTTAGCTTAACATTAACTAATTAAAATTATAAAAAGAAATGAATAAATTAATGTTATTTTCTTTAAAGAGATTGGTATTTAAAAGAAAAAAAAAAATATACGAATCAAAAGAATCACTTCCATCTCAATTTAATATTTATATATGTGTCTTATTTCCTACTTACATATATATTACAGGCAGCTTTAATTTAAGATTAAGGTTTCAAAAATCTTTTTGCATAGGTTTGCACGCATTCATCTTTTGGTCTATGTCATATCGAACCACAAGCACGCATCTATCATGTAAACTTGAGTTATGTCTTATAAAGTTCATCATTTTCCTCTCTCATTTTGATGTGAAATAACCTAAAATATCATGTACACCTTATTTTCAAAACTTTATCAACTTAAAAATATGTCAGTCCTCGACTCGCCCTCATCAATCCGCCCTCCATCAAGAACGTGAGTCGTGACGATACATACTTAACTTTCATGTTTGCTCCAACTAAAACTCATAAAACTAAACGAAGAGAATAAATAGTTGAAAAGAATTAGAAGCTCTTTTCAAATTGAAAATTCTTTGAATGAGAACAAATATTAAAATTAAAAAGTAAAATCACGACAGTAATTTTTCTTTCAGCATTAGCAATTTAACATTGCATGGGGAATATTATAAATGTTAAAAGGCTGCGGTGTTACTAACCAAAAAAAATAAAAAACGCGCTTATAATTACGAAAAGAGAGAAATTAGAGACAATAAGGTTGGTAGGACAACGCGTTTGTCATAGAATATAGTAATCTAGTTAATTTATTAGATTTTTAATTAATTAGTCACTTATTATAAAATATACTTCTATTTTCTTAATCATAAATGTTAATTCGATGGGATTCTTTGTGTCATCGATAAGATTATAATTGACCATTATTTTTACTCTTGTATTTACAATCTATTTTTGAAAATGCTTTTCTTGATAACTGATGGTGTATTGAAAAATAATCCATATAACTCACACAAGGTAAAGATAAGACTTAAATATCTAAGCACAACACTATGATGGAATGATCAAGAAGAATGAACTGGAGGCACCGGGAAAATAAAGATTGACGAACTTGTTATTTGTGTTAATTACTACTTTATTGACTCGAAGTTCTTTCTCGTAGGTGGATGGTATATCTACAGGTTGCAAGCACATTCACTACAACTATATACATCAAATTTTCTAACCTTTCAAGAAAATTCCCTTACAATCAAGTGGTTGAACGTTCATCTTCCATCCTTTCCCGATCTCACTTAAACAATCTCACTAGTGATGTTATTGTATTAAGATTGGATAGTGTCCTAATAGAGCATCAATAGGTTAATTAAAAATTGATCAATTTTAAAACGTTTGATTAAGATACTAAGAAAGGCAACACTGATAAAGACAACATTGCTTAAACTTATTAGCTGGCAATATATAATGGAATTTACTTTTCTACTTTGCTGACGTTGACCAGCACTACATGAGTAAAATACAAATAAATAAATCTAGAAGGGGTCAAAATCAGATTCAAACTCTCCACTCAAACTCAGTTTTGATCTTTTTAAGGATGCCAACAGTGAGGATTCTTCATTTTATTCAAGCACAAAATAAAGAAAAAAAAGATCGAATATTAGTACTAATTATTGTGTTTCGTTTTAGATATAATGTGTTACTCCATTAATTCTAGATATAAATTGAGAAGCTAATTGAATTTAAAGTTCCTTTTATGTCCATTAATTAGCTTTAAAATGTGATTTAGCTTTTACTTACAAAATTAAAATACAAATATAACATAGCATGAAGAAAATACAACAAAATTGTTATAATCAATTTAAGGTAGTTGCTTTCTTAAACCAAGAAAAAATTAAACATAAAATCTTAGAAAGTCAATTTGATCGATTCGACCAAACATTTCCCGCCAATGAGAACATTAACTTACAAGGTTTTGATCTCGATAGGATATTGGTCGGGTCTTTCATTTATAACTTATTAATTCGATTAATTCATATTTGTGTCGTTTATAGTCCATGTGGAACTACTAACTTTTTTGCAAATCTCTAGATAAAAAGTGTGAATTAAAAATTAAAATTAAAATTAAAATTGAACAAAAATATTCTAAAACTATGAATTTAGAAGGTGATAAAAGATTTGATTCCATGCATCAGGCACCCCAGGTAAACACCAATGGACACAATCCAATATATTATTATAGACGGATTGATGACCGTCTGATCTGTACTGTGATAATCTTGTTATGTTGATCAAACGAACGAATGATTTTGACATAGTTTTCAAAGCTTTTTCCAGCTCTATTTCTCCTGGATGTATAATTCCTGGACTTTTTGCTGGTCCTATTTTTCCTTCACATCTGAATAGTTTTGGGAAAAAAGGAAATTCAAGATAATTAATATAATTACCATCTAAATGAAACAATAATTAAGAGATAGTAGTAAAAATTTTGTCTCTATTCGTAAATTTTGCTTTTGGTACTTGTGATGTACTCACTTCGTCCCAATTTATATAAAGATGTTCTAACTGCACAGAGTTTAAGTAAAAAATTTAGAAGTTTGTGGTCTAAGATAAACAATAGATATTTTTTTAACTATAAATCACTCATCGAAGGTAAAATGAGATTTATTCCGGAATGGACTAAAAGTAAAGAGTGTCACGTAAATTAAAACAAGAAAAGTATACCTCAACGTAATTAATCTTAAAAAATTAAAATGTATCTTTCTGATTCCTTCATATAAAAAATATGATTTATATCAAATATATATAGAGCAATAGAGCAAACTTTTCATAATACACGACTGTATACGTAAGTAATTAAGTGGTATACGTAAGTAATTAAGTGGTGGGACGGTTAAAAATGATAGTAGAAAATTTGTGAATATTCATTAGCAATGGAATAAAGGATTTGCACAATTGAACTCCTTCAAGATTTAATATGCTTAGCAAGATATCATAGGAATTAGAATTAAAATCAAAATATACTAATAATCGATGAACCAAAAATGCTATTAACCCGCAAATTAAACTATAGTTAAAAGAAAAAAAAATGATACTTACCCCTCATGATCAGGTGAAACTCCTTGAAAAAACACTCTTGTTTTTGTGTAATTAAGATTAGAATCAGCCCATTTGGCCCATGTATTTATTCCTTTCGTATAAAGTTCCAGTCTGTCCATATCTCTATACGTAATATTCCCTTCTTGGATAACATTCCAACTGAAAAAAAATTAAAAAATTACGTCAAATGGATAATTAATAGGACATATAATAATAAACATACTATATAGTAGGCGTTTGACCATGTTTAATTGTAAAAATAGAATAAGTAATTTTTGTTTTCAAAGTGGAAAATGAAATTTGGAAATCAGAGTTATGTTTGGTCATTAAATAAATTAAAGTTATTTTTGAAATTTTGTGGGTAGTTTAGAATGAAAATACTTTTTTGTTGTTTTTGAAAAAAGTACTCGTTTGGTCATGTTTCATTGTGAAAATAGAAAAAAAATAGTTTTTTTTTTATTCAGAATGAAAAAATTATTTTTTGAAAATTGAAGTTGTGTTTTGGTCATGAAGTATATTATAGTTGTTTCTGAATTTCTATGGATATTTGGAGTGAAAGAGCTGAATTTTTTTTTTTTGTTGAATCAGGAATTTTTGAAAAATGTGAAAACAGAAATTTTCAGAATTTTATGGCCAAACGTGTTTTTCAAAGGTCAACTCTAATAAAAAATAAAAAATTTCATGACCAAACACCCGCAAAGTGAAAACGAAATACTCCAAAATTTCATAGCCACTGTGTTTTCCGAAATTCAACTCCGAAAAAATAAAAAATTTTCATGGTCAAATGCCTCCCATAATATTTAAAACGAAAAATGTAAGTGTATATATCATATGTATATCATCTCACGTTTGTTTTTGTCCTGTGCGATCCCACCAATGCCATGTATTAAAAACCAAGACATCCATTTCTTTCCAAACATTGTAAAAACTGATGGAATCAATGTGGAGTACCCTTGAGCCTTTCTTAGTGACAATATCAACAATGAGTGGATTCCCATGGAACAATAACCAAATATTGTATTCCTATATATACATACATTGCAAGAGATGTTATGTAAGAAATTAAAGAGTGGACAAAAAATTAACATAAATATATAGAGGATTTAACTTATATATGCTGAATGATGGTAATGAAAAAAAAATATAATCTATTAGTGTATTTTAATATGTTTTCGTTTTTTATAATCGTGGTGTTCGAGCTAGCCTATGTACATGACAGATCGAAAGAAACTACGCCTACTAGTGTTTTTGTTTCCGTTGTAATTTGAACATGAGATCCCGTAGTTCTCAATGACTTTACTAATCACCAGGGCATACCCTTGGATGTTAGTGTTTTTGTCTCCATTGTGATTTGAACCTGAAACCTCGTAGTTCTCAATCACTTCATTAACCACTAGGCCATACCTTTCAATGTAAGTGTTTTTGTCTACATTGTGATTTGAGCTGAGACCTCGTAGTTCTCAATCACTTCATTAATCACTAGGCTACACCCTTCAATGTCAGCGTTTTTGTTTCCATTGTAATTTGAACATAAGAGCTTGTAGTTCTCAATCACTTCATTAAACACTAGGTCACACCCTAGCGGCTTTATTTCCATTGTGATTTGAGACTGAGAACGCGTAGTCCTCAATCACTTCATTAATCACTAGGTCACACCCTTAGATGCTACTGTGTTTTAACATGTTGTATCAAGTAATCTGACTCATTTTGCAGTTACTAATCTTAATTTTATGGGCAATTAGATGTAATACCGTTTGGGATAATAGCCTCTTATTTCCTAAGTTACATATTTGTAACTTTTGCTTCTGGTCATTGTTATATATATGACTTCTTGTATTGTATTTTTTATTAATTGAAATGTGTATATTTGGTCCTTTCATGTAAAAAAATATATGATAATTGACTATTTATAGAATTATATGTTGTCATCAAATATGAAGTAACAATATAAATTTAACATAACAAATGACTAATTAAATCGTGGAGTGATCAATAATAACGGTAAATATGTGAACAATCACAAATAAAGGGATAAAAAATTCACAATTGTATAACTAGTTGTCAATTTTATGTGCTTAGTAACACTACTAACTCTCTAGTGTTTTATCAATTGATAGTGTACGGAAATATTATACTGTCAATTTATAGAAGTTAAATTCGAAAATGATATGGCTTTACCAAGATGTTGAATGTATAAATCTTTCCAATTCTATCAAGGCTATAATTGGCTTGTGGTGCTGCAACATGAAGCATACATGCAAGAGAAAGCCATTGATTTTGACCAAGTGAATCTCCAACAAACATGATGCGTTTCCCTTTGTATTTCGACAACATTTCTGTTCCATTAAATCTATAAGAACATAAAAAGAAAAGAAAAAAGATAAATGATTAATTCAAAGAATATATTGATATCTTTAATATATTTAGGGTGTGTTTAGCATGAACGAAAATAATTTTTTAAAAATACGAAGAAAGGGTTTTCAATTCGACGATTCATACTTAATGAAAAATAAGTGTTTCTTTTCTTATTATTATTATTTTTTTTTTATATTTGATAAGTAAACAGAAAGTATTATTCTAAAAGTCTTTATATGTAATTTGACAAACGTTAAGGGAGTGGAGGAGCCTAGTTTAAGCTATCAAACAAGTGATGATTGAATGAAAGAAAAATCATTAGTAGCGATATGGATGAAGTCTCCCTCAGTAAAGAGAGTTCTAGAATTCGCAAAATAGAAGAAGAACATCTCAAAATACGGGGCAAATGATGTTGCATTTCACTAGGATAAATGCAAAGTCAAAATTTAAAGTCTATTGGTTTGAATTTTTGTTCTTTGATCTATTGAGTTCTAAATTAATAATTTGTATATTAACTTTTTTTTAGGACAAATATATGATTTGAACTAAAAATATTAAGTTCTGTCGAATCATCTTTCTACACTCTAACTTTGTCCCTGGCGAGCTAGGAGTGGATAAGGTAGGATGTGGGGTGGAAAGTGGGGTCAAGGGGGGTCGATCGGTAGAGTGTTGGACGAGACAATCAACATGATATGTCAATTATAAAATTTCACCATAAAAGTCATTTTTTAAAATTTTGAAAAAAATAATTTTCAAAACTCTTTTATTGATTAGTCATGAAAAAATTGAAAATATTTTGTGAAAATTATTTTCCTCCGTACCAAACACACACTCAATGACCACTAATGAAACAAAAAAAACAAATTCATTTCAAAAATCAATTACCTTAGCAAATTACATCCAAATGGTTGCCATCTATACTTGTAATAATCTTTATCAGGTCTTCCATTCTTTTGACAATCAAATGAACGTTCAATAAAAGGACAAGTTGATGTATTATAAAGAGAATATGATTCATCAAGAACCCAACTTCCTTTATAAATATCACACCCTTTATTTGTTCCTATTAAACTTACCTCATTGAAATTTTTGGCTTTTGAATTCAAGAAAAGAGAAAGTGAATATATGGCTAAAAATGTTGATACAATGGCAATGACAGATATAGAGTAACAAACCATGATAAAAATGTTACAATTTTTTTTTTTAATTGTATCAATAATTTGATGTACTAATGAAAGAGCTTTGGCCTTTTTATGTGTGCAATATATATATAGGTGAAGATGAAATGTATTACATGAATTCTGAAATGGATTCATGCATGTGTTCAACTTTTTATGTTGATTAAGTGATCTTGATGATTAGTAGCTTATGGAAAATATTAGTTTCTCTTCTAAAAGCTTGTTTGGATGGTTGTTACCTATGATTTTATTGTGTTATGTTGATAGAAAATAAATAAAATATTTATTTTGATTGTTAGTTAGCTTTTATTGTATCTTGACGGTTTGTCCTTCAAAGTAACTGTTAATATGTGGCATTATGTAACGACAAAAAATAATACAATCTACCCAAATGTTTTATTCATCAAAACAATATACATAGTATAAATGCAACAACATACAACGATACACTATGAAATGGTATGTACCAACTATCAACCATCCAAACAAAGTGTTAGCTAAACATTTTTCATGTAAAAGTTTACTTATTGATTTTTGTTTTATCTATCTATTCAATGAATTTTGACAATTTGACTTGGAAGCTAATAACTAGTAGTGTCAATAAATATTGCTAGCTCCATTCTTTGATTCACTTTTACTAATTATAGTTTTTTTTTTAATTTTTTTTTTTTTAAAATTGGATTATTTCTCAATTTGTACGTGTTATTCTTGCACAGAAACAAAGCTAATCTTCTGACTTCTCTGTATCTTTTCAATTTTTTCAGATGTCCCGAAGGGACCTTTTACCAATCATAGTATATGCTAATTATTGCATAATTTTCTATTACTTTCTTCCCTATCTTCATTAAACTTAGTTCATGCATAGTCTCAATTTCCATGGTTTAAAAATTAAGCTTGGTTATCTAGTTTGCCACGCTTTTTTTGTAAGTCTACTCTCGATTTGGATTATATATCCAAAACAGGTTCATACTAATTCAGTAGAGCTTTTTGAACCTTATATATGTGTTAAATTTTTTTTTAAAAATATCTATAAATATTTGACTGGTAACCCTATATTATTATTACTATACTAGTGTGATGTGATATAAACTTGAGTTGATGAAGGAAATCATTGACTTCAAATCATGAATCCGACTTATAGTTTGTGAGTTTCCTAACTTTAGTTTCAAAAATATCAAAGGAGTTTGTTTGATTGGATTAGATAGAGATGAGTGAATTCATACGTAATAACATAACGTTGAACTTTGGCCATTAGTCGTGAAGTTTGGTATTTCCAAATATGAATTGGGACATTTGTACCAACTTCATCTTGTATGATTGCACTCCAAGTGATAGGTACATTTTTTTCCATAATATTTTTTCTTATTTGTGTTTTTTTTTACATGAAGAATTGTTTTTTTCACATGAAGAATTAACCTTAATAATCACCCACTTAACAAATCAAACTAAAACTAGTCAGCGGATGTATAATTAATGTATTATATTTATCAATGTAAAATCTGTGTATATTGACTCACTACTAAAAAAAAGGAAAATCGACCACAATTCCGATCACAAAACCGACCAAAGTGTGTGGTCGGTAAAATTGTGGAAGCTTTTTAAAAACCGACCACGTGTGATCTGTTTTTTTAAAAATATATATATATATTTAAAATTCATTATTATTTTATAAAAATAGAAAAAAATGACTTTTAAAAATAAAAAAATGCAAAATAAACCGACCACTTGTGGTCGGTTTTATTTTAAAATTAATTAATTAAATTTGTAAAAACTGACCACTGGTAGTCGATTTTATGCAATTTTTTTTTAAAAAACCGACCACTTGTGGTTGGTTTTTCTGAATTTTTTTTTAAATAAAAGCAACAAATGAAACACCATACAATCCACCACCACCACCACCACCACCAACAAACCAAAGTACAACAAAATGTCCAAATTTATACAACAACAACAACATCAAACCAAAGTGTAAAAACTACAACAATCCATACAAAAGTGTAAAAACTACAACAAAATGACCAAATCCAAAGTACAACTCATACAAAAGTCAAAAAACTAATACTCATCGTCATCATCATCGTCTTCGTCTTTCGCATCCTTATCTGTGTTGATATCATCGAATGGGCGTAGACCTTTTGCTGCCCGAACTGCATTACGAGGACATGGAGGAATAATCCCTGCAGTCTGAATAAAAGAGCTGAATTGCTCCTGCAACATTTTGATTTGTGATGATATTTCCTCCTCCTTCTTCTCCGCCCTCCCTCTCTGTTCAGCAAGCTCTTCAGTGAGTTTAGAAACCGTATTTTTTAGCGATTCAATGATTTCTCTATCAACTAAAGAGGTATAGGATGATGTAGGACCGAACGAAGACCTAACATTCTCGCCAATTTTTTTTTTGTGGTACCGTAGAAATGACTTCTAACTGCAGGACCCACAGCTTGTTCCCATAACTCTTCCTCTACATGTTGGGTATCGGGTCACCCTGACTTTCAAGAGGATGACTACTACGAAACTCACTAAGGATCAGCCTATATTTGTCCTATATTTAAAGTAAAGTAAAAATTACTAGTCAAAAAATATTAAAGTACTTATACTTGAATAGTATCAACTTTGAGAAAAAGATTCATAAATTTAAAATTTGATTCTTACATGGGCAGCTTTTGCACGAGGTTCAACCCAGACATCTTCATCAGTCGAGTTCTTTTTCTTTTTCAGATGTGTCTCTTCGAATAGATCATCGTGTGGTATCTTCCTACCCTTTTTTTTTCTTGCATATGAAAAAATTATCAATCTTCAAATAATTAAAAAGCAATTGGAAGTAATTGTTCCATGAAAATATAACAATCATGGCTTTTCATTCCATGCAAGATTCCTTGTGCCATATCAACCCTTTTTCTCAAATTTGAGGCATATCCATCGGGCATCTTCAAACTTTGGACTCACTCACATATTTGACGCTTTTGGTCCAACTTGAATGTAAAACTAGCCTTGGGCTTAAGAACATTGCCATTGGGCCCCTCCTGTATTTGTAATTCTCCCCGTTTGGAATATTCTAGTAAGTAAAGTCTGGTCTTAGGATTATCCTTTGTTTTACTGGTGATATCCATAGTTGTGTTGAACAAGTTGTCAAAATAGTTCTTCTCAGTATGCCTGACATCAACATTCTTTCTAAGTAAATTATTTGGCCAATATTCTAACTCTTAAAATATACTTTGCTTAGTCCAGTTATGCGAAATGCCATATTTATCAAACCTGTACAATGGTTCTTCGCTGGTTTTAGGCAAATCCTGAACTATCTCCCAGATGTCATGACCAGACAGCCTTGGAGGTAGACCATCATGTTCCCTTCTATTCTTTCTGAATGCATTCTTGAGTCTCCTAAATTCATGATCAGGTGGCAAGAAACAATGATGACAATCAAATCATGAATTTTTCCTACCATGTCTCAATGTGAAAGATTTTATTTTTTCCATGCAGTATGGACAAGCCAGGTTTCCAGTTGACATCCACCCAGACAATATTCTTTAAGCAGGAAAATCATTAACAATCCACATTAGATATGCACGCAGATTGAAATTCTGTTTAAGTAAGATGTACCAAGTTTCAACTCCCTCATGCCATAAAATTTGAAGTTCATCAATCAAAGGTTGCAAGTAGACATCTATTCCGCTTTTTGGATTATGCGGGCAAGGAATAACATAATTCAGAAATATATAGGGACTAGTCATCAATATTTCAGGAGAAAGATTATACGGGGTGATAAATACAGGCCAATATGAATATGGCACAGCACCAACTGAAAAAGGAGAGAAAC
This sequence comes from Capsicum annuum, assembly GCF_002878395.1. Classification (NCBI taxonomy): domain Eukaryota; kingdom Viridiplantae; phylum Streptophyta; class Magnoliopsida; order Solanales; family Solanaceae; genus Capsicum; species Capsicum annuum. The sequence goes on along the minus strand of NC_061117.1, from coordinate 214,396,772 downwards.
CATCTGCACATAATCTCAAACCTATATTTCATGACTCAGCTGTAAAATCTGAATAAGTTGCATCAAAATGGTTCCAAGCCTTTCCATCAGATGGATGACACATAACACCAGTGGGCCTTCTATTTTTACTATGCCATCTCATATGAGGAGCTGAGCTGTTTGAAGCATACAACCTCTTCAACCTTGGTATTAGAGGTAAATAATGCATCGCCTTAATAGCAATTTGATTTTCACTAGAACCACGCTTATATCGAGGGTGCTGACAAAACTTATAGGACTCTATGTTAGTATCTTCCTTAAAGTATAACATGTAACCATTTTCACAACAATCAATTCTAACCGAGGAGAGACCTAACTTTGACACCAATCTTTTTGCCTTGTAGAAAGAATCAGGAACCTCCAAGCAGGGGTCAACTAACTCTTTAATAAGGTATATCATTGAGTCCATTCCTTCTTCAGCAATATTCTAGTCAGATTTAATACTTAATAATCTAATAGTAACAGACAAACGAGAGTGCGAACACCTGTCAAACAAAGGATGGCTAGCAGCATGCAATTGTTCTATAAAATTTGCCCGCTTCACTATTAGGAACATCTTCGATATTTTCTCTACAGTCTCCCCCGTGTTGCATCCCAAAAGCATCGTGGACCATTTCTGTCATCCTAATATCTTAATATTTATTATGCCCTACAGACCTACTACTTTCTCCAACAACAAATTTATTTTGCCCAACATCACTATCAATAGCACATAATCTTAAAAAGTCCTCATGAAACCCCTTTTTATAAAGATGTTCCTTCATAACTTCTTCTTTTAAAAGATTTATACCATCACATCTAACACAAGGACACGGAATAGCCCCAAAACGTGACCAAACATCAAGTGTCTTAGCATGTTCAACAAATCGCCTGACACCTTCAACAAATTCCTCTCTAATACCCATTCTATTATCATTGTTCCATTGATATATTCAGCTATAATCAGGTTCCATCTACGCAATCAATCAGATTCAACTAATTAGATTAAATCACAAAAAAGTTCAGCAAGTGATAATGACTACACTTTATCAAAACAAAAAATTCACCTTTAAAGTCCCTACACTTAATCATTTTCAACCTACCAAGTCACCAAGCATAACCACATTCAAAACAAAAAACACCTTTAAAGTCCCTACACTTAATCATTTTCAACCTACCAAGTCACCAAACATAACCACATTCAAAACAAAAAATGAACAAGACCAATAAGATGTCAACAACAATGCTAGTGAATCGAACAAGACCACACATGACTTCACTAGACTTCAATATGAACAATAACAAGAAGATAACAACAATGCTAATGAATCGAACAAGGCCACACACGACTTCACTAGACTTCAATATGAACAATAACAAGACTTTATTATAAGAAAATAGAGAGAAATTAACTTACCTTTGCTTGTCATAAATTAAAATGAAAGAGATAAACGGTCACCGGAAAAAATCGCGAAGCAATCCTTTTATCAAATTTGAAATCTGTCAAATAGTAAAATTATTACAAAGAATAATCTTTCGCTTAAATAATTACAATAATTTAGTAAAGGAATAGGAATAAGATTTTCCTAAAAAAAATTTAAACAATTAATGAGTAAAATGGAGAAATAAGTGTCAAGACTAACCAAAATTTAGATAATTCAAAATCAAATTAATGTAGGAACAAGCCTAAAATTAGCTAATTCAATCTCAAATTTCAAAAATTAGCTAAATCTAGCTAAATAAAATAAATATCCAAACCCTAGAACTCAAATCACAACCAATTGACGGAATTAACACTAAGATATTTGTATGTAGATCTTTAACATTTCTAGATATTGAAAAACGAGTTTGTGGATATAAAAATAAGCTAAATTTAGTTAATTAGTTGTAGTTAATTGTTACCTTGCCCAAAATTGAAAATTAGGATGGAATAGTTCCTTGAAAATTTGATTAAAGCCAAAAAGAATCTAAGAAGCTGAGTAGAAACTTCCTTGAAAGAGAAAGAACAATGGAGATTGGAGGCTTTAATGTTAAAATGTGAGATTTGGAGGATTTTGGAGTGTTGTTGCTCTTTTGGACGGGTGAAATAATGAGGGAGTTTTTGGAATGTTTTGTGTTTTATTATGTATTACGGGTCGGGTTAAAGAATTTTTTTTTAATCATTACGAAAAGCCGACCACATGTGGTCGGTTTTCGTAATAATTAAAAAAAATTATTTTTGATATTAAAGTTTAATAAATTACAATTAATAAATTAATAAATTATAAAAATAACTTAATAAATTAATTTTTTTTTTTACAAATACTAAGTTAATAAATTAATTCTACTACCCCATAATAATATACAACGTATTTCACAAATACTCAGATAAATTATAGATTACATTAGCTAATGTCATTAATATACCTTCACTGTATAATATGTATATACTATATATATATATACCTATACATACACACACATATACACACTATCGACTATATCAAGTTCTAAATACGTACTATATATATCACATACGTACACAAGTATATTATCCAATAATATAATGCGATGTGTTTCTTATACATACTCAGATGAATGAACGATTAATTATATTTGATTAGCGTAATACACACAGACAGACATATATATATATATATATATATATATATATATATATATATATATATATCTCGTAATACTACTCTTACGTTATTACAACTTCAACAACATACGCGTGTCTACATTGACCCAAAATAGTATATCTACTCCTCAATAGTATGATATATATCAACGTATCATTCAAACTACCTTGATATATAGATTCAGTTATCTAACTTTTGATTACTACATACGTCACTACACGAGATAGACGTATATATACTTATATTCAATTGTCTATCAGCTTTCACATACGTACTGTAAAATCACATACACGATTTTACTACCCCATAATAATATACAACGTATTTCACAAATACTCAGATGAATTATAGATTACATTATCTTATGTCATTAATATTTATAATGTGTATATACTATATATATATATACCTATATATACACAGACATATACACACTATCGACTATATCAAGTTTTAATACGTACATAAGTATATTATCCAATAATATAATGCGATGTGTTTCTTATACATACTCAGATGAGTGATTGATTAATTATATTTGATTAGCTTAATACACTAGGTTTTGACTACATCGTTCATCAATCGATCACTACATGCATGATATATGTGTATATATATATATATATATAAAGATATTTCAACGGTAATATCATTATCTCAACGGTATGATATATATATACACATATTCATTATACAAAGATTATGCATGTTTAACTCACTAGAGGCTCGGGAAACAAAGAGAAGATGTGTACGAACGAGATATTCATCAACAAGAAGACAAGAAAGAAAATTGAATAGAAACTGAATGAAAAAATTGAATAGAAACTGAATGAAAACTCTTGATTGATTCTTTTTCTTGATTCAAATAGAAGAGTACATCTCTATTTATAAGAAACTAAATAAAATAAATAAAGAAAATATGACATTTTCCTTAGAGCTATAAGACTAAATATTCTTTAATTAAAAAACCCTAGACTTAAAAGGAAATAAATAATGTAAAATATTTTTAGACTAAAAAAGAAAAAAGAAAAATATTCTACCATTAATGAAAATGACAAAATAGAAGGAAGGTAAATCTCAACATTCCCCCTCAAACTCAAGTTGGTGTATCCAACTTGGGTTTGAACACTTAATTATAAAAAATGTATTTTTCCTAAATTTATTGCAACAATCTAATAAAGTTGGTCTTCCTCATCTTCATGTTCTTCTTCCACAAGTAGTGCTTTTGAATTATCTTGAGTGTCTTTGAACTTGCATACTTTTGTGACATGACCTTTTTGTTTGCAACTTCCACATAATGTATCAGATCTCCACTAGCAAAATTTTTTTGAGTGTGTTTTCTTTTTACAATATTTTCAAGGTGGATAATTGTAGACACATAATTTTGTCTCTCTCCGAAAATATTTTTTACCATTTTCACCCTCGTCTTACTTCGTGCCCCACCCGTGTGATAATCCCTTCACAAAAGGACAAAAATAACAACCTTCCAACAACTTTTTCCACCTACCTCACCACCCCACCTCAACCTTATCCCACTCACAATTTACACCTCACACATAATACTCCCACGATAATTTTTTTTTGGCTACTTGCTCATTCACAACATATACATAGCAACAATAAAAAAAGGGAGGGCCCCCCATTGGAATTGATCGTCTACACAAATACACTATCAGCTTCTATCTTCATCAAAAAAGGAAACACACACACTTATACACACTAATCTGCACGCACACACATAGAAGATGAAGTAGCAAAGAGAGAGAGAGAGGAGATCGAGAGGGAGAACAGAGGTTCTAAGTTTTTCGGCGAACTCGTCGCCAGAACTGATTATTTCGGTCATTTTTTTGGGAATCATAGGTTTAAAACCACCATCGCTATGAAATTCCCTAAAATTTCTTTACGGTTCTTAGTGTTCTTCGATTGTGTCATCGAAAAAACGTCAAAGCATACCAAGATTCACTATTTCTGGTCGTTTCCAAGCGATTCCGGCGATGTTCGTTTGAGCTAGGCTCCTTCGGGCGAGTTCTTGGCCGGATTTGGTTATCTACACATTATATTCAGTCATCGTAGCTCACCGGAGCTCAGTCGATACTATTTTCTTATTTTTCGATCAGATTTTGCGGGCTTCGGGTCAGATGATTTTCATGACTTGTATTCGATGTCGTGCTTTGGGGGGTTGACGTGATTAAAACGGGTCAATACTCGGAGTTTGGGTTTCATTTTGAGGTTTTCGATAGATTCTCAAATCTATTCGGGTTTGATTAAGAGTTTTTCCCACTAATTTCAAATTCTATCCGAATTGTTATTTTTTGTATGGAGTTGGATTGTTGGTGTTGAGGTTCGGCTCGAGGTTTTCAGGTGCGGACTCTCTTTATTTGAATAACATTGAGTTTAAAAGCTTCAAATTGAGGTCCAATTCTACTTCTTCACTCTTTTTATTTCATTGTTTACTATATTTTGATGTGTTGGATTGAGTATTATGTGTTGGTTTGATCCTCATTGGTGATGAATGCATATTCATTTTGATTCATGGTTGGTTCCCTTGATTATGGCTTGTATGGTTGAGATAGTGATGACAAGGGTTGGAAATTTGGTATAAAAAAAGAATGTGGGGTATTGGATGGTAGCAATTGATAAAAATGAATATTGTTTAGTCTTGATTTATCATCGTTGGCTGTTTTGGAGTAAAGACGAATGCTAAACATGATAGTATCATGATCGGATGAAATAGGCTGGGTAAAAAAATTTAGGAATAACAATTTGTTGAGTGTTTGAATATGTGCGTGAATGATTCGTTCTATTTTATCGCAAAAAAATTAAAATTGTACTCATTCGGTCGGGAAATGCCCCGAGGGATTTGTAATGATTTATCTGGGGAATGCCACGAAGTATCATGTACACAAAGGAGGCTCGTGATCAAGGTCCGAGGCATCAGGTAAGACATTATAACTTTGTCTAGGACTAGTTTAGGATAGGATTTATATTTTACGCATTTTCCTATTTCGAGACTGTATAACTCAGACTGGACACCATATTTTGGATTCGTTTTGTTTTTTTTGTTTGATTGTTTTACATATTTTTTGTGTGGTTTGTACATCGTAGTGCCAAATTAATCGATTCACTCTACCAAGCGACCGTGGTCGAACCGTGGGATCGAGGGGTGACTTCCCCTCGGTCAACAGAATTTCTTAACCGAAAAACTCTGTTCGCAAACCAGTTTCAAGAGTCAAATCATTTTGAAAAGGATTTTTCAAAGGTGACTTGGCACACCGGTTTATGCCAAGTGGCGACTCTGAATTTAAATGTAAATAATTTATTTTCGTAATAAATTTTCATCTTTTGTCACTCAATAATAAAACCCTTTCGAAACTTAAAATTATATCTTTTTGGATTTAAAAAAAAAAGGGTGTGACAGCTCTTGCGACTCTGCTGGGGATCGAACCTAGGATCTCTGGTTATTTTTGGAGTTATATCGACTTAGTTTGGCACTATAGGTGTATAGACATTTTGTTTGAGTTGTTTTGTGTTATTGTTTATCATTGTTGAGTGCCTACGTGCTTTTTGTTTTCAATTTTTATCGTATGTGTTACTGCTTCATATCTATCATCATGTGCATAACCCGAGTCATTTATTCTGCAACAAGTCCTGAAGTGCACGTCATGCACACAAACTCTAGTTGAGTCACCCTTATTTTAGGAGGGGGAGCCGTCGGACGTATAGAGTGGGTGGAAAGTAAAGCAACCACTATCAACCATATGCTCTCTCGAACAGCCTTGTTAGTAAACCCCAACGTAGATCAGCCTTTAGGTCATGCTTATCTGCATCATATTGAGACCTAGTGGGACCCACATGGCCCTTTGTAGGAGACTCACCCCTAAAGCATCCCTATATACTAAATGTTGTATCCTTGAGGGTAACTTGATCATTTGATGGACTGATTCAGAGAAAACATGTGTTAGAAGTAAGGTGTGTTTGAAAAAAAAAAAGAAAAAAGAAAAAAGGTGAGTCGATAAGTAAAAAAATGAGTTTCGTAGTTTTTAGAATTCTTTATGGCTTTTGTTTTTCACAATCCAAAAATTCAAAAATATTTTTTTTTACCTTTTGCACTCATTTTGTCAAATACAAAAATATCAAAAAGATTTTTTTTTTGTTTCTTTAATAAGCTTTCATAATTTGAAAATTTCAAAAAAAGATTTCCTTTAATAGGAGCTTTTTATAAAATTCAAAAAATATGGTAAAAGTTTTGTATATTTCATATAACAAAAATGCCAAAAAGATTTTCTTTCATAGTTGTTGGTGTCATTTTTTATGTGAAGTGTCAAATTGAAAACTCAAAAAAAAAATTTGTTATGTTGTTCATCGTGTGTCTTTGGTCGTGTCTCAAGTCAGGGTGCAATCTGTGATTTAATCATTAATTGTCCAATCTGGACGAACTACGCACCCCTGATTCTCCTCTTTCGGGAGTGAGATATGTAGGCAACCTATTGTTGGTTCGGGGATCTTATTTCAAAAATCCAAAAAAAAAAGATTTTCTTCACTCTTCATTTAGAGTAGGTGTCTCATGTACATCTTTAAAAGAAAAAACAACAAAAAAATATTTTCCTTTAATAGGTTCAAGTTTCATTTTCGTAAGAAATTCAAAATTGAAAATCCAAAAATATTTTCTTCGGTAATCATAGATTTCATTTTGTACAGGAATTTGAAAAATTCAAAAAGATTCTCTTCACAGTTCATCTAAAGTAGGTGTCATATACGTCTCTAAAAGAAAATTACAAAAAAGATTTTTCTTTAATAGTTTCAAGCTTCTTTTTCCTATGAAATTCAAAATTGAAAACCGCAAAAGATTTTTCTTTGGTAATCATAGGTTCCATTTTGTATAGGGAGTTTAAACCTGAAAAATGCAAAAAGATTTTCGTCAATTCTTTTGACAAATTGTTATTTTTTTTTCTTAAAGTTTCAAGAAAAAGAAAAAAAGAAAGGAAAAAGAATCAATTGGCCATTTTGGCAAGACTTCACGAACTACGCAGACCTGATTCTCCCCTTTCGGGGGTGAGATACGTAGGTTGCCTTCTTGGGTTCGGTGATCTTTTAAAAAAAAGTAGGAAAAAGAGGTTTTGAAATAGTGTTGAACTCTAACACATTTGTTGTTTTTTTGTTGAGTCAGTTTAATATGGTTGGTTTGTGGCATTCTGGTTGGTCCTTCACATCATACCAAATCCAAAGGGTTAGTTGTGTCCAACAAAGATATAAAGAGTGACATTATGGATCAAACAAAGAATAAGGAAAATGAGAGTTTGAAGTAAGAGATTAGGAGGCTAAGATAACAAATGACAAAAATGCATCGAGCTTGGGCCAGTGGGTTGCCTCCTCCTCCATTCCTCGCTATTGATCCTACAAATACCTCGAGTTTTCACCAAAATCTCAAAGTCAGTCTTCTGCTGTTGTTGATGCACCACAACATGACTCAGAATTCATTCTAAGCCAAAATCATCTCAACACTTCCACCACTTTTCCTCTAGCTCCTCAGCATAAGCCTGTTACATTTACATCACCACATGCCGTCTGTGATCTTGTTGCTCAATCCTCTACTAGGACTTCCACACTGGCTTACCCAACGGTTGTACGTCTCCATGCTGCTAGTAAACCTATATTCAATACTCTTGGTGATCATTGTTATACTCCTGAGCCTGCTTTTAAGTTAACTGAACCACCAAAATTTCTTAACAAGAAGTTTAGTGTGCCAGAAAAGTCGGAGAAAATGGTTGAAAAATGAAGAGTGCAGTAAATGCTATGAAAAATTCTCTAGGACCTGCGGGTAAAGAAGATGTTTCATACAAAGACTGGGGCATGCCTTCAAGTGCTAACCTTCCTCCAATCTTTTAGAGGTCAAAATTTGAGGAGCAAAATGAGCATGAGGAATCTGTGAAACATTTGGGACAATATTGCAATCAATTAAGAGAACCCAGAGGGAAGAAGAATGAGAAAGATGGCACTGCTATTATAGTTGGATAACGGGCACATCCAAGAAGACGACGTCGTTATTGCCATCAGCCTCAAGCCCAAGTCCATACCCAAGATCTCCATAATCACTCCAAAAATTCATTATACTCTATTTCCCCACATATATATGTAGTATATTGCGCACAACCATATGTTCAACTCCCTCCTTACCCACAATGGCGCGCACCAACTCTTCAAAGTCATTCTCCAATTCCACAAACATACCAAAACCCTTCTAAGCCTGATTTTAGATCCAAGCCAAACGATGAAATGAGGCAGAATTCGAGAGATAACTTTACACCATTTGGAGAGTTGTATGTCAGTTTATTTCAGAGATGGGTGCAATGGGGGCATGATCACTCTTCTCCTTGGGTGCACTCTTAATTGATGTTTAAGAAATTTTAATCCTAATGTACGATGTGCGTATCATTCTGATGCTTAGGGTTATAATATTGAAGATTGTCGAGATTTGAAAATAGAAATTAAAAAGATGGTTCAAGATGGATCAATTATCGTGCAGAACATTGATAGTGAGGGGAACTCTAGTCATGCTGATATGCAAACCAGTGGCTAAGATGTCAGGCTGAGCAATTGAGAAGTCACCCCTCTCCCTACTAGGAAGAGGTCTGATAGTTTGTTTTATTTTATTTTCTGTTATCCGAATTATTTCAGGGTTGTAGTTCGGGATCTATCTTGTTTTATCCTTTTGTTGTTTATGTTCAAACCTTTCTATCTTTTGTTTCAACTAAATGAAATATCCCATTTTCCTTTGTGTTTTAAATATGTGTTGTTTGCTTGTTTTCTTTACATAGTACATTTTATGTTGACTCTAGTGATATGACATGCTAGGGAAATTTTCAGCCAGATCTTAAAATCTAGTTTAAGCATAAGCATTGAATCAGAGGATTAAAGTTAGAAAAAGAGAACATTTGAGAAAATAGGTAGAGTGCTGAGACATTTAGTGACAAGTTCAAGCCTTTTTTGAAAATTAAGATCATTTATTTTGAGAATCACAAGAATAACTTGGTTATCAATTGTAAGGCGTGCCTCAATTAGGTCAAACAGTGGATGCGTGATCCTATATCAAGAGGGATAGAAAGAAAATCAGCTCCACAAAATCATGAGTCATTCAATATAAGAAATATACAACAAAGGTGGAGTTTGTATGCTAGAAAAGCACAGAAGAAACAGCGACGCACAGACTCAGTCAAAGTTAATGTTGTAAAAGATGTCGCACATGATCTTCATCTCCAACTTTCAAATTGCATGTTATGTACTTTTATTTTCAAAGATTGATATGACGAAGGCATTTTATTTTGCTATCCAAACATTTGTCATCCTTTGTTTATCCCATTTGAGCCTTAATTTTATTTTCTTTCACACACCTCTTTTGGAATCAAGATAGAGTCAGCAAAACTCAAAAGAAAAGTTTCAAAAAAAAATGTGTCCAAAAGGAAAAAAAAGAGAAGAGTATCAAAAATAGGGTCAGAAAAAAAAGCCCAAAGAAAAAAAAAAGAATAAAAAAAATCAGAATCAATAAAAAGAACAAGCTATCAGAACTACGCATGACCTGATTCTTCTCTTTCCAGGGTGAGATACGTAGGCTGCGTTACCCGGGGCTCGGTCCAACCAAATACACAATTTAGAGTCACCCAGTCAAAAGAAACTGGGGCATGAGTTAATCCTCATTGTTTGAATCGATTCCAAAAGTTGTAAGTTCTACCCCACTTCAAGTGTCGTTTGGGCCCCATGCCATCCTTTATTTCTAACCCTATCCAAAAGCCAAGTTACAACCAAAGAAAGACCTTCAGATCAATCTTTGAGGATGTTAAGGCTAAGCATGCAAGGGATATGCTGATGCATTTGGGAACTACTTGTTTTCCTCAACATAAGAAATCAGGAGAGAAATAAAAATGAGAGAGTCTTATTAGTGAAAACCCTCGCGGGCACTATAAGACAATGGTAAGTTGAGAGAAATAAAAATGTAAGGCGATGGTGAGCCGAGAGAAAAATGAGAGAGGCTTGTTGGCGAAAACCCTTCAAGGCGCCACTAGCCGAATGAGGTCGTAAATGTAATTGGCCTAAGAGTGCAACTCAGTTTGAGGTCGTTAACTCAAAAACAATTGGTAGAAAGTTTGGATGAAAAGGTCAAGCTGCTTAATCCAAAATGCATGGCATAATCATTAGAGTTGACAGTCATTTTTTTGATGAATTTATCGTTTCTTTGTTTCAAATGGGGACATTCATTATTTTTTCTTTCTTCTCTTTATTTTTGTTTATCTTTGAGTCAGTTATCCAAATAAAAATTATCATTCTGTTTTCTTTTCTTGTCTTTGAGTCAAGTTCGTGTCAAAATAAGTGAGAAAAGATTCCAAAACTACCTACCAGCTTCATTAATTGCACAAAGTAAGACAAAAGCTAGCACATGAAAGAGACATGATTATGAGCCAAAATGGGTATGTAGAAGTTTTGTCAACAGAGAAGTCTGGGAACTCATGAAATACCAAGGTTCCAAGGGGTCTATCTGAGAAGCATGGAAAAACAGAGATGTTGTGTTTGTCTCAGTCACTCTTAATAATCTGAGTTTGGTCAATGAAGTAGCAAGTCAATGACACAGGCTAATGGTTGGAAGCAAGGTTAAATGTGATGACGGCAAGAACGTTTGCCATAAAAGCCAAAGCCACAAACCAGCCACCATGTTTTTAAAACTCACAACCTTTCTTTGCATGAAACAGGAACACATGTTACCTTTAAATCAAGGATTTCTAAGCCTAAACATCAAGGCCCGTAATTTCTAACTTTTACAAATGCAGGAAGCAATGTTTCTGCACAGGTTTGATAATTAAATCATGGTAAAAGTTCATCATATTATATCCCTTGGAGACACACTTTCTTGTCCAGGGATTTCAGTTTTCATTTGCTAGGTGATACACTTCTTAAACTGAACCTTCACTCCTAGGAGACGTACCTTCTAGTCGAGTCATTCTATTTGACTCTTAGAAGACGTACCTTTTGGTCGAGTCGTTCCTTTGATTCCTAGAATACGTACCTTTTGGTTGAGTCGTTCCCTTGACCCCTAGAAGACATACCCTCTAGTCGTGTCATCTCCCTTGATTCCTATAAGACGTACCTTTTAGTCGAGTCATTCCCCTGACCCCTAGAAGATGTACCTTTTAGTTGAGTCATTCTCTTTGATCCCTAGAAGACGTACCTTTTAGTCGAGTCATCCCCCTTGATTCTTATAAGACGTATCTTTTAATCGAGTCATTCCCTTGACCTCTAGAAGACGTACCTTTTAGTCGAGTCTTTTACCTTGACCCCTAGAAGACGTGCCTTTTAGTCGAGTAATTCCTTTTGACCCCTAGAAGACGTATCTTTTAGTCGAGTCATTTCCTTTGGCCCCTAGAAGACATACCTTTTAGTCGAGTTATTCCCCTTGACCTCTAAAAGACGTACCTTTTAGTCGAGTCATTCCCTGTGATTCCTGTAAAATGCATCTTTTAGTCGAGTTATTCCCTTTGATTCCTGTAAGACATACCTTTTAGTTGAGTCATTACCTTTGGCCCCTAGAAGACGTACCTTTTAGTCGAGTCATTCCCTTTGATTCCTATAAGGCGTACCTTTTAATCCAGTCATTTCCTTTGATTCCTATAAGACGTACCTTTTAGTCGAGTTATCTCCCTTTATTCCTAGTAAGACGTACCTTATAGTCAAGTCATTCTCCATGATTCCTATAATGATGTGACTTTCGCAAAATTCCTTTGATGATAAACTGGTGCAAAATTTAATTCTTATGTTTGGAACTTTACTTTTCTGGCAAATGAAACCTCTTTATAATAATCTTTGTTTGGGATAATTTTTTTTTAGTTTTGATGTAATTTCAGGAGCCCTCCTGGAGAACAGGGTGAAGAAATAAAAGTCAAGCAACAAAGTGAAGAAGTTGAAAGTCAAGCAACAAGGTGAAAAGTTGAAAGTTAACAGATTGAAAAATTGCAAGTCAGGAACCCACCTGAAGAATAGTGTAAAGAAATTGAAAGTTAAGCAATGAGGTGAAACAGTTGAAAGCCAAACAACAAGTTGATGAAATTGCAAGTCAGGAGCCTGCCTGAAGAATAAGGCGAGGAAATTACAAGTCAGGAGCCCGCCTGAAGAACAGGGTGATGAAATGACAAGTCAGAAACCCGCCCGAAACACAGGGCGAATAAATGAAAAGTTAAGCAACAAGGTGAAACAATTGCAAACTAGGCAACAAGTGATGAAATTGCAAGTCAGGAGCCCGCCTGAAGAATAGAGTGATGAAACTCAAGTCAAGAGTCCAGCAGAAGTTGCTTAGATAGGATTTTATAATTTCATTTATGTTTTTAACTTGTAATTTTTATTTTGATGTAATGATAGGGCTGCGGGCCGGAACCTCGATGGGACCTCACTCGACTCTCCAACTCGGTTGTCTTTCTTCCTTTTGTTTCTTTCTTTGAATAATGGTTGGGTTAAAATTCTATCTCGTTGTCTATTTCTTTGTATGAAAACACTTTGTGTTTACATGCAAAGAGGGACATGATGTAGACACGTAATTTTGTCCCTCCCCAAAAATATTTTTTACCATTTTTACCCTCATCTTACTGCGTGCCCTCACCCGTGTTATAATCCCTTCACAAAAGGACAAAAATAACAAACTTCCAACAATTTTTCCACCTACCTCACCACCCTACCTTAACCTTATACCACTCACAATTTACACCTCACACATAATATTCCCACGAGAATTTTCTTTTGGCTGCTTGCTCATTCACAACATATACACAGCAATAATAAAAAAAGGGAGGGGGCCCCATTGGAATTGATTTTATACACAAATGCACCATCAGCTTCTATCTTCATCAAAAAATGGAACACACACTTATACACACTAATCTGCACGCACACACATAGAAAAATGAAGTAGCAAAGAGAGAGAGAGAGGAGATCGAGAGAGAGAAAAGGGGTTCTAAGTTTTCCGGCGAACTCGTCACCAGAACTGATTATTTCGGTCGTTTTTTTGGGCATCACAAGTTTAAAACCACCATCGCTTTGAAATTCCCCAAAATTTCTTTACGGTTCTTAGTGTTCTTTGATTGTTTCACCGGAAAAACGTTAAAGTATACCAAGATTCATCGAAATTGACTGTTTCTGGTCATTTCCAAGAGATTCCAACGACGTTCGTTTGAGCTAGGCTCCTTCCGGCGAGTTCTTGACCGGATTTGGTTATCTACACATCAGATTCAGTCATCGTAGCTCACCGGAGGTCAGACGATACTGTTTTCTTAGTTTTCGGTCGGATTTTACGAGTTTTGGGTCAACTAATTTTCGTGAATTGTATTTGATGTCATGCTTTGGGGGGTTGACGTGATTAAAATGGGTCAATACTCGGAGTTTGGATTTCATTTTGAGGTTTTCGATCTATTCTCAAATCTATTCAGGTTTGATTAAGAGTTTTCCCCACTGATTTTGAATTCTGTTCGGATCGTTATTTTTCGTATGGAGTTGGATTATTGGTGTTAAGGTTCTGCTTGAAGTTTTTAGGTGCGAACTCTCTTTATTCGAATAACATTGAGTTTAAAAGCTTCAAATTGAGGTCCAATTCTACTCCTTCACTCTTTTTATTTCATTGTTTACTATATTTTGATGTGTTGGATTGAGTATTGTGTGTTGGTTTGATCCTATTTGGTGATGAATGTATATTCGTTTTGATTCATGGTTGGTACCCTTGATTATGGCTTGTATGGTTGAGATAGTGATGACAAGGGTTGAAAATTTGGTATAAAAAAGAAATGTGGGGTGTTGGATGATAGCAATTGATAAAAATGAATATTGTTTAGTTTTGATTTATTATCGTTGGCTGTTTTGGGGTATAGACGAATGCTAAATGTGATAGTATCACGATAGGATGAAATAGGCTGGGTAAGCAAATTTAGGAATAAGAATTTGTTGAGTGTTTGAATATGTGCGTGAATGATTCGTTCTATTTTATCGCAAAAAAATTAAAATTGTACTCATTTGATCGGGGAATGGCCCGAGGAATATGTATTGATTTATCCGGAGAATGCCCCGAAGTATCATGTACACAGAAGAGGTTCGTGATCAAGGCCCGAGGCATCGGGTAAGGCATTAGAGCTTTGTCTAGGACTAGTTTAGGATAGGATTTATATTTTACGCATTTTTCTATTTCAGGACTGTATAACTCGGACTGGACACCATATTTTGGATTCATTTTATTTTATTTTTTTGTTTGATTGTTTTACATGTTTTTTGTGTGGTTTGTACATCGTAGTGCCAAATTAGTGAATTCACTCTACCAAGCAACCGTGGTTGAACCACGGGATCAAGGGTGTCTAACACCTTCCCCTCGGTCAACAGAATTCCTTAACTGGAATCTCTGTTAGCAAACCAGTTTCAAGAGTCAAATCGTTTTGAAAAAGATTTTTCAAAGATGACTTGGCACACCGGTTTATGCCAAGTGGCGACTCTGAGTTTAAATGTAAATAATTTATTTTTGAAATAAATTTTCATCTTTTGTCACTCAATAATAAAACCCTTTCGAAACTTAAAATTATATCTTTTTGGAGTTAAAAAAAGGGGTGTGACAATAATCAACTTTTCTTTTTTGATGGTTCACATAAAAAATACTTTCAACAACTTTGTCTTCCCTGTAAGCTCTTCTTTGCTCTTGTGTTTGAAGAGTGCTTATCAATTCAGCAAGAGAGATGGCACAGAGATCTTTAGACTCTTCCAAAACGGAGATTTTAGACTCAAATCTCTCAGGAATAGTCACCAGAATTTTTTCAACAATTCTATTGTCTTTAAAATCTTCGCCAAGCAACCTGATTCTATTGATAATTAAAGAAATTTTGTCAGAATACTTAGTAATTGTCTCACCTTCTTGCATCCTAAGAGATTCAAATTCTCTTTTCAAATTCAAAATTTGATTTTGTCTGCCTCGTTCACTTCCTTATACTCCTTTTCAAGTTTTTCCAAGCTTCTTTTGCTGTTTCATATGCAATGATTTTAGAAAAGAATAAATCAGCAACTGAATTTTGAATTACAATTTTTGCTTTATATCTTTTCGATTTTTCTTCTGAGTGAAGTTTGATTTCGGTAGCAGAAGGATTTGCAGGGAGTGGTTGTATGGATTTTTCTTCCTTTACAACTTTCCACAAATCATAAGCTTCAAGATAAGATTTCATCTTAACTGCTCGAATTTGATAATTTTCACCAGTGAAGGTTTGTGGGGCATTGAAAGAGAGAGTATTGCTTGTTATGGTTTGAAAAATAAGATTTAAAATAACATGGGTTAAAAAAGATTAAAAATAGCCCTACGTTAAAAATAAAAGTGATGGTTAAAAATAATCTTACGCTAAAAATAAAAGTAAGATTAAAAGTAGGTTGAAAATAGGTATGGATTAAAAAATAGTTGACAGTTTTGCTTCAATAAATTCACAGATCCATGAGGATCGATGAAGGCTTTGATACCACTGTTATGGAATGAAGAAGACAAGAAAGAAAATTGAATAGAAACTGAATGTAAAATTCTTGATTGATTCTTTTTCTTGATTCAAATAGAAGAGTATGTCTCTATTTATAAGAAATTAAATAAAATAAATAAAGAAAATATGATATTTTTCTTATAGCTATAAGACTAAATATTCTTTAATTAATAAATTCTAGACTTAAAAGGAAATAAATAATATAAAATATTCTTAGACTAAAAAATAAAAAATAAAAATATTCTACCATTAATGAAAATGACAAAATAGAAGGAAAATAAATCTCAAGATAAATAATGGGAAGGTTTTTAAATGCAAAGATGAAACTATAAAATAACTCTTTATAAGGGTTATAAAGTAAAGTGTGTCAAATCAAGAATGATCAAATAAAATAAATAAAATAAAATGAAGGAAGTAATTTCTATTGGAATGAAACCCTCTATTTCCCTGGCGGCCTCGATTCAAGTCAATAACAACAAGAAGAAAAAACTCGAAGAGCCAAGACAAAGCAGATGAATTTAGATATTTGGAGATTTCTAAGAGGACTTGTCTCTAGAGGACGTGGAACAATCTATAGCCTTGATCATGATTAAAGAGGATCAAATTGTGGGCAGTGGCGAAGCCAGGATTGACACCAAGGGAGTTCACAAGTGAATATACGAACTAATTGAAGTGGTTCGGCATCTACTATATATACCTAAATAATAATTTTAACCATATATATATATATATAGTATAATTTTCCATCGAATAGGGTTCGGATGAACCCCCTACCTTATATGTAGCTCTGCCCCTGATTGTGGGCATCTGGTTTCCTTTATAACAGTACATGCATAAGAGTTATATTTTCGATGCTTCTCCTCACGTGTCTCATAGATTAGAGACTAAAGTTTGTTAGGTTTATTATTAGGAAAACTGACACCCATTGGTCATTTTTAAAACAAATGACCAGTATTTGACATTTTATTAAATAATGGTCAGCCAGCCAAACTATTTTCATTTAATAATTATTGGGCTATTTTGGCTCTTTCCTCCTCCCTTCTTGGGCCATTTCGGTCCATTTTTTAAAAATATTATTATTTTTTTATTTTGCTTCATTCATCTAATAATAAATGGCTCATCTTTGAGCCATTGGACATGGAGTTGTCAGTCGTTTCAAATTAAATTTCAAAAAGTGGCTATCGGGACTGTATCAATGTGGTATATGAGTTGTATCAATATGATATAAGAAGTGTATTAATATGGTACACGGCCTGTATCAACATGATATATGAATTGTATCAATATGGTCTAAGAATTGTATCAATATGGTATAGAAATTGTATTAATATGATATATATACTATATAGAATGTGCATAGAAACTGTATAATGGTTGTATTATGTACATGTATACGATGTGTATAGAAACTGTATCATTGTTGTATAAAATATGTACTCCTTCCATTTCAAAATTAATAAATAAATTATTGAGCTATTTTTCAATGTCTAAAATAAATGAATTGTTCATTTTTCAAGAGACATGTTGAAAATTTCTTCCAATTTCACCCTTTCATTTAATGAGGTTCTAAGTACTTTACATTTTCTAGAAGAGTAATTTAAGAACAATTAAAAAGGTAATAGTGGAAAGTAACCTACAATTTAAGTCCTAAAAATTTTTCTTAAGGAATGTATGATATCTCAACAATTCAATTATTTTAGAATGGAGGGAGTATATGTATAAGATGTGAAAAGAAACTGTATAATTATTGTATAAAACATGTATCCAAATAATTATTGCAGCTAAAGAATGTATAAAATGTGTATAGAACTATATAATTATTATATAGAATATAATTTTTTTAATATATGATATGCATAGAATTTGTATGATTATTGCATAAATTATGTATAAGTTATAAGATGTGTGTCTATAGAAGAGAAAAAAGAAAAATGAGCATGTTAGAATAATTATAGTTTTACATGTTAAAATAATTGACATTAGAAATTAAATAATAAAATAAGAAAAAACAACAAAAAAAAGAAAAAGAAAAGAAGAAGGCAGTAGCGGTCCACAAAATAACTACTTTTAGAAATTGTCAAATCAATGGCTATTTTGGTGGAATTAGTTTTGACTGAGTGACCATTTATATTTTTTTTCCGTTGCTATTAAGTGTATAAATAATAGTATGGAAAATGTGTATCGATATTTTCATTTCCATTTATTTAAATTTCTCCGAGTATTTTCTCTTCATTCTTTCATGGTATCAGAGCGATAACTTGATCCAAGTTTCTACAATCATTCCATGTATATTTTAGTCTTTTAATGCAGATTATCCATGATAGAAAATGCCAGAGGATGTATAATCAATATATTATGTGTGTATTGTTGTGTATAATTAATGTATAACTTATGTATAGTGACTAGAAATAGTAAATAGTAAATTCAATTAGCTTTGGTTAAAGATAGAATTATTAACTTAAATAACATCCATCCAACCGCTTAAATTAAAAATAGCCAAAATATAAATAAATGTTTCATTTGTATGCCAAAAAATATTGCTCCTCCTTTTCTTCTATAGTCAATATATGATGAAGACATTAATACAAGATCATCACTAGATATGAAAATGGAATAACCAAAAGGTTATTGATAATTTTTTTAAATTAATTAGCCAAGAAGTGCACTTAAGAGTAAATTCCAAGTATCAACAACACCAGCCAAACACCAATGTGTACAATCCAAATCCCTATGTCCACCATGCCCAAAAACTGAAGGATGACCATCTGCTCTATACTGCGACAACTTAGTTATGTTCAATAAATAAACTGACTTATCCATCCCTTTTAATACTTTCTCCAGTACCAATTCTTCTTCATGAACTCTTTCTGTACTCGCCAACGGTTGCGTTACGCCTTGACACGTGTTTGAACCCGAGCTCCCGTGGCTGATTTTGCAATTAAATATCACTCGTTAGTGTACAGAAGTTAAACACGTATTATTATTTTTTTTGGGATAAATAGCATAGTAGTTAGTAGTATAAATATTTGTGGAACTTACTTGTCATGGTCAGGAGAAACTCCTTGGAAAAATATTTTTGTTTTTGTCGTGTCTACTTCAGAATCTACCCATTTTGCCCAAGTGGTTAGTGCTTTCTCATATAGGGCTAATCGAGGTGCATCTACGTATGTAGAGTTTCCATCTTGCACAAGATCCCAACTGCAACCATATTCATAAGAACATTACATAGTTAAAAACAATTAAAATTCTAAGGCATAGGTCACGCTTGGGCATGAATTGAAATCAATTAAACCCCAAAATTTGTGAAGACTATCAAAACTTCCAACACAAATTAAAGTTGAATTCATAGAGCTTAAATACTAGATCTGTCTTTTGCCAATCCACTACTAAAGATACAATATTTAGCAACGGACAAATTTTGTAGTGTAACTGTAAAATCCGTCCCTAATCCTATTTAGCGACCAATTTATATTAGCTATGAGCAAACTAGCGATGGATTAGCTATGAAGTTCATAGCTAATAGCCAGTCTGTTTATTAATTCAGTCTATCAGTGAGTCCAACACACTCATTTGTCGTACCTGTTAATTAACATTCTTCTTGATAGAAAATATATAATAGATATATGATGAAATAATCGATCCAATTATATTAAGAAGAGGACTTACGGTTGTTTTCTGCCAGTGTGAAGCCACCAATGCCAAGAATCAAAGATGAGAACATCCATTTGTTTCCATTGATCTGCTGAACTGAGAGAATCAAGCTCTAAAACTCTAGTCCCATTGTTCTGCATTGTAATGTCTACCAGAAAAGCATTTCTGTACATCAGATACGACGTGTTGTACTTCTGCATTTTCAAAATGTATTCAGCATGTAAATAATATGTCGATGTGAATACGTTACACTCTACCTATTGCTTAAAAAAAGTGATGAACTAAGATCCAGAATTAACCTCATTATTATGCGAGGTTATTACGCATAATAATGAAATGAAGTACTAAAGTTTTTAATCAAAAGGCTACGTAAATATAAGTGCACCTTTTTTGGAAGTGCTACATAGTTGTTGGAAAATGATTTCATTCATATTTGAACTCAGAATTATGGTACTACTTTAATTTCTCCGTCTCAAAATACTTGTCATGTTTCATTTTCGAGAGTCAATTTGACTAATTGCCAGAGCTAAATTGGATTAAACTATAAGTTATTACAATTCTTCTCATATCAATATGGTGAAAGTTAGCATGTATCTTTAAATCGTTAGGTCAAAATTTATGTAATTTGACTCTCTATGAATAAAATGTGACGAGTATTTTGAGACGGAATTAAGAAGAAATAATATAAGGTACGTACCGGGAAAGTGAAGATAGAAGTGCCTCCAATCCTTTTGGAGATATATTTGGCTTGTGGATCAGCAGCATGAAGCATACAAGTTAGCGATTGCCATTGATTTAGGCTTATTGAATCTCCTACAAACATCATTTGCTTCCCCCTTAATTTGTTTTGAAATTCTATGGCATTAAACCTACACACAAAAAAAAAGGCATAAATATTTTGTAATTAGAAAAACTAGTATTGTGTTTAGGGATGACAAGAAGGATTTAAGTATAGTTAACCTTCAATTATCTTACTCGAGATGTGCATTTTTGATCCTTTTTCTTATGAATATTCCCAAATTTTGAGAACTATAAACCATTCCACCGATCAATTGCCTATGTGTTATGTTAACTTGTGTTGTTGGTCCATATTTGAGGGCATTATTATACTTCTAAAAATAGTCCGAATACAATATATTTCCTTCATAAAACAATTTAGCTAATTAACCAAAGTGATATTTTTCTTCACTAAATTGAAGTTGATTATATATATCACCAATACCAACCTTCATTATTTAATCATATATCTTGATCCAAGATTATAAATAGTAGTTTTCCCAACACTTGAATTAAATTTTTCTACAGTTTTTAATAGTCTGTAAATTTCTTACAATCGCAAGACCAAAGGCTTTATAAAGTACAACATTTGAAACTAAATTAAGCGCACTAACAATAAGTAACATGATTAAAATTTAATCTAAGCTTATGAACATAGCATTTATAAATATTTTCCTTTCTTTTCATTGTCTAAATGAAATAAATAATCATATGAAATAAAGCAGAGACAATTTGCTTATGATCCACCAGCTTGGAAAATCTTAAACTATATTAAAGTGTTTGATTTGCTCACGTTCTTTTCTAGCTTATGTCCAAAAAAATCCAACCGTATTGCATCTGTCAACTAATTAAAGTGATGATTTAGATTTATTTAATAAATAAAAAACCCAAACTTGGAAGTAAAGTCTCCAAACACTCATAACAAATCGCCAGAAAATGTAATTTACTTGTTCAATTTATAAAATTACGAAAAAGTTTATCATTTTCTTCCAAACTATTAGTAGTCAAATTCGGATTTCTAAAACATATTAATAAAACAAATTTAATAAAATAAATTCCTAAAAGTATTTTGTGTCAAGTAAAATGAAATAGAAAAAGTACTTATAATTGATCTTAGAAAAAATGAGAGGAACTTTTTCAATAATAGTATTGCAAAAGCAAGTGATATTTAGTAATTTTCTAGTGGAGTACAACTTCTATAGGGAAAGTGGGTAACATGTATCTTTCTAGCATTGCAATCCAACTATTAATTAAAAACATGCACGTTATTTTCCAATTAGCTAGAAATGATCATACCCAACATTCATGGATCCAAATAGATTTGACCCTACAATCTTGTGACATTTTCTTTATTATAAAATAGTATTTTAAATTATATTTCAAAACAAATAATATATAGAACCATATATCTGAACTCTGGTGGAGTAAGTTAAAAAAGGGGATTTAACAGACCAAATTAAATGACAATATATCATGAGAGGAAGAAAGGAAGACGAAGTAATTACTCCATCCATTTATTTTTACTTATTTATTATTACAAAGAAATATTCATTTTTACTTATTTAATTAAACAATTTTTATTTTAATCATTTTATACTTATCTTTATTACCCTTCTCAGTACTATTCATTTTTTAACATTTAAATAACTTATAATACTAATAAAAAATAATGTAATAAAATTATAATTTTATTTATTATCAAATCATCACGAAGAGAATAATAAATTGAAAAAACAACGAGAAAGACAAATAAACAGTCACGGGTAAAACAATCATTTGCACCTCTCAGAAGAGGCAGCCATTAATTGGAAGTGGTGCACACAGTTATGTTACAAGGAGTAGGAGGTGGTGCGGGTTAAAACATATTCATTCCGTCCATCTTTATTTATCCATATATATTTGATTTCCCTCCGTCTATCTTTATTTTTCATATATATTTAATTTGACAAACTCTTATAAAACAATGAATAAAAGATTAATTTCACTATATCATCTCTATTAATCATAATCATCTACTTTAATCTTTAATTATATTCTCGACAATCTTTTTGAAATAACTTTAAAGTGACAGTAAATATGGAATGGAGGGAGTAAAACAACATTAACGAGGTAAAGACATACTAAACTGTACTGTACTTATCATGGTCAAGAAAATTAATGAGGTAAACACATAACAATGCATCTATTGATTTAACGTAAATATCTAAAGATCATAAATTTTTACCATACCGATACTACAACAGCAACAACAACAATAGTAAAATACAAGTGTGATTTACAAGTAGAGTTTGAAAAGGGTGAAGTATACGTACGTAGACCTTACACCTCTATCTTGTATGAGTTAGAGAGACACACCGACACCATATATAAGAAGAAAAAAAGCCTTAATAATTTATGGACGACCAGTAAAGTTCATAAAAGAAAGCAAAGAAAGGTCCGCGATGAAAGGGTACCTGGGTAAATTGCACTCATTGGGTTGCCATCTATATTTGAGATAATCTGCATCTGGCCTTCCATTCTTTAAACAATCAAATTGTTTTTCAATAAATGGACAAATAGATGAATCATAAAGTGGATAATCATCATCATTACCATAAATCCATCTCCCTTGAAACAAATCACAGCCGTTGATTTCCAATTGGTTCACATCATTCATCAACTTCCCATGTACATTATTGCTCAACATGAAAAGAAGAAAAAATAGAGAAAACATGATTTTCATTTTTCTTTTTTGTTGAGTTATTTTTTTTTTTTCACTAAAAAATGTCAGAGGGAAAATAATGGTGAAGTGAAGTGAAGGATATATGTATATATATGGGGTGATAGATTTGGAGAATCCTATATAGTGTGAACTATATATATATATACATGTTGATAATTACAATATTAATTAATGGGGAGAGAAGAAAAAGAAAGAATTAAAGAAACGCTGAAAATGTGATAAAGAAATTTAAGTATGAAAAAGAAAAGGTTCACATGTTGGAGCCTTTTTGGATATTTGCTTATTAAATGTATTTTAGCCAAAATACAGTTTGTAAGTAGTTTTGTAGTGTTTGACTAAAATAAAAAACCGTTTCTAAGTAACTTATCGATTTCAATTTTGTTTGATCTATGTTTTTAGTCTGTTTAAAAACAATAAATTCCTTTTTATTAACTTTTTAAATTTCAATTTTTCACGTGATGTTTAACTTTTACGATTACAAGATTAATGATATTTTGGTATATTTGACATATCTTTAAATATAAGATCACAAGATTTAAAAGTCTTCTTTACTTTTTTTGAACTCTGTGCCAAGTCAAAATAGACCAAATAAATTACTCCCTCCGTTTCATTTTAGTTGACCCTCTTTCTAAAAATATTTGTTTCAATTTACTTGTCCCTTTAATGAAATCAAAAGGATTTTATTATGTTCTTTCAATATTATCCCCGACATTAAATGACTAAATAAAATGTATTTATTCAAATTTATATTTTCAAATCATAATTAATGAGGCTAATTTGGTAAAATAGACCCCTAATTAATATTTTTTAATGGGTGTGCCAAGTCTATAGAGGCCAACTAATATAAAACGGAGGGAGTAAAAGAGAGGGAGTATTTGTTTTTAAGACGAAAAGATAAAAATAAATCAAAAGTTATAAACCCATCCAAATAGTCTCTTAATTAGAAATGATAACAACATGGATTGCGATGGAATAATTCGAGATCCTTCTATTCTTAATTAAAGGTGTTAATTTCGAACTCCTAAAAATGAAATAAATCCTTTTGAGAGTGTTGTTCTTTGAAATGGATTCTACAATATGTGAATTTAAATTTAAACGAAGCTCAATAACAAAGAAATGGTATTTTCTATCCTAATTAACAATTTCCCACATAGACTATTAGCTTTCTTGATGGAAAAAAGGCTAGTAGTTTTTCTTATTACTAATAACCAACTTTTGATCCTTAACACCTATTTTAGCATATAGACAAGTAGCTTTCTTGATAGAAAAAAAGAACAGTAGTTTTGTTTATTACTCCAATAACCAATTAAGAATATGTAAAAAAGGAATTAAAAAAAAAAGATGGGTAAAGAGGAAAAGAGAATGGAAAGAATTTAAAACTATTGTATCTAATTAATGTAATTGGGTTGACGATTATTAATTATGTAAACAGAAAGTGCATGATATATAATGTACTATTGATTTGTTAGAATTACTTACTAATTATTAGAAGAACGAATTAGTTTTTAAGCAATCCTTTCAAACACCACATAAGTGTTTTGTGTAAAAACTTGAGAAAATGGTCAAATACCCCATTTTTACCCCAAATTCCAACTACACACCTATACTTTGAGAAGATCCTATGACCCCTGAACTATTTTAAAATGAAATTACTACCCCTCCAATGCTGACATGACAAGAGAGTGTGTTTCACTCTCTTTAAAGAGAGTGAGAACGAAAATATTTTATTAAAAATTTATTTTTAATATATTTTTAAATAAATATATATAATTTTAATTCTTCTTCTTCTTCCCCTTCCCCTTCCCCTTCCCCTTCCCCTTCCCCTCCCCCCCCTCCTCTTCCTCTTCCCCCTCTTCTTCTTCTTCTTACTGACATCCAAAAACTCATCAATGACAATTAATTTTTTTTTCTTCTTCTTTAATGGCATCCAAAAACTCATCAATGACATTTCTTTTTATTCTTCTTCTTCAATGCATCTAAGAACTCGAATTACGTGAGAATGTTGAATTAATTCAGATTGAAAAATAAAGTCACCGAAATTTTAAATTTTTCGGCGTCATCACTGTCACGGCGCCATCACTGTCGCGATGCCATTTTGTGAAAATCGAATATTTTTTGAACATCAGTTGTTGATTTGATTTTTATAAGATTACATATCGTGTGAATTCCATATGATTCATTATGCCATTGAAGAAGAAGAAGAATAGAAGAAGAGGAAGAAGAAGAAGATAATGATGATGTGGCATGATGTGGAATTAATTTTTTATAGTAAAAAAATGATATATGACGTGAAATTACATGGCATGACACGTGGCAGCACGTGTAGACCACAAATCCAAAAAAAAATCTGGGTATGAGTTTTTAGAGGAGTATATATTCCACTTTAAAATAGTTCGGGGGCAATAATTTCATTTTAAAATAGTTCAGGGAGGTCATAGGACCTCTCAAAATATAAGTGTGTAGTTGGAATTTGGGGTAAAGGTTGGGGGTATTTAACCATTTTCTCTACAAACTTCAATAAGTTGTGCTTGACTAATTACAACCATAACTCAGATAGATATTTGTTATACTTTTATTAGGAAATATGAGGAATTGAATGTGGGTGTGATGTTTAAATTTTGCCCCAAAAGCAATTTTCAAACCTTTTTTCTTGGTTATATTTCTACTAATAGGTAGTAACGACCCGTTATTTGTGAACTACTTGGATAATATATTAATTATCATACATAAGAGGTGTTTATGTATCATCAAATTCATTATACTTGTACAAAGCTGAGTGTTTCGACATAGATTGGAGTTCATGCAGTTCAAATTAACGCGTTAATATGTATATTAAATTCATCCATCTGAGATCATCTTCCTTTTGAAATTTAAAATAATATTGATTGATGAAAATGGAAGAGATAAAACTCTCTACTTCTATTTAAAAGAAATAGTGAAAGACAAAGTAGAACGAAAAACATAGAAGAAGGGGCAGAGAGGGAGCCACTGTCATTCCTCTATAGCAAAAGTTAGAGATCAAAGATAGCTAAGAAATACTTGAATATCATTTACATGAATTAATATGACAACATCCCCTCATGGATGTGGTTCTCGATTCCCAACGACGTTGTTCTCCGTTGGCACATTCAGAATACTGGCAACAGCAATTTCAGAATATTGATATGCGGCTTAAGCTCAAATTTACCAAGAAGGTAGGTGTCATTGGACTTTCTTCTTCATACACCTGAATGACAACATTTAGTTAATTGCCTGAACAGATAGAAAAGATTTACTCTTTCTTGGCGGGAATGATGGTGTTTTTGTAATCAAGGGTGTCGTGACACCACCAGCAGTCTAAATACCAAAACTTTGATGAGTGATATCGATAAGCGAAAATCTTGGGTCAAGTTTCACTCAAAATTTTGGCTTAAATTGCAGCTCTATATACCATCAAACCACCCTAACCAGGCCAAACTAGGTATAACATAAACTCATGCATCAATTTGCTCCGTCAACTTGAGTATCACAATTAGGCATTGACAGTTCACTTTACAATTTCAGTAAGTTTTGTCGAGGGTCTGTCGAAAATAGCCTCTCCATCTCTAAGGTAAGGTAAGGGCTGTGTATACTCTGTTAGAGTACGAGCCCTACTGACCAGTGACTTTAACGTAAGAGTTGTCTATGGATGGAACGAGTTGCCTGACATGTTCCAAGGAAGCAGTAAAATAGGAAGTAAAGAACACAATGGTTTTTACGTGAAAAACACCCGGCTCAAAAAGGTGTAAAAAAACCACGAACTGTACCTCTACAGGATTTAACCCCAACTTCACTAAATAACTCTGTGCCTCAACAACGACTGATTACAAAACTCTTGTAATGTACCAACAACTAGGAATTATAAACTCTAATTCCTATACCTCAATAACTAGGAATCATAAACTCTAATTCCTATAACTCAACAACTAGGATCATAAATTCTAATTCCTATAACTCAACAATCACCCTTGACTGTTGAACCCACTTCGAGTTATCCCAAACTTGAAGTTAACTCAACTCAGTATTGTTCCTAAACAATCAATCTAGGAAAGCAATAAATTACAACTCAATAAGAACAATATATTTAAACTGACTCATGAACTGTAAAGTTCTGTCCAGTGAAATAGGTTCGTCAATCTGTTACTTTGTACTGGCAGCACTCAAATCTTCATTCAGAATTCTCTCAATTATGAACTTTCTCAATTTGCTCGTGTTTAGCCTTTTCTCTCTCTGTAAATGCGCTGTTTATTCTGACTGATGCATCTTCTATCTTCAAAGAGTCAATTCTTTATTTCAAACTCCCTCTTCAATCATAACTCTCATTGCATAGAGTTCTACTTCAAGTGAAACTTTTCTTCAATTCCAACTCTTGTCTCCTTAGTGTTGTAGTCAAACTCCAACTCTCCAAAGAGTCCTTCAAATTGTACGTTTTGCATATACTTCTTCAATTTTCAGAATCTTTCTCCTACACATAGGACTCTTAAGGATATACTCAGAAGTGAAACTCCTTCTTCACGTAGTACTCCTTTTTCAACTTAACTTGCTTTCCCTTATCATTAAGTGTTTGAATCAAATTCAACTTGTTATATTCTCCACATGATCAGTAACTTGAGTATATCAGAATTAGGCTTGCTTATTCGTTCCTGTCTTTAAGCAATCTTGTCTGCATGTATCAGTGAAACTGGAAATCTGCTTTCCTATGCGTGGACCAGCTCAAGTAACATGTTTCATTCATGTGTCAGTTTGTCAATCATCAAAACTACATAGTTCCCAACATACTCTACCCTAAGCATTCAATTGATGTGAAGGATTATTTGTCACATTGAGTATGACACAAGAAAAATTATTTCACATTTTCTCGTAGACCCGCAAGATTTTTTTTTTCCACATTTTCTCAGGGACCTCGACTCAACCGTAAGATGCCAAACCTAGGTAAAAGAGTAACTGGACACTACAATGAACTCTAATCAACCTAGTCTCTCCTTTGATGAGCTAACAACCTAAGCTACACCTCACAAAAAGCCTAACAACTTAAATCAATTCTGATTGACATGTATCTCAACTATATTCATAACCAAATGCTACATTTGAATATTTTGTTCTCTCAAATTACTTTAACGATTTTCTTTTAGTCCTTCCCCTTCTGCTCCTCCATATATACCTTATTCTTTCAACTTTATCCTTCTCAAGTACCTCTGTTTTAAAATGTTGTTTTGAGCCTTTTTCCACGTGTTGCTTCTTATTGCCTGCTATGTTGCTCGAACTCCAAAAATACAGCCGCACCCATTTGGAGACGACATAAATGTACTTCTTTGAGAAGATCATTAGTTTAATGGCATTTAGAAGAATCCAAGTAGTATAGGTTGCCTAAACTTTTCAGGTACATAGCCTAACAAATAGGCTCCCATGGAGGACACATCCATTTAAGTAAATCTACTAAGTCAACCTATTTTCCATGCATAATCATTGTCATATTTTCTACATCTTTATGAACTGTTGAGAATATAATTAAGTAAATAAAATTTGCTTTCTCTAATAGCTTAAACTTTTAGATATCTGGATCTATGATCTCCCTAAGTTTCCAAGAAATTTAATCATTTATATTATGTAACGTTGCTCAAGTAAATAATCATGCACATTCTTCTTGCTTATTTTCATCAATAGAGCTCCTCTATAGCCGTTCCAAATCATTAGTGACTTACTAGAATCGATAGTTTGGTTACATGATGATTCATTTGGCTTTTAGAACCATTTTTCCAATTTGAAGTCTTCATCGATTCCAAATGGCCGCCGAGCAAAAACTTAAGTAAAATAATTTCGGATATAAATTTTGACTGCACCATTAGCTATGTAATATCAATTTTAGGGTAGGTATACCTTTGGTTCTGATCCCACAACACCCGAGCTCATTTCTACCCATTAGTCAAAAAGTCAAGAATCGAAATATACGGATGTGGAAGACACAAGTGGCCTAAATGACCTTGGATGAAAAATCTGACTTCACTAATGAGTCTGAAATGTCAAATTTAGTGAGATTACATAGTTCATTTGCGAAAAATGGAATCTGAATGAGTCCGAAAGGTCAAAAATAAGTTTTGACCTTGTGAGCGCATTTTAACTTGAATAAAAGGCTCTTTAGGCTCATTTTGGGGCATTTTTCATTTCTTTGAAAACTTTAGCAGCATTGAGAGATTGTTGACTAAAAAATGAGTCTTGTGGGTTGATTAGGAGCTTGAATAACTTGTGTAATCCATTTTTGCTACAAATCTAAGGTAAGATTTCTTCAAATTTGGTATTAATTTCTTGATTTCTAGACCTAAAAACCTTAAGTCTTTGAGGCTCAATTGTATTGGCACAAAACGTAACCCTTGTTAATTTATGTTTGTCCAGTTATTAGTTAGTAGTTTAGTCAGCATTATTGTTTCAGCAATCCTAGTTTATTTAGGATACTGCCTTAGTTATTTCAGCAATCCTTTTTTATTTAGGTTATGTTATTGGGGTTGGTCTAGGAGTCTTATTATTTTGTTTGTAACTCTATTTAAAAGGTTGTCTGCGTTCAATATTAAACAATTCTGTTCAGCAGTTACTTTGCGCTTATATAGTATCAGGGCTCTATACTCTCTAACGAGAACGGTCCTATTTTTTTCCTCTTCCTCACGCAGATCATCAGCAATGGCCAACAATCCTAGAGTTGTTAACGCTGATAACACAACAGGTGCTAACATTATCATTCAATTCAACCCTGCGTCCTAGTTACCCATCAAACTCAGGGTGGCGATAATTTTGCCACCTAGAAAGCTCAATTCTCCATGCTTATGTATGGTTACAATCTATTTGGCCATCTCGATGGGACCACTCCCGCCCCTACTCGCACCCTCACCATTGGCAACAATGTATCTCACAATCTTGCCTTTTTAACTTGGTTCCGTTAGGACCAACTCATCCAGAATGCCCTCATGATATCTGTTGAACCCACAATTACTCCAACTGTTGCTGCAGCCAATTCATCCAAATTGTCCTGGGACGCTCTACACACCACTTATGCAAACAGATCATAAACCCTTGTCTTCAGCCTGCGTGATCAACTTGCTCGCTTCACTAAGGAATCTCGTTTCATCACTGAATATCTTCACACTATTCGGCCCCTTTGGACGAGTTAGCCATGGCTGGTTCTCTTGTGTCAAATCCTGAACTCATCGTCAAAATACTCAGCGGTCTAGGTCCTGAATTTCGTGAAATCTTTGCTGCCATCCGTGCACGTGATACGACTGTCTCATATGAAGAATTGTTTGAAAAACTACTTGACCATGAACTTTTCCTTCGTCATGAGAATGTTAAGAAACTTTCCAATCCCATAACTGCCGCGGTTGCGACTCCCACCAAAACCAATACCAATAATCATAATAGTCGTCGGCAGAATAATAATTCTCTACAATGGAAGAATAATAATTCTCCACAGTGGCAGTATAATTCACATCCTAACACTACACCACAGTGGTAGACCAACTCCAACCCAAAGACTGTTACTCAATGTCAACTATGCTATAGGATTGGACACACCGCCAATGTCTGCCGTTCGAAGTCTCATAATCACTTTGAGGCCAAAGCCAACTATGCTGCTGGACTTACTGCTGCCACTAACCCCTGGATAGTCGACTCCGGAGCCACTCATCACATTACCACGGAGCCACACAACCTACAACCATACCATGGTAACGAGGATGTCTCCATGGGTGACGGTAACAAAATTCCCATCTCTCACACTGGTTCTACTCAATTAAATGCGCCAAATAATTTTTTAAGCTAACTCACACTCTTTGTGCCCCATCTATTAAACACAAACTTCTCTTTGTTTCAAAATTTTGTCAAGACAATTCGATGTCCATTGAATTTTTTCCCTTTGACTTTGTTGTGAAGGATTTGAAAATGCGGAAACCACTGGTGCATGACCGGACCAATAATGGACTGTATGAGTGGCCTGTCTAACATCCCCAAGCTCACATGACCGCCACATCCACCCTCTCACTACTTGGCATCAAAGGTTGGGTCATCCCCACTTTAGAGTTCTTAGGTTTATTTTAAATAAATTCTCGCTAATGTTTCATGAGTGAGACAAACCTTTTTATTGTAATTCTTGCCTATCTAATAAAGCCCATCGGCATCCTTTTACTCAATTATCATTATGCAACTCTAAACCGCTTCAAATAATCCTCAGTGATTTATGGGGGCCATCACCAATCTTATCTCTTGACAAGAAACTGTATTATTGTATTTTTATTGATCAATATACCAAATATACTTGGCTCTATACATTAAAAAATAAAAGTGAGGTTAAAGAGATCTTCCAAAAATTCCATCCTATGATGGAAAAGCACTTTGACACCAAAATTTTATCGCTGTACACTGATAGTGGAGGAGAATATAAAAGTATTGAACCTTATCTCTCACTTCACGGCATTGAACACCTCCCCACTTCACCATATACACCTCAATGAGTTGCACTTGCAGAACGACGACATCACCATATCGTCGAAACTGTAAGAACGCTCTTACATAAGGCATCCCTTCCTCCTTAATTTTGGTCTTTCGCGTGTCATCACATGGTCTACCTCATTAACCGTTTGCCCATCTATCAACTAGATAACCAATCCCCAGTCCAGCTTCTACTTGGAAAATCACCTGATTATAGCTCTCTGCGAATTTTTGGGTGTTTATGCTATCCCTGGCTTAAACCATACTCCAAAAATAAACTTGAACCAAAATCTACCCCGTGTGTCTATCTCGAATTTTCCTTATCTCATCATTGTCACCAATGTTTTGACCCAATTTCTACAAAGGTATATTTATCTCGAGACTTGCAATTTATTGAGAATGTTTTCCCTTTCAAAACAATGTTCTCCAATATTGCCATCAAATCATCTTACCTAAAATGGGACAATATCATGGTTTCAAATTCTCTTGATCCCCCGCCCAAACTTCCCATAACTTTAGAGCTTCCAATTCCTCTAGAAATAGATGCCCAAACATCTGTATCTTCTCCTTCTCTAGCAGAGTTACAGGCCAACTCAAACTTACAATCCGACTCCGACAGTGAACTAAACAAAATATGTAGCCCGCGTCCCCTCCTCATTTATCATCGCAGGAACACAATTCCACCTACGCCCATAGATTATCGACCAGCCTATCCTATCTCTACGTCGGAGCTTGCTCCTTCACCACCTTAGTGTCCTTCTCCTCCTACCTATGTTGTTACGCGATCCCAAAACAACATCACTAAACCAAAACAAATTTTTGGTTACCTAGCCAAAGTGAACCCCACCATCACACCCACTACTTTCAAACAAGCACAAAAACATCTCCAGTGGTGTGAAGAAATGAAACAGGAACTTGATGCTTTAATTAAAAACCAGACTTAAAAACTTGTTCCTCCTAACCCAACTAAAAGTATTGTGTCGTGTAAGTGGCGTGGCTTTTTAGGATCAAACGGAATACAGATAGGTCTATTGACAGATATAAAATGAGGTTAGTTGCGAAAGGATTCACTTAGAGGCCGGGCATTGACATCCATGCGAATTTCAGCCTAGTCGTAAAGTCTACTACTATTTGAATCATCCTCTCTGTGGCACTTTGCCACAATTGGCGCCTCTGTCAGTTGGAAATCAACAATATATTCCTTCAAGAAAACTTAGAAGAGGAGGTGTACATGGAACAACCTCTGAGATTCACTAATGCTGACAAACTAACTCATATATGCCGTCTACGCAAGGCAATTTATGGATTGAACCAAGCCCCTTGGGTGTGGTACAATGCTCTCACAGGTTATCTCTCATCCATAGGATTTGTTAAAATAAAATCTGATGCCTCACTACTTTTCAGACAAGGTCTAGGTGAGACAATGTTCATCCTTGTCTATGTAGACGATATTATTATCACTGGGAGCAACAGTTCAAGTGCCGATCAGGTTATCACCTCTCTTGCTTCTAAATTCTTAATTAAAGATTTGGGAAATCTTCACTACTTTCTTGGTGTTGTGTTGAATAATATGCAACTCTAATGGTTTAATTCTCACCCAAGCAAACTATGTGAATGAGATCCTAAATAATGAGTTAATGACCGACTGCAAAAGTGTTCACACGCCAATGAGTGCAACTGAATTGCTCATACTGTCTGATGATACTTATTTGACTGATGCCACACGCTATCATCGGGTCTTAGTCAAGCTTCAATACCTATCTTTCACTAGACCTGACATCGCCTATGCTGTGAATAAATTGTCCCAGTTTATGCAAGCGCTGTCGGACCTTCACTGGAAAGCTGTGAAACGTGTTCTACCTGCATGGTACCATTCAGCTAAGCTTACGTGTAACTCCTATTGAGGACTTCAATCTACACGTATACTCTGATGCAGATTGGGGTGGGGACATTGCAGACCGAGTTTCCACATCTGGGTATATCTTGTTCCTTGGACACAATCCCATTAGCTGGTCATCAAAGAAACAAAATACTGTCTCTCGCTCCTCCATTGAGTCCGAGTATAGGGCAGTGGATAATGCCTTTTCAGAAACCATGTGGGTTACCATTCTCCTCGCTGAGTTGCACTTTCCAGTACATCAATTGCCCACCATTTATTGTGACAATCTTGGAGCCACATTCTTGAGCAAAAATTCAGTCCTCCATAGTCATGTGAAACATGCTGCAGTAGATTTTCACTTTGTTCGCAACCATGTCAACGTAAAAAAGGTTCAGGTTGTCCTTATTCATCGTGATGATCAACTAGCAGACTCTCTCACCAAGGCATTGACTAAACTTGCTTTTCAGCAAAATCTTTCCAAGTTAGGCTTAGTGACCCATCGTCTAACTTGAGGGGGCGTATTGGCACAAAATGTAACCCTTGTTAATTTATGTTTGTCCAGTTATTAGTTAGTAGTTTAGTCAGCATTATTGTTTCAGCAATCCTAGTTTATTTAGGATACTGCCTTAGTTATTTCAGCAATCCTTTTTTATTTAGGTTACGTTATTAGGGTTGATCTAGGAGTCTTATTATTTTCTTTGTAACTCTATTTAAAAGTTGTCTGCATTTAATAATAAACAATTCTGTTCAGCAGTTACTCTGCGCTTATAAATTATAGCCACAAATATGATTGATTTACTCAAATTTCTTGAGGGTTTTAGCTCCCTAATGATATTTAAACTATGGGTTGATCCTAGAAACTCATTTTTTTAAGGTGGGACCCACTTGGGGGTTTGGTGTCATTTTAAACCCATGGTATAATGGTGCCATAATGGTTGTTGTTGTTGTTCTTGTATTGATGCTTAGATTATATTGTTGATAGCTTGGCTCGTGGAAGAAGAAGCTTTAAGAAAAAGAAAGACAAACCTTGTTGGTTCGTGAGCAATTGGACTCGAGGTAGGTTAGGCTAACCTGTAGTTAGATTGATCTTGGTTGTAATATAATTATTGATATTTTATGAGATTGGGCGGGGTTTTTTAGATGATAAATGGTTGAATGATGATGCTTGGGATTAGTTGATTCGCATACGTTGTTAAACTTGTAAAAGTATGATTGTTGACCTTTAGCTTAGAGCCTTGGATAGTTCCACGTATAGTCTCATAAATAGTATGAGAACACTTTAGTTGCTCTACCAGATGAGAATGATGTTCTTTAATGACCTTAAAAGTATATTGATCTAGTTATTGCTTAATCATGAAATGGCCTTGGTGTTGGGTTGACTTAGGAAAAATACTTGAAGAAGATTTCTCCTATAGGCTTAGTAAGGATTGATAAGCCCTTATGGTGTGACTCAGATAACTTAGCTTAAATCCGGGTCGAAGTTAGTCTTGTAGAAGTGACTTTAGTATTATTGGGAGTTAGAAGTGGGACTTGACCCACCTTAAACTTGAACTATGTAACTCTTTTGTAACCTATATACTTGATGAGCGTGCAAATTATGTTATTGAGATTATAAGGGTTAAGCCCAGTTGTAGGTTTATGAATAAGGTCGATGGTTGGAAAATGTGTATACTTGATTGGTTGTCTTATTGCCATGTTATGGATAGCCATGGAAAGATGGTAATTGTGTATATCATCTAGATACTCATGCTTATTCTCCTACTCATATATCATGATGATTACTAGTAATGAAGTGTAATGGTTTATGTATCTTACATCTTTATTACTCAATTATTGTGAACTTGTGTATGTTTGTTGATTTGGGCAATATATGTGTGTATGTTGTTGTCTTGGAAAATATTGATACTATGAATGATGCCCAGTGAATTCGGAGGAAATATTGATACTATGATGATGCCCGGTGAATCCGTAGGAAATATTGATACTATGATGATGCCCGATAAATTCGGAGGAAATATTGATACTATGATGATGCCTGGTGAATTCGGAGGAAACATTGATACTATGATGATGCCCGGTGAATTCGGAGAAAATATTGATTCTATGATGATGCTTAGTGAATCTGGAGGAAATATATATACTATGATGATGCCAGGTGAATCCGGAGGAAATTTTAATGTTATGATGATACCCGGTGAATTCCGAAGAGGTAATGATGTTATGATGATACTCGGTGAATCCGGAAGAGGTAATGATGTTATGATGCCATGTGGGGCAACTTTATATAAGTGCATGTGTATATATGTGATGTTATGCGGTGTGTGGATAATCGTTGATGTACTCGAGACATGATGTCTTTCATG
Source organism: Capsicum annuum (assembly GCF_002878395.1). Taxonomy (NCBI): domain Eukaryota; kingdom Viridiplantae; phylum Streptophyta; class Magnoliopsida; order Solanales; family Solanaceae; genus Capsicum; species Capsicum annuum. The sequence continues at coordinate 214,360,725 of NC_061117.1, read as the reverse complement.
GTAATTGATACTCATTCTTTGTCACTAATCACTAAATAGGAGATGTGACCGTTGTTGACTCTAATTAGTAACTAGTGATAAGTTAGGATAAAGATTGGGTTAATTCCACTTGATAGGATAATCACGTGTAAAATTAAGGACTCGCTTAGTAATCTTCTTGACTTGAATAAATGGTTATGTTATGGATTTTTACTTAGTAAAATGGCTTATGTGACAACTAGTTGTTTCTAATAAATGGCTCTGACTTGTGGGCTAGAAACCTAGTTGGTGGATCTTACTTGGTTAAAATATGGAAACTAGTCCTTAAGGTTATAATATGCCTAATGATATTGGTCTTAGGATTGTATGATGAATAGTTAAATTGACTTCTAGCATGTGACACCGTGGTGGCTTAAATGACGACTTATATAATGAGGTTGCTAACTAGATAATGGACTTGAGATAGGTGAATAAATAATGGTGTTGGTAACTTGTAGCTTTTCCTTATTTAATGATTAGTAAACTATAAGACTTGTAAACTAGTGCTTCATGGATTCGGTGATTAGCTAATATAGACTAGACTTGGAGTTCATTAATGAAATAGAGAATATGTGACTATATAGCTATATTATGGTGATCTCAGTTTCGTTGTAGATAAATGCGGTTTTGATGATGATTGTAGACCTCAGTAAGAGGCCATGGTGGGAATGTGGACCCGCAATTTTGGGTAAATGATTGTGTAGTTGTGCCTTGATATATTGATGATTTGATCTTTTGGTGTACTTTCCGGTAGTATGGATGCTTTGTTGTATTGTATTCTTTTGGTGTACTCTCCGGTGGTATGGGACGCCGTGACGAGTTCTTTGTTGTGTTCTTTTGCGTGTACTCCCGGTGGTATGGGATGTCGTGGTAAGTTCTTGTGCTTTATATTCTAATGATGGTTGGTGTTGATTATAATAAATGCATGGTTATTATTGTATATTTACACGGCTTACGCTCCCGAAATGATTACTCATGTTGTATGAAAGTTATGGTATATACGGATATGGAATGCCATACTATTGATATAGTTGATTGGTATTTATACAGTGATATTGAAGAAGATTTAGGTTCGATCCTATACTTTGACTTTAAGTTATTGTCTTACCTTACATCGTCCTTATATTACAATTTAGCTCAGTCGGCCGATGATGCCTACTGAGTACCTGTGTTTTGGTACTCATACTACACTTTTATACCTTTTTGGTGCAGACCCAGGTTCTAGTTGCCGTCGTTGAGTCAGAATCGTGCCGCGTTGATCAATCAGAGATAGGGTGAGCTCTTGGAGTTCGAGAGCCCCTCTTTCCCTTCTATCTTTACTTGTCTTTTGTATTCAAGACAATTGTATATGACTATTTAAGTTGTCAGACTTCGAATTGTAATTTCTGTTGTCGGATTTAGCGTTGCTCTTGTACTTATACTATTAGGTCATGGGATTGGTATTCGAATGTTAGTTGTTACTTTTGTGAAATATTGTTGTTGTATAGTGTTCCTATATAGGGTCCGTGTTGGACGTTTCCACCAACGTAACCCATTGCGTTAGCTCCGAGTTACGGTGTCATCTTACCTACTGGTGGGTTATGGTAGGTGCCATTATGACTCGGAAATTGGGTTGTGAAAATTCTTTACGCTAAAACTTACCTGAAACATATAGAGAATTGAGGGTAGGCAGAAAAATAGGTAGGGCGTAGTAAGGATAGGTAGGGGTAGCCACTTTGGGCAGGTTCTTCAAATAGATCAACAATGCATATATGAACCAACTACATCACCTTCTTTCTTTTCATTAACTTGTGAGTTGTGGCTTCTAATCAGCTTTAAGCTCAAACAATTCAAAAGAATTTGAGAGAAGCACCTTTTCATGAAAATCTGAGAAGCAATAAAAACCTCAATTCAAGCAACAATTGCTCCTTAAAAAGTCTTGTTTCTGTCTTGGCCATTGAAATGGTAAGATTAAGCTTGACGTCTCTCATTCAGTTAAAAAACTAAGTTATATCTTATGAAAAGTATAAAAGAGAAGGACCATGTCCAAACAGATTTACAACTAAATTAGAAGGCTAAGCAATAAGTCATCAAAGTGTACCTGCTTACAGAAAATATTGATTCAGCACATCAACTTTGGGAATATTTCTGTAGCAGTACGATCAATGCTTAGGAAGTCCTGTTAGCTAGCAGATATTTCTTTGCAAATCTGACATGTTATGGGCAATATATTGTCAAAATGTTCAATCAATATCAACAGTGAAAGGAAGAAGAAAATGCTGACTAATTTTCAGAGAAATCTGAAATTTACCATACTTTACTAAACTTCAAGCAGCCTATGTTTACATATTAGTCATAATGTTGAAGCTTGCAGTTACAAAGAAATAATTCATGAACAAAATATGATAGAACTTTAGATAAATAATGCGGTTGTATATAACAAACACATTTGCTTACCCAAGTGATCTTGTTTCTGTCAATTCCTGCATAGCCTACTTGTGTATACTCAAAATTGGAGGGCATCGATGCAAACTGAGACCAAATTGAAGGACACATTTATGTATTATGCCTATATTATATCATAGAAACCACAGTTAGTTTCTAGATATAATTTTATATATGTATCCTAATTTCAACCGAACAATTATGAATTTTACGGTGAAGTAAGAAATTACACCAAATCCAGTATTGATTGTTCGTGGAATAGTGTATTCAGCCTCTTTGCATAAAGAATAAGCACTGATCAGATATAAGGTCCCATCGTCCAGTGCTGTGATAAAATGGGACATCATAGTATTCCGGGTATTTTTCGATTCTTCTTCACCTGTTATCTCTGTTGTGGAGCAACAACGATTCTCCGCTAATAATCGAGACTTCGTGAATGGTGAAATTGATTTCACAAGTTTTAATGCAACAACCAAAATAACCAATGAGAAAATCGATTAGGGTTTCAACAAAAAGGACAACAACAACAACAACAAACCCAGTGTATTCCCACCTAGTGGAGTCTGGGGGTAAGATGTACGCAGTCCATACCTCTACCTCTGATGAAGTAGAAAGGCTATTTCCGATAGACCCCGCCAGAGATTAACAATTACAACTACAATAGCAGGTTTGCACCAATTCCAGTATCTCATTATACTCTAAATCATAGTTTCGTAAGGTTACCAATTACAATTACAAGAAAGAGAAAACAACAAAATCACAGACTTGGATTAAAAAAGTTAGAAAAAAATCAAAGAAGTAATTCGAAGGAGCGTGACCTGGGATGAATGGTGAATCAAGAGAGATGTGGTGAAGAAAGAAGTTTAAAGATGAAGTTAAGACACATAAATAATGCCGTGTCAATTCATTACACCTCTAAAAACCACGTAAGATATAATGAAGCAGGCATGTTGAAACAAGCTATTGAGCCCATCCTAAATTGGGATCCAAAAATAATCCTAACCACTACCCGAGACCTAATCAACCTAGGACCTAACCTTGGCTTTGATCCCAAACCGAGATTAGGAGCCCAAATTTTAGCATTGACCCAACCTTGACCTTGAGTTGGGGTTAAGTTGAGGGCGAGCGAGTCCCGAATTAGGGTCAGGCTCAGGAGTCGGGTCTACGTCGGGTGGGAGTAGAGAGTCGGGATTCGGGGTAAGGGTTGGATCAGGCTTGGGAGTAAGATTCTATCTCGAGTTTGATCTCGAATTAGGGTCGGAAATCAGGAATGGGTTTGTGAGTCTAGTCCTGATTCGGGTCTCGGATCGAGGTCATTTGGTCCTGGATGGTGTCATGATCAAGGTCGAGAGTCGGGATTAAGAGTCAGGTCCTAAGTTAGGCTTCAAGTTGCATAATAAAGTTGAAAGTGAGTTATGAAAAATATTTCCTTGGCATCAAACACACCCTTAGAGCACTTGTTCTGAAATCAAAGTAATATTTGGAGGAGTGAAGTTTTAAATGAACATTTTAATTAAAAAAAAAAGGAGAAGGGAAATGATAATTGGCTTTTTAGCCTTTGGTAGTTTGGTTGAAGTCACATGCGTTGTTTGGCTTCAGATTGGCAACCGCAACCTCCCACCGTCACCTCGTTGGTTAAATTATCAGCAGAATGATTCTAAATTTGGCGCATTTATTCTAAAATTTCTTAAATTATTAAAATAAAGAAATCATTGTATGTGACTATTTTTTTTTTGTTTTCCACTCAATTTTTGGTGTTCATATTGAAGTCCCGACTAATTCAGATCGTGCGTTGCAGGGCTTATTCTGAGATACCGTTCACAATAGGATTTTTTCATACCCAGTCTCGAAGGTGAGACCTCTAATTAAGGGTGGAGCAATCTACCACTACAACACAACTCATGTTGGTTTGTATTTGACTATTGGTAATATACGGTTGAAAATAACTTATTTGGAAACGAATTTTTCATTTTTTTTTATTCTCACACACCTAAAAGAAAGTATAGTCACTCCTAGCCGAGCACACGCCCTAATTAATACTTTTGATAATTAAGAAGCAATATGAATAAAACATGTCAAATTTAAAGTATAAACAACATAAATTTCATTATTTTTGAAGCTAAGTACTTCCTATTCTAACTCTTTATAATAGCAATAAAAATCTCATATACATTACTGAAATCTCAGATACATAGCGTTGGTCTGATATATTGCGTTGCCTGTTAATATGAAATTTCGATACATTGTGTTTAGTCGTGATACATCCTATCTCGAATATATTACTTAATTTTTTTTTGAATACATACCGTCTTCAAATACAGCACTATCTTGGATATATAATATATGAGATGATATATAATTGAATAAAAAATATGAAATATTACATAGATATAATAAGATAATTAGTGCCGTAATATAATTTTTCCATTTTTTTAAAGTGTCGATAGGTAGATTTTTGGTTCAAGCGTTTGCAACAATGTTTTTGTTCACAACCCTATGATACAACAACATACCCAGTGTATTCCTACCTAGTGGGGTCTGGGGAGGGTGGAATGTACACAGACCATACCACTACCTCAGGAGAAGTAGAGAGGTTGTTTCCGATAGACCTCCGACTTAGGACCGATAACAGTATAACAAACACAAAAGATAAGTGCATATAAACTAGTATGGTACGCAAGACAAACTAATAGTATAACAAACACAAAATATAAGTGCATATAAACTAGTACAGTATGCAAAATAAACTAACACCGCTAGCCACGAACAAGAAACTTCAGATACAGAGGAGCGCTCCCCTACTATTACCGACGAACTCCGACCCCCTAACCCTCTACCTTAATCCGCGTCCTCCACACCTTCCTATCAAGGGTCATGTCCTCCGCAAGCTGTAAGTGCTCCATATCATGCCTAATCACCTCCCTCCAATATTTCTTCGGTCTACCTCTATCCCGCCTAAAACCATCCATAGTCAGTGTCTTACACCTCTGCACTGGAGCCCCATCCTTATCACGTGCTCGAAGCAACCTCACTTCTCGCATCTTGTCCTCCACCGAGGAAACTCCCACCTTCTCTCGAACGATCTCATTCCTCATCCTATCTTTCCTGATATGTACACATATCCATCGCAACATTCTCATCTCCACCACCTTCAACTTTTGGATATGGGAGTTCTTAACTGGCCAATACTCCACTCCATACAACACAACCGATCGAACTACCATTCTATAGAACTTACCTTTAAGCTTCGGGGGCACCTTCTTATCACATAGAACTCCCAAAGCGAGCCTCTATTTCAACTACCCTGCCCCATACGGTGCATGACATCCTCGTCAATCTCACCATTGTCCTGAATCATAGACCCCAGATACTTAAAACTCTCCCTCTTCTGAATGGCCTGAGAGTCCAACTTCAAACCACTTCAGCCTCCTGCGACACATCACTGAACTTACACTTCAAGTACTCTGTCTTGGTTTTACTTAACCAAAATCCTTTAGACTCAAGCGTCTGTCTCCAAATCTCCAACTTATCACTAACTCCACCCTGAATTTCGTTAGTCAGTACCATATCATCTGCAAATAACATATACCAAGGCACCTCCCCTTGAATATGTCGCATTAAAACATCCATCACCAAGGAAAATAAAAATGGGCTAAGAGTCGATCCATGGTGCAACTCTATTAAAACTGGAAAGTGCTTCGAATCTCCACCTACATCCTCACACGAGTCTTCGTACCATCATACATATCCTGAATCGACCTAGTGTACGCCACGAGCACCCCTCTAGCCCCAAAGCACCTCCACAAAATCTCTCTGGAAACTCTGTCATATGCCTTCTAAAGATCAATAAACACCATGTGCAAGTCCTTCTTCCTCTCCCGAAACTGCTATACTAATCTCCTCACAAGGTGAATAGCCTCAGTCGTCGAACGACCTGACATGAAACAAAACTAATTCTCAGAGATCGTCATGATCCTTCTCATCCTCAACTCTACCACCCTTTCCCAAACCTTCATAGTATGGCTCAACAACTTAATATCTCTATAGTTGTTGTAACTCTGGATGTTTTCCTTGTTCTTAAACACTGGAATCATCGTACTCCACCTCTACGCTTCAGGCATCTTCGCTTCCCTAAAAATAATGTTAAACAACCTTTTCAACTACTCCAAACCTGCCTTGCTAGTGCTCTTTCAAAAATTCATTGGAATCTCGTCTAGCCCCGTTTCCCTACCCCGCCGCATCCTACGAATAGCTCCCTTGACCTCCTCAACCTTGATACGTCTACAATAACCATAATCACAACACTTCTCAAATTTCTCCAAGTTACCCAACACGAAACCTTTGTCCCCCTCGTCGTTCAAAAGTTTATGAAAATAGAACTGCCACCTCTCCCTAATGAGGGCATCCTCAACTAACACTGTACAATCCTCTCCTTTGATGTAATTCACTTGGTCAAGGTTACGAACCCTCCGATCCCTGGCCTTGGCCAGCCTATACAACTTCTTATATCCGCCTTTCTCCTCTAAAGCCGCATACAGTCTTTCAAAAGCTGCTGTCTTAGCTGCCGTAACCTCTAGCTTAGCCTCTCTCCTAGCTATCTTATACTCCTCCTTATTCGTTTGCCTTTCCTCATCATTCTTTATCTTAACCAACTTAGCATAAGCCACTTTCTTTGATACCAAAACTCCCCAAGAACATATGAAAGAAACACCAAAATTAGTCCACTAGTTCAAGAACTATGGACCCTTTTAATGACCTATCTCGGATTCGCAAGAAGAACAAGAAAGGAAGTGATATCAAGAGTAAAACACACTAAAAAATATCAACAACACGTGATGAACAAGATGAACACAAGAACACAACTTTCAGATTCAACAAGACACAAAAATAGTCCACTACAAACATACAAAGTGCAATAAGATAAAGATAGATAGATAGACAAATGAAGATGTAATATTAACAACCCAAAAGCTTATTCCACTTTTGGACCTTTAATATCACACACAACCTAAACCTATCTCTTACGTGACCTCAAGGGAACTAGAATCCCTAAGCAATCTCCGTTTCTAAGCGATTCATCAACACAAGGATTCCACCTTGCCCAAGGATTCCACCTTGCTAAGAGGCTCTCCAAAGAGGCTACAAATATCATCAAAAATCTTCCCCAAAATGACCTAATAAGGTTATATTTATAGCTAGGGCAACTTATTACAAATGACCTAAAAACCCTTGCAAAGGGGCGGATGAACAGTGACGGATGATCAGTAATAGCTTTAGAGTGTAGGACTTATTCTCTACACTTCATGTCCTCGAGTGCTAAGATGCCTCTTTGACCCGTATCATCCTCCCCTTCTTAGAAATGATTCATCCTCGAATCCAAACCTTGCAAAATGATAGGAAGGACAAACAAAAAACAGTTCTTCAAGGTATGAGGGTTAGGATTAGTGTAATGAATCATAGCATTATGCCAAGGTGGCGCAAACTTCACGCATACCCAAACATCTCTCGAGTTCTCAAAAATGATACACAAATCACGGGAAACCTCAAATTTCATACAAGACATGCTTGGCATCAACATAATCATGCTCACACAATGCACATATGTCATTCCTGAATATGGTTTGAAATAAATCAATATCACACCTCAAGTGATCAATGGGATCAAAGGGGTAAGGTATCCACGGACATGGGTGGAGGACATGCTTCATTTCCTCGAGACTACCACCAATACAATCACATATCCCCTCTATGCTAGGATGATCTACAACAAAAACAACTAGAGGGTCATCTTTAGTCAATCGGACAACTTGTTCAACATCACCATTTTCACACATAAGTTGGTTGTCATGACTTCCATAAGACAATGTACTATCACTTGCCACAATGGAGTCAACACTAGGTGGATCAACTAGTATATCCATAATTTCAAGTTGTACATTATCATCACAAAATAAAGGCACATTCAGCTCACTTAAAGACAAACTATCATTCACACTTAGTTGGCTATTATCCTCATTCACTAGAGTGCAAAAGTTAGTTTGATTACCTTGTAGATCATGTGGAGCATGGCCACTCATGGAAATTTGATTAGGAAGGATTTGATGCTCCATCAAGTTATCCAACTTATTGCAAAGAGAGCCTTCCATCCCTTCCAATCTCTTTTCTATTCTATCCATTATTTGACTATCGATGACATCAAACCTTGCCATGATAGATTTAACCTAACTAGGTATTTCAGCTTCATTCTCCATTGTACCTATCAAGAGCTACTAAACAAACAACAAAAAAACATCAAACACATTAAAATAGTCCGCACACTCTTAAGCTCACACTTTGAAGTTTTCACTCTATTGGCCTCACAAGTGTTGATAACTTGCTTGTACTCTAATAAGGTCACTTGGTTCCAATTGTGGCTATATGACAGATTAGATTTTTGTTTTAAATGACTCAAAAAGTAATGTACGAACTTGAACCAAAAAGAATACTATGACTCAAAAATGAGAAAAGCACACAACAAAAGCTAAACACGAATGAACGAACATAAAGACTAACTAACAATCTAGTAGACGAGTACTAGTTTGCCAATTAGTATTGGAACCAACGAAATTGAAACTAATGAACAACAAAAGGAAACTACAAAATCTGAAATTTGAACTTAAGTATGCTGTGTGAATAGTAAAATGTGATGAACGTAGCAGCCACGTATTGGTCTAAGTCCCACACTACTTTTGTTGTCGAATTTCAAGTCTTGGTTAATTTTTTTTAGACTTTGGTGGACTTGATTTTAGGAGAGAAATATAAGTCTTGTAATCATTTTTTTCAAATTCTAAAGTGGAAGACTTGACTTTCTTGTACCATTTTTCTAAAACATGGTCCTTAAATCATGGAAGGTTATTGAAAAAGTGGTTGTTAAAGTCCTTTGAGTGGTTGAAATTGGTTGTAAAAGTCTTGAGAGATCTTAAATTTTGAAAATCTGTCTTTCAAGATAACAAAATACACTCTCTCTTTCTTCAACTTCCAAGATCAAACATCCACTTTTTATTCAACAATAGATGAAGATGTAAAGAACATAATTTTTGAATCATGAAGTTCTAAGGTTCAAGTTGGACCCCAAACATCAACAACACCTTTCCAAGCTTAAAAATATGACACAATAATCACCATACACGTTCAAACCTTGAACCAACAACACATCACACGTTCAAGTCTCAAACCCTCAACAACAATCGGTCACAATTTGGTTCACAACAACAACATCAACATTTCAAGCTCAGATCTAGATCTAGACTCAAGAGTGTTAGTGATGAAGAAACTAACACTGGAAACAACAAAATAAAAAAATGACTTCTAGATCTAGACAAGAAAACAAAATTTTCGGCCAAGAAAATGATAAAATCCAGATTCGGCCAAGAACTAGAACAAGATTTCAATTTTCTGAAATTTTTCAGTTTTCAGTATTGTTTTATATTCTTTTTTTAAATTTTCGTCCAAGAGAACCCAAGATTGGTAGTGTAGGAACACAACCAGCCTTGCTTTGATACCAAATGATACCAAAACTCCCCAAGAACATACGAAACAAACACCAAAATCAGTCTACTAGTTCAAGAACTATAGACCCTTTTAATGACCTCTCTCAGATTCGCAAGAAGAATAAGAAAGGAAGTGATGTCAAGAGTAAAACACACTAAAAAACAGCAACAACACGTGATGAACAAGATGAATACAAGAACACAACTTTCGGATTCAACAAGACACAAAAACAGTCCACTACAAACATACAAAGTGCAATAAGATAAAGATAGATAGAAAGACAAATGAAGATGTAATATTAACAATCCAAAAGATTATTCCACTTTTGGACCTTTAATATCACACACAACCTAAAACTATCTCTTACGTGACCTCAAGGGAACCAGAATCCCCAAGCAATCTCCGTTTCTAAGCGATTCATCAACATAAGGATTCCACCTTGCCCAATAATTCAACCTTGCTAAGAGGCTTTCCAAAGAGGCTACAAATATCATCAAAAATCTGCCCCAAAATGACCTAATAAGGTTATATTTATAGCTAGGTTAACTTATTACAAATGACCAAAAAACCCTTGCAAAGGGGCAGATGAACAGTGACGGATGGACAGCAACAACTTTAGAGTGTGGGACTTGTTCTCTACACTTCAAAGCTTGTTCCTTGGATGGGCAGCCCCACAAGCTCGGGTCTTCACTCACATCTTCATGTCCTTGAGTGCTAAGATGCCTCTTTGACCCATATCATTCTTAGACTCCACCTTTCTTTTAACCTCTTTGTTCCACTACCAGTCTCCTCGATGTTTGCCTGATCCACCTTTCGAGACACCTAAAACCTCTCTAGCGGTCTCCCTAATGCAATTGGCAGTCGTGTCCCACATACTATCCACACCCCCTCTACTCTCCCAAGCCCCCTAATCTTCAACTTCTCCTTTACTTCCAAATCATTAGCCAAAGTCAAGCTACCCCACTTAATCATGGGCCAACCTCCACACTTCTTTTCTTTTTGCGCTTATTGATAACCAATTCCATCACTAACAATCTATGCTGAGTCAAAAGATTCTCGGTAGGTATGACTTTACAGTCTTTACAAAGTGCTCTATCCCCTTTTCCTAAGAAGCAAAAAGTCTATCTGAGTCTTGACCACTGAACTACAAAACATAATAAGGTGTCCCTCCTTCTTTGGAAAGCTCGAATTCGCTATCCACAACCCAAAAACCCTAGAAAAATCCAAAAGAGAAGCTCCTCCTTCATTCCGCTCCCCAAAATTGAAACCCCATACACATCATCATAACCTCTTAACGAAGAACCAATATACCCATTGAAATCCTCTCCCACTAAAAGCTTCTCAGTGCTCGGGATGCTCCTCACCACCTCATCTAAAACCTCCCAAAATTCCTTCTTCTCCTCGTCCAAACCTACTTGCAGGGCGTCGACACTGATAACATTCACTGTAGATCCTCCAATGACCAACTTAATAGATATCAACCTATCACTAACTCGCTTTACCTCTACCACCTGCTCCCTAAGTTCTTCATCTACTAAGATACCTACCCCATTGCTATGTCTCACGCTACCTGAGTACCACAACTTATAACCATCCATATCTCTCGCCATAGTGCCTACCCATTTAGTTTCCTGGACACACGCTATACTAACCCTCCTCTTTCGAAGAATTTTCACCAGCTTATAGACTTATCCTGCAAAGTTCCTATATTCCAAGATCCAACTCGCAACCTAGAAACTCCTTTATCCCACCTAACCTTACTACCCCTTGCCCCTAACCCCAAACTTGATCCTAGACCCAACCCTGACCCAACCCCCCAACCCCGACCTAGACCTAACACCTCCCAACCCCGACCTATGACATGGCCCTAGTCTACCATCACCAATCACAACCACTACGCAAATAGGGGAAAAAAGATGAAAAGAAAAAGGAAGAAAGATAACAGAGGGGGGCAAAGATAAGGCTAAAAGGACACACTGGTTATAATGAAATCAGTAAAGAAGCTAGAATTTGTGCCCACTATATGCTAAGGATACAGACAACAATCTATAGCATATAGAAAGCAACAAAACCAATAATATAACAGGAACTACACTACCGCAATTAATAGCTATGCTAGTAACTCAAGTAACAATAATCAGACAAGGTAACACACTTCAAAACTACTAAAAACAATAAAAAGTCAAAAACGCAAATAGGATTAACGAGTAAAACACTATTATGTTATACGAATTTGGCACTCTTATGATTATGGTCATAAAAATTTAATAAAAGCTTGTAAGTGTTGAAATTAATTTGAAATATTAAAAGTTATATGTTTAGATAGAAGTGATGAAATTAATAAATAATAAACACTTGAAGGGACTGATAAAAAAATGTCGATAAATTGTTCTTCAGATAAAATGACACATAACCTTAATATATATTTTTTTGGTTTATAAGAAATACAAATTTAGAAGTAATTTGGTATAGAAAAGGATGATCGGCGAATATGGAATAGAAAGGAAGTTTGTTTCATTTTCAAAATGGGATTTTCAAAATTAGAAAAAGAACATTTAGAATAAAATGATAATTGTTGATCGAACTCCTTATAAGTTTTGAAAAGTCATAAGTTGGAATTCGCCAACTTAATTTTGGTTTATAGTACTTTGCTTATAAATATTTCGAATGTTTACCAGATGCATAAATAAGCTCAAAGATGTTTATAAATGTATTTGATCAACTTATAAGTTTAGCCAAATCGCTGTTAGCTTAATGTTAATGTTATGAAATAGCAAGTTTAAGCTATCAGGCCTGATGAATTTTAACTTGGAACTTTTCATGTTTTCATAAAATAACAAAGTAACAAAATTACTTGTGTTATAAGCAGACAAAAGTTTCAATATCTGTCAGGACATGATGATATCAGTAACAAGATACACATGACAAGGTAGGAGTGGCTTTTCGGTGATGGACAAGATGCAGAACGCCACATTGAGATGGTTCATACATGTGAAGAGGAGCACATATTCTCTAGTGAGGAGGTGCAAGAAGTTGATAGTAATAGGTCTTAGGACAGGAAGTGCTAGACCGATGAATTGACCGGAGGTGATTGTACATAACATAATGGACATAATACTAGATAGAAGAGCATCCAAGTCAAGGATTAGAGTAACAATTAGTAGGAAGCCGGTCGGTTTCTCTCTTTCCAATGGTCGAAGATGGTTCTACCTCGGGAAACTATTCATTTGGTTGGGAACAAGTTATCCTGAGATTAGCTATCTTGGGATAAGTTATCTCACCATGGATATGTAAGAATTTATCCCATCACTAATGCATAAATGGTGGGATAAGTAATTTCGGGACTAACTAATAACTCCAACAAATATAAAATAATCCTAAATTTTACTCCGAAATTATTATACTTTATACCTCACGCCACATAACTCCTTACAATATTATTACTATACTGTACTAACTAATGGATTTTATCACCAACTTGATGAATTAATTTCAAGATAAAGGCTTTCCTAAAGTGACTTTGATAGAACATTCCCATAAGTTGAGCGATTTCATCGTTCTAAAAAACAAAAGTAACTTTGATAAAATATTGTTCATAAATTTGGTAATCATCCAAGGAACTAAATCGTTATTATTAATTACTTTTCAAGTACTCTAAAATCCCCCAACAGTCACCAACTTGCCTGATAGTATGCCACCCAAAATTCTCTGTACACAAGAACAAAGGCTTGTGTATAAAACTTCCCCTCATTCTAATGCATTTATTGAGTTGATGTAAAACACACGATGCAATAAAAACTCATTCATAAGCAGGCAATAAATGTACAAATCCTTAAACATGTAATGACAACAAACTAATCAAAACATCCTTTCAACAATGCTCATGTTCCAAAATAGACATTAGGGCAAGGCAAAAGAGAGTGATAAACATAATAAGCCAAAGATCATGATTAACTTAAATCTAGAGACTATTTGTAGACATCTAATTTTGTCCCTCTCAAAATTGAATTTTTTTCATTTTTAGCTCACCTTACTACATACCCTCACCCATGTGATAACACCCCACAAAAATACAAAAGTAATTAAATCCATAACAAATTTAATCTTATCCTAACTAATTGTTTACACCTCACCACTACCCTACCCACCTCCCTAATCCCATACCCGCATACCCCACCCTTGGCACATTTCTTTTTCCCCACTACACAAAATAAATACATAGAGATTATCCATCAGATTCTAGACAATCCCAGGCGGGGTCCACCACTAGAAACACACAGTAGCCATTTTTTTCTATAAAAAACACAACCAGCATCATCAATGGAAAAAACCATGAACACACACTCCATTTTTTCGGTAGACCATACGCACACTCACTGAGAGATAGGTTACACACACATATGGAGGGAAATCAAAAAGAAAAGAGAGATGAGTGAGTTGGCCTGAAATAAGACAGATCGAGGGATCAAAGTTCGAGTGAGAGAGAGCTCGGCCATTTAGAGAAGGACGGGGAGAGAAACCGGTCACGCCACTCCAATTTTCTGGCGAAACTTCGCCGGAATCCGGCGCCACTAGTGAGCCTGATACACCCACCAACCGTCATACACCATCCCGCCGCCTCTGAACCACCAGAGCACCGTGACTATCGAGAATACCCCAAATTCGATCCAAACTCGACTAGTCTGTCTTTCTTCATCACGATTTTTGTATGTTTGATTTCTGTTCGAGTCATTGGGTTATGATACTGAGATGGTGTCGATCATTTTAAGGTTTTCTTGTCATCCGTCTAGTGTCGGATTGCCATCTGTCGTCGATTTGTTTCAATCTGAGTTTATTTGGCTCTTGGATTTTGAGATCGGAATTTCATCTTTGGGGGGTTTATGGATTTTGTTAAAATTAGTTGGTTAGGCAGTATATATTGAGTTTGTGGTCTTGGATTCAAATCTATTCGGATCGTAATTTTTGATATCGAGTTGGTCGAGTTGTCGAGGCTGAGTCGGGGTTCTTCGGCATGCGGATTCATCCTCTCAATTGACTGATATTTGGAATAAATTTATCATTGAGGCCTATTTCTACTCCTTTCCTCTTTTTATTTCATTGTTGATGGAATATGGTGCATTGGATGAAATCTGTGTGTTGTTTGATCTTGATTGGTAATGAATGGCTACTTTGATATTAACTTGTTGCTTAATTTCATTGAAATAGACATCGTGAATTAAGGAAAATTAGTGTTAAAAAGGAATTTAGGGAGAAATTGAGAAATTTGCAAAAATGGGTGAATATCGATCAATTTTGGTGTATTGTTGTTTTGTTTAAATTTGAAATAAGCATGAATATTGTCAGAACGTGATATAATTATAATATGTTGAAATTAATAGGCCAATGTAGGTTCGGGTAGACAAATTTAGGACTAAGGTTTTTTTTGATCGAATGTTTGAATGTGGAATATGTGTTGAATGTTTTTCTAGTTTATCATATCTGATTCAAGTGTATCCATTTGGTCGAGAAATGCCCCGAGGTTTTATGTATTTAGTCATCGGGAAATGCCCCGACGTATTATGTATTTGAAGATGGTTCATGATCAAGGCTCAAAGCGTCGGGTAAAGCATAGAGCATAGTTAGAATTAGTATAGGTTAGAATAGATTTTATTTTTTTTTGCATTTATTTTATATATTTTATTTTGAGTTTGTAATAATTGGACTGGACATTAACTTTTAAATTTTTCGTTTGTTTGGTTTGGTTGTTTTATGTGTTATGTGTTTTATACATTCGTAGTGTCAAATTAGACGATACGCTCTACCAAGTGATCGTGGTCGAACCATGGGAACGAGGGGTACCTAACACCTTTTCCTCGGTCAACAGAATTTCTTAGCAAGAATCTCTGTTCGCGGATCAATTTTAGAGTCAAACCGTTTTGAAAAAGGATTTTCAAAGGTGACTTGTCACACCCGATTTATGCCAATTGACGACTCTAAGTTTGAATGAAAATAATAATCCTTTTCGAAATAAATTATCTTTATTTTGTCACTTTAATGATAAAAACCCTTTCGAAACTTAAAATCTAATCTTTTGGAGTTAAAAAGAGGGTGTGACAGCTCTGGAGACTCTGCTGGTAAATTTCCAGAATTCAAGCTTATTTTTGGAGTTGTATCGGCTTAATTTGACACTATGAGTGTATAAACATTGTTTGTGTTATCGTTTATTGTTTATTTTATCATTATTGAGTGCTATTGTTTACAGTTTTTCTCTTGTGTGTTACCGCTTTATATCTGGCATCATGTACATAACTCGAGTCAATTCTTTCTGTAACAAGTCCCAGAGTGGACGTCGTGCGCACAAACTCTAGTTGAGTCACCCTTATTTTAGGAGGGAGAGCCGTTGGATGTATGGAGTAGGTGGAAAGCAAAGAAGCCACTATCGACCAAATATTAGTAAACTCCAACGTAGGTTAGCCTTTAGGTCATACTTATGTGCATCATATTGAGATCTAGTGGGGCCCAGTTGGTCCTTTGTAGGAGACTCTCCTCTAAAGCATCCCTACGTACTAATTGTTGTATTTTTTTTTTAGGGTAACAGGGTCATTTGACGGACTGATTTGGGGAAAGCATGTGCTAGAATTAAAGAAAGTGTATAGACAAGAAAAACAAAAGAGAGGAAAAAGAAAGAAAAAGTGAGCCGAAAAAAAAAAGAGTTTCATAGTTTTTAGAGTTTTTTATGGCTTTTGTTTTTCACAATCCAAAAATTCAAAAAGATTTTTTTACCTTTCGCACTCATTTTCTCAAAAACATCAAAAAGATTTTTCTTTTGTTCCTTTACCATGCATTCATAATTAAAAAATTTCAAAAAAAAAAAAATTTAATTGGAGCTTTTTATAAAGAAAAAATGCAAAAAAGATGGTAGAAGTTTTTTACATTTCATATAACTAAAATACCCAAAAAGATTTTTCTTTCATAATTGTTGGTGTCAATTTATGTGAAGTGTCAGATTGAAAAACTCAAAAAGATTTTATTGACGTCTTTCATCGTTTGTCTGTAATCGCGTCTCTCAGGTCAAGTCTTAGTTTGTTCTTTAATCCTTAATTATCCAATCTGGATGAACTACGTAATCCTGATTCTCCTCTCTCGGGAGTGAGGTATGTAGGCAGCCTATTATGGGTTCGGAAATCTTATTCGAAAAGTCCAAAAAAAAAAGATTTTCTTCATTCTTCCTTTAAAGTAGGTGTTTCCTATACATCTTTAAAAGAAAATCACAAAAATATTTTTTGTTAATAGCTTCAAATCTCATTTTCGTATGAAATTCAAAAATTAAAAATTCAAAAAGATTTTTCTTTGGTAATCATAGGTTTCATTTCGTATAGGGATGTTTAACCTAAGAAATGCAAAAAGATTTTCGTCAATTCTTTTGACAATTTATTTTATTTTCTTTTTAAAGTTTCAACAAAAAGAAAAAGAATGGAAAAAGAATTAATTGGCCATTTTGGCAAGACTTCACGAACTACGCCCACCTGATTCATCTCTTTTGGGGGTGAGATACGTAGGCGCCCTTCTTGGGTTCGGTGATTTTTTTTTTTTTTAAAAGTTCTGAAGAAAAAATGCTGAACTCTAACATATTTGTTGTCTCTTATTGAGTTAGTTTAAGGTGGTTGGTTTGTGGCTTCCTGGCTTGTCCTTCATATCACACCAAATCTAAGGGAGGGTTAGTTGTGTCCAACAATGATATAGAGAGTGGCATCATGGATGAAACAAAGATTTAGGAAATTGAGAGTTTAAAGAAAGAGAATTTGAGACTGAGGCAACAAATGATGGAAATGTACCAAGCTTGGGCCAATAGGCTGCCTCCACCTCCGTTTCCTACTTTTGACCCTGCAAATACCTTGAGTCTTCCACCAAAATCGCAAAGTAAGTTTTCTTCTATTGTTGATGCACCACAGCATGACTCAGAATCCATTCCATATCAAATGCACCTTAATACTTCCACTACTCTTTCTTTAGCTCCTCAGTATAAGTCTACCACATTCACAGCACCACATACCATCTGTGCTTTTGTTGCTCAACCTTCTACTAAGGCTTTAACTTTGGCTATCAATCCAACGATTGTGCTTCTCCAGTCCACTAGTGAATCCATGTTCAATACTCTTGATGATCATTGTTATACTTTTGAGCCTATCGTTGAATTAAGTGGACCGCCAAAATTTCTTACTAAGAAGCCTAGCATGCTAGAAGAGCTAGAGGAAATGATTGGGAAAGTTAAGAGTGTAGAAAATGATTTGAAAAGTTCCTTGGGACTTGTAGGCTATGAAGATGTTTCATACAAAAACTGGGGCATGTTGTCAAGTGTTAACCTTCCTCTAAGCTTTGAGACATCAAAATTTGAGGAGCTTGGTGGACAACATGATTCTGTGAAACATTTTGGAAAATATTGCAATCAATCAAGGGAAACTGAAGAAAAGAAGAAGGAAAACGCACCTATTGTCATGCCAGGACTAAAACAGAGTTTAAGAGGTTCAACTCACCAATACTGTCAGTCTTAATCTCAAGCTTACATATCAAATCCACTTACTCATCTGTTACAAGGTTCCTTTTTTCAAAATCCAAGGAGTTTCATTCTACTTCCACAATGTCCTTTGAAAAATGCGCAATTGTATACCTATCCATATTCTTATCCACAATGGCATGCATCTGTCCCTCAATATCGTCGTCGACCCCCACAAATTTACCAAGGAACCTATAAATCCAAGTTTCATCTGAGGATAGAGTTTGTAAGGAGGAGGAAGGAAAAGGATAATTTTACTCCTAATGCAGAATCCTATGCCAGTTTGTTCAGAGATTAAGACAGAGGGGCATGATTAATCCTCTCCTTAGGCACACTCCTAATTGCTGTTTAAGAAATTTTGATCCTAATGCACGATGTGCATATCATTTTGATGCTCAGGGTCATAGTATTGAAGATTATTGAGATTTGAAAAAAGAAATTGAAAAGATGATTCAAGATGGATCAATTATGGTGTAGAACATTAACAGTGAGGGAAGCTCCAGTCATGTTGATAGGCAAACCAGTGGCTAAGTTGTCTGGCTAAGAAATTGAGAAGTCACCCCTCTCCCTACTAGGAAGAGGTCTTATAGTTTATTTTGTTTTCTTTCTATTTTCTGAAGTATTTCAGGGTTGTAGTTTGGGATTTATCTTATTTTTTCCCTTTGTCATTTATGTTCAAACCCTCTATATTTTATTTCAATTAATTAGAGTGTCCCTTTTTTCCCTTTGTGTTCAAATATATGTTTTTTGTTTGTTTTCTTCACATAGTGCATTTTATGTCGATTCTAGTGATATGACATGCTAATGGAATTTTCAGTCAGATCTTAAAATCCAATTTAACCATGAAACATTGAATCAGAGGTTTAAGTTAGTAAAAGAGAACATTTAAGGAAATAGGTAGAGTGCTGAGACATTTGGTGACAAGTTGAAGCCTTATTTGGAAATTAAGGCACTTATTTTGAGAATCACAAGAATAACTTGGTCATCAATTTAAAGACATGACTCAATTAGGTCAAATAATGGATGTGTGATCCTACATCAAAAGGAATAGAAAAATTAGCTTCACAAAAGCATGAGGAGTATACAACAAAGGTGGAGTTTGCAGAAGAAGTAGCGACGCGCAGCCTCAGTTAAAGTTAATGCTTAAAAGATGTCACAAATGATCTTCACCTCTCATGTTTATATTGTATGATGTGTACTCGCATTTTTAAGGATTGATATGATGAGGACATTTCATTCTGCTATCCAAACATTGTTTCATCCTTTGTTTACCCCATTTGAGCCTTAATTTTATTTTCTTTCATACACTTCTTTTGGAATCGAGATAGAGTCAGCAAAGCTCAAAAGAAAGTGTCGAGCAAAAGAATAGTGTCAGGAAAGTTTCAAGAAAAAAACAAACAAACAAAAAACAAAACAAAAAAAAGGAGAGAAAAAATGTGTCCAAAAAGAAAGAAAAGAAAAGAGTGTCCAAAAAAATAGAGTCAGAAAATTTCCAAAGAGAAAAAGTCAATAAAAGAAAAAAAAATCAGAATCAAGCAAAAGAACAAGCTGCCAGAACTACGCATGACCTGATTCTCCTCTCTCGAGGGTGAGATACGTAGGCTGCCCTACCCAGGGCTCGGTTCCACCAAATAAATAATTTAGAGTCACCTAGTCAAAAGAAACTGGGGAATGATTTAATCCTCGTTGTTTGAGTCGATTCCAAAAGTTATAAGTCCCATCCCACTTCAAGTGTCATTTGGGATTCATGCCATCCTTTTCTTCTAACCTTATCCAAAAACCAAGCTACAACCAAAGAAAAACCTTCAGATCAATCTTTAAGAATGTTAAAGCTAAGCATGCAATGCATATGGTGACACATTTTGTGAACTGCTCATCTTTCTCAGTATAGGGAATCAAGAGAGAAATAAAATAAGAGTGTCTTATTGGTAAAAACTCTCACGGGCACCATAAGGTGATAGTAAGTTGAGAGAGACAAAAATGAGAAAGTCTTATTGATGAAAAACCTTAAGGGCACCATAAGATGACTGTGAGTTGAGAGAAATGAAAACAAGAGATTCTAAATGATGAAAAACCCTCACACACACCTTAAGGTAATGGGGTGAACTAAGAAAAAGAAAATGAGAGAGGCTTGTTGGTAAAAACCCTTCAAGGTGTCACTAGCCAAATGAGATATTAAATGCAATTGACCTAAGGAAGCAACTCAATTTCAAGTCCATTAACTCAACAAAAATTGGTGAAAGTTCAAATGGAAAGATCAGACAGCTTAATCCAAAATGTATGACATAATCATTAGAGTTGACTATCATTTCTAGATAAAAATTATTTATTTATTTATTTCAAATGGGGACATTCATTGTCTTTTCTTTCATCTCTTTGTTTTTATTTTATTTTCTTGGGTCAGTTGCCTAAATAAAAATCACTGTCATTTTTCTCTTGTCTTGGAGTCAAGTCCATGTCAAAACGAGTGAGAAAAGATTTCAAAACTGACTGCCAGCTTCTTCAATTGCACAAAGAAAGACAAAAGGCTAACACATAAAAGAGACATGATTGTGAGCCGAAATAAGACATGTTGAAATTTTGTCAACAGATAAGTCTGGGAACTTATGGAAAGATCAAGATTCAAAGGGTTTATCTGAGAAGCATGGCAAAGCAGAAATACTGTGTTTGTTTCAAAGTTACTCTTAATAATCTGAGTTCGGATCAATGATGCAGTGAGTCAATGATATAGGCTAATGTTTGAAAGCAAAATTAATGTGACAGGAGCAAGAGCGATTGCCACGAAAGCCAAAGCCACAAACCAACCACCATGTTTTTAAACTAACAAGTTTTATTTGTATGAAACAAGAATACATGTTACCTTCGAATTAAGGATTTTAAAGCCTAAACATGAAAAGTTGCAATGCCTCACTTCCACAAATATAGGAGACAATATTGTGGCATAGGCTTGGTAATAAAAACCATAGTAAAACTCATCATCCAATATCTCTAGGAGATACACTTCCTTGTTTGGATAATTCAAGAGACATTTGTAAAGAGATGCACTTCCTTGTTTGGATAATTCAAGTGATATTTGTAAGGAGAAGCACTTCCTTGTCTGGATAATTCAAGCAATATTTGTAAGGAGACGCACTTCCTTGTTTGGTTAATTTAAGCAACATTGGTAAGGAGACACACTTCCTTTTTTGGGCAATTCAAGAAACATTTGTAAGTAGATGCGCTTCCTTATTTGGGTAATCCAAGAAATATTTGTAAGGAGACAGACTTTCTTGTTTAGGTAATTCAAGCGACATTTGTATGGAGACGAACTTTCTTGTTTAGTTAATTTAAGTGGCATTTATAAGGAGACACATTTTCTTATTTGTGTAATTCAAGCAATATTTATAAGGAGATGCACTTCCTTGTTTGGGTAATTCAAGCGGCATTGGTAAGGACATTTCCTTGTTTGTGTAATTCAAGCGATATTTGTAAGGAGACACACTTCCTTGTTTGGGTAATTCAAGCGGCATTGGTAAGGAGACACACTTCCTTTTTTTTGGTAATTCAAAAGACATTTGTTAGGAGACGTACTTTCTTGTTTTGTAATTCAAGTGGTATTTGTAAGGGGATGCACTTCCTTGTTTGGACATTTCAAGCAACATTTGTAAGGAGATGCACTTCCTTGTTTGGTTGATTCAAGTGGCATTTGTAAGGAGACATATTTCCTTGTTTGTGTAATTCAAGCGGCATTGGTAAGGAGACACACTTCTTTGTTTTGGTAATTTAAGAGACATTTGTTAAGAGACGCACTTCCTTGTTTGATAATTTAAGTGGTATTTGTAAGAGGCCGCACTTTCTTGTTTGGACATTTCAAGCAACATTTGTAAGGAGATGCACTTCCTTGTTTGGTTAATTCAAGTGGTATTTGTAAGGAGACGCATTTCCTTGTTTGTGTAATTCAAGCGGCATTTGTAAAGAGACATACTTCCTTGTTTGGGTAATTCAAACGGCATTGTTAAGGAGACGCACTTCCTTATTTTGGTAATCCAAGAGACATTTGTTAGGAGACGCACTTCCTTGTTTGGTAATTCAAGTGGTATTTGTAAGGGGACGCACTTCCTTGTTTGCAAATTTCAAGCAACGTTGGTAAAGAGACGCACTTCCTTATTTGGTTAATTCAATTAGCATTTGTAAGGAGATGCATTTCCTTATTTGTATAATTCAAGCGACATTTGTAAGGAGATGCACTTCCTTGTTTGGGTAATTCAAACGGCATTTGTAAGGAGATGCACTTTCTTATTTTGGTAATTCAAGAAACATCTATAAGGAGACATACTTCCTTATTTGGGTAATTCAAGCAACATCTGTAAGGAGACACACTTCCTTATTTGGGTAATTCAAGCGACATTTGTAAGAAGACACACGTCCTTGTTTTGATAACTCAAGTAACTTTGGAGCCCGCCCAAAGCACAAGGCGAATAAATGGAAAGTCAAGCAACAAGGTGAAACAATTGAAAGCCAAGCAAAAAATTAAAAAATTGCAAGTCAGGAGCCCGCCTGAAGAATAGGGTGATGAAACTCAAATCAAGAGTTCAAAAAAAGCTGCATAGATAGGACTTTTATAATTTTATTTATATTTTTAACTCTTGTAATTTTTCATTTTTTGATGTAATGACAGAGTAGCGAGAGGAACCTCGATGGAACCTCAGTCGACTCTCCAACTCGGTATAGTCCCTCTTCTTCCAACTCTTTGAGTTACCTGAGACTCAATTTCTTCATAACTTGGGTAGTTAGGATATCTTGATGTAGACTCGGTTTCACTCCTATCTTCTATTTCAATCTGTTTGAATAATGATCTGGACAAAATTCTGTCTCGTTGTCTACTTCTTTGTTTGAAAAAACTTTGTGTTTACATTCAAAGGAGGCATGCTGTAGACACCTAATTTTGTCCCTCTCAAAATTGAATTTTTTCCATTTTTATCTCACTTTACTACATACCTTCACCCATGTGATAACACCCCACAAAAATACAAAAGTAATCAAATCTATAACAAATTTAATCTTATCCTAGTTAATTGGTTACACCTCACCACTACCCTACCCACCTCCCTAATCCCATACCTGTATACCCCACCCTTGGCATATTTTTTTCCCCACTACACAAAATAAATGCATAGAGATCATCCATCAGATTCTAGACAATCCCAAGCGCGACCCACCACTAGAAACACACAGTAGCCATTTTTTTCGACAAAAAAAAATAACCAGCATCATCAACGGAAAAAACCATGAACACACAGTCCAATTTTTTGGTAGACTATACGCACACTCACTGAGAGAGAGGTTACACACACATACGGAGGGAAATAAAAAAGAAAAGAGAGATGAGTGAGTTCGCCCGAAAGGAGACAGATCGAGGGCTCAAAGGGTTCGAGTGACAGAGAGCTCGGCCATTGAGAGAAGGACGGGGAGAGAAACTGATCACGCCACTCCAATTTTCTGGCAAAACTTCACCGGAATCCAGCGCCACCAGTGAGCCTGATACACCCACCAGCCGCCATACACCATCCTGCCACCTCTGAACCACCAGAGCATCGTGACCATCGAGAATATCCCAAATCCGATCCAAACTTGACTAGTCCGTCTTTCTTCATCATGATTTTTGTATGTTCGATTTTTGTTCGAGTCGTTGGGTTATATACTGAGTTGGTGTCGATCATTTTAAGGTTTTCTTGTTGTCCGTCTAGTGTCGGGTTGCCATCCGTCGTTGATTTGTTTCAATATAGATTTATTTGGCTCTTGGATTTCGAGATCAGAATTCCATCTTCGGGGGGTTATGGCTTCTGTTAGAAGTTGTTGGTTAGGCAGTATATATAGAGTTTGTGGTCTTGGATTCAAATATATTCGGATCGTAATTTTTGATATCGAGTTGGTCGAGTTGTCGAGGCTGATTCGGGGTTCTTCGGCACGCGAATTCATCCTCCCAATTGACTGATATTTGAAATAAAATTATCATTGAGGTCCGTTTCTACTCCTTTCCTTTTTTTATTTCACTGTTGATAGAATATGGTGCATTGGATGGAATCTGTGTGTTGTTTGATCTTGATTGGTAATGAATGACTACTTTGATATTAACTTGTTGCTTAATTTCATTGAAATAGACATCGTGAATTGAGGAAAATTAGCTTTAAATGGGAATTTGGGGTGAAATTGAGAAATTTGCAAAAATGGGTGAATATCGATCAATTTTGGTGTATTGTTACTTTATTTAAATTTGAAATAAGCATGAATATTGTCAGAACGTGATATAATTATGATATGTTGAAATTGATAGGCCAATGTAGGTTCGGGTAGGCAAATTTAGGACTAAGGTTTTTTTTTTTTTGATTGAATGTTTGAATGTGGAATATGTGTTGAAGGTTTTTCTAGTTTATCGCATCTGATTCAAGTGTATCCATTTGGTCGGAAAATGTCCCGAGGTTTTATGTATTTATTCACCGGGGAATACCCCAACGTATTACGTCTTCGAAGATGGTTCATGATCAAGGCCCGAGGCGTCGGGTAAAACACGAAGCATATAGGGATTAGTATAGGTTAGAATAGAGTTTATTTTTTGTGCATTTTATTTATTTATTTTATTTTGAGTTTGTAATAATTGGATTGGACATTAACTTTTGGATTTTTCGTTTGATTGGTTTGGTTGTTTTATGTGTTCTGTGTTTTATACATTTGTAGTGTCAAATTAGCTGATATGTTCTACCAAGCGACCGTGGTCGAACCACGGGACCGAGGGGTGCCTAACACCTTCCCCTCGGTCAACAGAATTTCTTAGTCAGAATTTCCAAAGGTGACTTGGCACACCCAATTTATGCCAATTGGCGACTCTGAGTTTTGAATGAAAATAATAATCCTTTTCGAAACAAATTATCTTTATTTTGTTACTTTAATGATAAAAATCCTTTCGAAACTTAAAATCTATTCTAATCTTTTGGAGTTAAAAAAGGGGGTGTGACACTATTTCCACTTTAGGTGATGCACACGAAAAATTTGATACCTCAGCGAATATTTTTAATCTTGTGTAAAGAGGTTCTTGATCTATATACCATCGATCTATTAGCATTCTCTCCAACACCGGGGAGTTGGCTAACAAAAGCCTGATAATCTGCATCTCAGACGTTCTTCCTGTAAAGTTTTCTAGCTTAACTTCCCCGAGGTGATTAAATGTCACGTTTGACAAACATTTAAGGTCAACTGATTTTTCAGTAGATTCGTCATCAGTATCACTATCATCATCGTAGACCTGAGAAAGATAACAAGAAGTCAACTCTCAAATTATGAGGATCCAAGATGTATGAAAAGTAAGCACTAAATAAGAAAAGAGTCAAAGTACTGCAAACCTGTATTTCGAGGTATTCTAAACATGGACAGATTTTTATCAAGCAAAGAGCGTATGAGAGCTTATATGATTCCACCAGCAAAATGTTAGGCAGGAGAAATCGTTTGACACTGTTAAGATTAAAGGGAAGACTTGTTGGTGCTTCATATTCATCTTCATCGTAGAACTAGGCAAAAAATTACAAAAAATCAAGATTAAGTCAGCCCAAAAGAAATTCCATCCTCTAAAATGCATGACAATAAAGTGATGAAGCAACATTTACCCTGAAATTTAAAAAGCTAAAGGATAGGTGCTCCACAGCAGAACAAGACTTGAAAAGCTTTGCAAAATCAAGATCCGCTTCCTGCATTTGGTCACCTACCAGAGATAGTTCTACCAGAGGAGGGACATTCTTTAAGTAGACTAAACTTAAATTGCGTGTGAAATGGAGCACTCTCAACATGGGGGCATTAATTTCAATCTCGTCTAAATTTTCTTCTGAATTATCCAACACCAACTGCTCAAGCAAGGGGCACTGAGATATTAAAATCTCCAGCAATTCAGAAGAAATTATGACTTCACATAGTTTCAGTCTAGTTAACTTATTAAATCCTTGAAAGTCAGATAGATGATGTATCGAGCAATAACGAGGTTCTAGATGTCTCAGCTGCGAACATATGAAAAGAGAAGAACGTAAGTTGTCGTATTTCTTTCTAATCGGAAGGTGAAGGACAAGTTGTTGAATGTCATTCCTCGAGAGGAAACTATGAAGTTGTCAATCTCAGGGTAGGTGTCTAGATGAAAAACATTGAGGGTGAATTTAGTAATTGGTCCTTCATGAAGGGTCAAAAACTGGTAGATGACCTTTCTAAATTAACTGTAGGGAATAGTTGATCCTTTTTTGTTTCCCAAAGAGATCTATCAAGAGTCAACTCTGTAAGTCTACTCTAGTGGTACCTCTATGTTAGGATCGAGAATCCCGGATAGTGCCAAATTAAACAAAGTAATCGTTTGAAGACGATAACAAAACGATAATAACGATAAGTTGAGAAAATAAAAGACGCACAAATTTAACGTCGTCCAGTCAACTTGACCTACGTCCACAACCAAAAGAGAAACAACTTCACTAAACATCAACGGAACAAAAAGAGTACAAAGATACAAAAGAGAGTACAAAATTAGAGTAATTAAATACTCTAATAGCCCAAATACCCAAAAGAATAACCTCACAAAGATCACTCTAAAGAAAAGGTTCACTCAAAATATTTCCCAACACAACTCTTTTACAAATACTCTCTACAAAGAAGAAAACAAACACAACTAAATCTTCTTCAAATGTTGGTGTTCTTCTCTAAATGGTATATTCCAAAGAGGGTGGAAATACCTCTATTTATAGGCACAAAACAAACCTATGTTGATGTCATCAATGACATCAACACACTACTTTGCCAACCAAATTTGACAAGAAAACAATTGGACTAGCCAACCAAATTTGACAAGAAACAAATTGCATGCAATGTTGGAGTAGCCAACCAAATTTGACAAAGCCAACAAATGATCTTGCAAGTGCTTGGTAGCAACTTTGTTTGACCAAGTGTGAATCCAAAAAACAAACAAAAGGCCACATTACAAATCTCCACCTTGGCCTGAGTTTGTTTAATATAGTAAATTTGTTCCACCTTCTTCACAAAGCCTTAAAGGATTTTCAAAATTCCATGACGTCAGAATCAGATGAGTCTCCATCTTAAATTGAACCAGTAGCAACACCTGTAATAGTAGATCCCAACAGTGTGTATAACGTCCCATACTTGAACAAAGAAATTGAATAAAAGATCATAATAAAGTGAAATATCAATTGTTTAGTGTCAAATAGGTTCACTGGCAATGAAAGTATGCCTTAGAACCTCGATGACGACACTGAAGTGCACATTAAGTGAGATGAAGCTCTTAACACATTCCGACCCTCGTTTCAGGGTTTAAATGCGGCTTTGACAACACTGATAGACAATACTAAAATAATCTCCAGACGATCTGGATAGAACTATTATTCACATTGTCAAATCAACACAAGAAAAAAAGGAGCACTTATAACAACAATCTCCAAAAACTTTCATAAAGTTAATAGTAGAATGAAGCATGGAATCCCCAAACTATCTGGATAAGAAATAAAGGCTGAAACTGAAATCATCAACTAGCTCCTATTAATATCTCTGTCATTGCGGATATTTAACTTGACTTGAGATACCAAGTGGCGTACACAGAAGTTTTAGCAAGTGGTGTAGCATGAACACCTTTCCATTGTAGGAATCTTAGAAGCATCAAACATAATATTGTCGTGGATTGAACCACAACATAAGACTTCTGAGAGCTGGTTGGATTCGATCAAAGTGCTTGAAAACATCGCCACTTGAACTCCATGAGGATGTGGTTTTGGTGGCATAGGTAATAGAATAACCATAGGAGCTCTTGTGGGAAGTCACTGGCTAGTGCTATGAACACATGGCAGTATGGATATTGTGAATGTACTCCGGATGACTTCAAAATGGATCTTCCATATTTTCTGAACACTTGCAACTCGTAGAAAGTCCTACTTTCCATGATGATGGATGGATCGAAAGGGTCCACGTATTACGTGAACAACTCTGGGGGGTGTTAGGTCGTGGAGCCTGATTAATATGTGACGTACTATTATATGTGATGTATTGTACCTTTTATTCTTATTCTCTCTGTAATTGTACATACTTCAAGTAATTAATATAAATATCCTGTCCGCCGTGGAGGTTACCCACGGGTGTTACCACAAAATTAATTCTCTCTCTCTCCTAAAGAACTCTCTCTCTAGTTTTTTTTATCCTCTCCACAGATTTAGTGTGTGTGAACTGCTAATCGATCCTAACAGGAGGTAGTCTACCCTTCTGGATGGGAGTATTCTTTATATATTGAACATGAGAATATGACTAGACGGCTTTTCTGTGGTCATGTGGATGTTATCTTCTCCTACACTTGATATCAGGTAGAGATCATCTGTATAAATATCACCTGATTCTTCATATACGTCCAAGGAGAAGAGAGTGTCCTCTATTCAAGGTCGTCCTCTCTGCTGAGATAGATGCCTGTGTGATCTGCTATCTCCTCAAAGACCTGGACTAAGTCCTTTTGACTTTTTGGTCTGAGGAAAATTTCTTGCAAAATGTCTGAGATTTTTGTAGACGAAGCTCCGTTATTTTTCTTGTAGTTCGTCGGACTTATTTTGAAGTACCTAGTGCGCCCGATTGTCTTGGACTTTTTGTCTAGAGGCCTAGGTAGTTTGAACCTCTTGAACTGTAGTTGTTTCCTGTATCTCACTTAGAGACTTGAGCAGGGACAGTTGGATTTAGTGAAAAAATTATTCCCGTTGCATGCTCTATAAAGAGTTGGATTATTTTGAATGATCTGCCTCAACACAGATCTTTCCATCCATATACTATCCAAGGCTTGGAAGATGGGCTACCTGATATTAGCCTACTTGTGGGACTGTGATGGATTTGAACTTTTTCTCCATAATCATTATTGTGTGGACTACCAACATCTTTAGCAGTGATGATATAAAGGCTTGTTTCAAGCTGAGGTCTATGCCTAGATTAAACTAAATCTTTCCCATATTCTGGAAGTGGATATTGATGACATCTCTGTCAAATGATAGGCACTTCATATCGGAGAGCTACCTGCATAACTTCTCTTATTTTTGGCTAGTATCTCCACAGAAGACCTCCTGTAGGATTCTGATGTTGAAAGTAAAGTCTTAGGGCATGAGATAAGTGTTCTTATTCACAATCCCAAGTTGCATTCCATCAATCTCTGAGAATTCCAAAGAATCTTAAGGTAAACTCAAAAAGTATCATGTATTTCTCTCATTCAGCAAGATTCTTTATCGTCACTCACCATCCAAATGTAGAAATCTTAAATTCTTTAAGGCCAGGCTGAAACTTTGATATCATCGAGAGTGAAGGTATGGAATCTAGTTCCAATCATTTTATTCACCGTTGTTGTTTCTGGTCTCTTTTCTGAGATTGGATCATCCGTCATTTCGTCTTGGTCATCGGCTACTTTAGAGACTTTTAGTTCTTTGGATCGATTCATGAATATGGGTAGATATTATTCTTCTGGAGATTCAATTTAGGATTCAGGAGTTTCCACAACGTATTCTTGAGAATCACCTGAGGAGTCTTTGATGTATTCATTAGCTGAGAAGTTATCACCAATTTCAGAATATTCCTTTGTAGGGTTAGTTTCGAATGAGTATTCTTGCTCCTCACCCGGATATAATTTATAGAAGTCATCAATGACTTTCAAATATTCCTCCATAGGATCACCGTTATTAGGTTGGTGAGGAATAAAGTATAGGATATTAATAGCTTCTGCAGCATAAAGGTCTGGGAAAACTTGATCTGAGATGGTTGTCATCTAAGAAGCCATCCGGTAATAGCCATTTGTCACCAAGAAGACCTTGTTTGATAGATTCCTAGTTTTCATATGGTGATTCTTCATCTTGGATCTCCAAGTCATCATCAGGAATTATAGGATCTAGATTCGAAAAGATTAGGCCACTCTTTGGAGCAGTATAATATGAGGCCATTAAGTTTTCTGACTTCGCATCCTCCGGATTCTGGCTAAAATCCTTTTTCCTTTTTAACTATTTCTGTGCAATCTCAACTTGTTTCTGAGCTTCCATGGTATCTTTCTCTACCATGCGTGTTTAGCAAAGTCAAACTCTTTTTTATCTTTTGGTGCCCGAGTTAATGGCATAGGCATATATAAAGTAGATGGTGCGTGAGAAAGGTATGACTGAATTTTTTTGGTGGATATGTTTGTGGTGATATTAGAAATAAGGTCTACTTTGTGGTAGTTTTTTGGATGTTTTGTAGGTCAGTGATGCCATATTTCAGAAGATGGATCTGTTCTTTGAGTGAGGCCATTTCTTTCTCTAGTTGGTTAAAGAAGTGTAGGAGTGAGGTACCTGACTGACATATATCAAATTACATGTTCTGTGGCCTATTTTCTAGTACTTTGATAAGTCCAGTATGTTGGGTGGATGCCTGAGCTATTTTTCTTTCTCCATCATATCTACCTTGCTTAGTAGAGTACTTTCTGTATTGGCAACATTCTTGGTATACAATCTGATATTAGTTAGCAACTTGTTTTGGCACATGGCGCGCTCGAATTGCCAATTTAGTGTTGCCTCTACATTGCTCAAGGGCTTCTTTTCACCAGTTGATAGGATAACATGTGTATTTTTGAATCATGATTCAGGTTATCTTTTTTGAAGGGTTGGTTTGGTGGGAAAACATATTTGTGACCGAAGTTGGTAAAAGGTATCATGAATATCTGAGGCCTAGGCTTTTTTCTTGAGTTAAGAGGTTTTACTTTTGGATGAAATGGGCAATGGTGTCCCGTCTTGGGGTCTGTGGGAGACAAGGAATTTATATTCTATCTATTTCTTTTCCCAATTGGCTCTTTGAAAATAATACTTATCGTATTCCAGATCCTCTTCCTCATCTTCATCAATTTGCCAGTCCTCCTCACATTCTTTAGAGTCACACAATATCCTACGGACAGTGTCCTATAAAAAACATTTATACCAGTGCACGTAGCGTCCTTCATGATTGACTTGTTGTATCCAATCATGATCGCTTATGGTGCTCTCAAGTAAATAAGAGATATTTGTTGGATCTGAGTCCTCTTTGCTGGATATAGGCTTAAGACCACCTAAAGTTGCCAAAAGTCCTACGCAGGATGTTAGGCGAAGGGAGTTGGAATTTAATGTTGGTGATTGAGTATTCTTAAAGGTGTCTCCCATAAAGGAAGTAATACGATTTGGACAGAAGGGGAAGCTCAGTCCCCATTATGTTGGTTCGTATTTGGTTTTGAAAAGGGTCGGCAATTTTGCATATAAATTGGAGTTGCCTTTTAGTTTGAGCTCCATTTATTTGGTCTTCCATGTTTCGATGTTGAAAAAGTAGGTGGGTGATCCTTCGACGGTTTTTCCTTTGGAAAAGGTGGGCATTTCAAATTCCTTATGAGGAAGTCTCGATTAAGATTCTGGATCAGCAAGTCCATCAGTTGCGGACTACGGACGTGGCTTCGATAAAGGTTCTTTGGAGGAACCAAAAGTTTGAGAAAGCTACTTGGAAAGCTGAGGAGGACATGAAGTCCGAGTATCCGTTCTTATTCCCTATCTCGGATAGTCGCACTTTAGGTATGTGTTGTTCCTAACATTCTTATTTTCTGACTTTGTTAAAGAAAATTGTAAATTCCTTGGCATCTTTGTTTTCTGTCTTTGTTAAAGGTAAGTGGGGTTGTGTTTGTAGTCAAATTGTACTAATAAATGCCTTGTCCTGTCATTCGAGGACGAATGATCCTAAGGGGGAGTATGTAACACCCCAAGTTTTAGGTCCTTGAAAATTTCTGAAGTTTTATCCTCACTGCCTAGACTATGACTCCTCCTTACGAGTCGTAAGGAGTCTTGATGGGTCCTAGGAACCCAATCGTATCCTAAACAGTGACTGTGGGGCAAAGTTCTGCTCTGAGTATAAGTGGATGACTACTAGTGGTAAGAACTCGGTACGAGTCATTGGGTGCAAATCATAGAATGTCCAGTGTATACCCCAAATGGGTTCTGTGTTGACTACGACTAGACCCTACGAGTCATAGGATCCTATTACGAGTCGTAGGGTCAACAACGTGTGTGTGCCCTAGAGACTGTCTTGGCTACGACTCGTGGTGACGAGTTGTAATAAAACCTTACAAGTCGTATAGTGACCCGTAGACACCGACGACTAAATTTTAGCTTTTAATTTGAGGGCACTTTGGACAATTCCCTTCTTACCCAATTAAAACCCCACGTTCATAAAATAATCAAGGGAGTTATTTCTCATTCATAACGTAATCACACTTTCAAAACTCTCTCAAGCAGCCATACTTAGGGTTTCCAAGAAGTAGGTCATCCAAGGGCTCAAGAGTTGGATTCTTTTCGTGAAACTTGATATTTCAGGAATGTTACTCTTCTGTAATTACTAATTTATTAAAAACATATATTTTAAAAGTGTTGTTCATAGGGTATTGTTGTATTGTTGTTGGTTTTGAAACGTGGGCTGAGGGTTTTGAATGTTTGCTGTTGAACAATGTTTTCCATGGTTTACATATGATTGTTCATGCTTTAGTATGATTTTTTTTAACCTATGGGGTGCTCGTGTATGGTGAATAAACTAGGGGATTGTGATTTTTCCCAACTTGTGACTTTTGAAGTTGTAATGACCTCAACCCTATATTGTGGAATTGATTCTGATATGAAGAGTATGCACGTTGAACTAATTTGAACTATTGTACCTTTGAAGAGGCTAATGAATCATATTGGTTTTGAATTGAACCTTGCGGGTTTTGTGTTTTCACAAGCTATTGCATAATTGAACCAAGGGGGTTGTGAATTCCCCCAAGTGATGTAATTGTTTTGGCATGCTGTTGTTACCTTGCAAGTGTAGTTGGTGTGGAGATACCAACAATGTATGCCTAAATGTGTGTCATGGTTCAATGAATGAGAATGTGTGATAATTGTTTTAATTGGGCTTTAATGAGGGTTGTGTAGCTGAGTTATGAAAGTGGAGGTCCCGAGGGACCAACACTAGAAACCACGGTTGCCGACGCGGGGGTCTATATGATCGGGTGGTTCGAATCCCCCTTATTATTATTATCATATGATTGGGAGGTTCAAGTCCCCCATATTATATTACATGATTGGGTGCTTGTGTTACCTTAATATGCTGGGAGGTTTAAGTCCCCCATAGTGCACATGTATACCCTCTGGTTCGAGCGGCCACATGCATCGGGGACCTACCAGTTGGGGGAGTGTTAGGCCCATATAGTCCATCGGTGCCTTCTTATGTTATGATGGTTGAGCTACACAATTCAGGCTAAAAGTTTAAACATTCATGCTAAGCCTTGTTCCCTATCTCGGTATACTATTTATATATATTATGATGTGATTCCTATGGTATTGAAATGATTGGACTTGACATTATTTTGTTCCCTATCCCTGAGTTTCATGCTAGTGTTCACCCTACTAACCATCTCCAGACGCTGTGTCCCCATACGATGCAGGCATAAGAGATACCTTTACTTTTCCTATGCAGAGTTAGGTGGATCGGCTTGGTTCGTCGGTTTGTTGTGGTGAAGTGTTGAGCTTCCACTCTCTGAAAGGCTTAAGTATTTCATCAGTTTCCATTCTTAGATTTGAGTTGATAGTTTTTTTATAATCATCAATATTATTATTGTCATTGTTAGAGTCGGGGACATGTCCCGACCAAGACTGGTTTTTGGTTCTTCGGTTAGAAGGCTTTGTTGGATTACTGCGGACTTGGGTGATGTTGGTAGGTTGTTTGGCCAGCTACCGATTGTCGGTTACAGATATGTTTAAAATATACTCAAGCTTATTCTTATGATATCTTGTTATATGTTAGGAATTCATTCAACGTTAAGGTTGTTGTGTTCACTTGGTTAGGTGCAGGGGCTGGTCTCTGGTCCAGGTAGGACTTAAGATACTCATCACGATCAGACCCTGATTTGGGTTGTGACACTCTTCTTCTGGGTAATTGTCGGCATGGGTGTACATATGGACAGAGAGGGATATTCCATAAGGCTTTTTAATGAATAGGCTCAATGGACTGGAGAAATTGAGGATAGACTCTCAATTTCTCATAGCTTGTGACCCATGATTCTTGAAGAATTTTGACAAGTTCTTCCTTAATATATGCCTCTGGATTTAGATGCACAGGGTCATTCCATTAATGGCATCGATGTTTAGGAACAAGAAATTGTGGCTACTTGAAAGAGATAAGTCTGTAGCATGGTTTTGTACTTTCCAAACTATCTGGTAGTGCAGAGCTGCCTTTATGGCATCATTAGATTGTAGAGCTCCAAGAATTTGGAATGAATTTTTAACGCCTCCATCTGATAGGGATCAGAGAGGGACCTGTTGAAGTTCGGAAATATAGTGACAGAGACTGTCCCGGCGTCCAGGGTGATCTCCGACATAGCCAAGTTCGCATATTGGTACTCGTTGTATCTGGTATTCAGAAGTGAAAAATGCGCCACTACTAGCTAGTCTTTTCTTCCATGATACATCAAGGCGGTTCTAACGGCACCAAAATGGATATGAGTGAAGCCATGGCTTTTCCACTGTCGTGAAAAATTCTCCCGCATCTGCAGAGTGATGAATTGTTCATCTGGAGTTGTATGGATAGGATGTTGGCCAAGTTTTGATGCAACAAAGTATTCTTTTAACTCCCTTTGGCTTTTCTAGGACCAAGGAATTAATTTGCATCCATGGATCGTATACCTTTTTTTTCAAAGGTAGAGTATAGGTTTAGTAGAGGTAGAAATGTGGAAGATATTTTATTTTCTGGTGGTAATACATCTACTTCAAAGAGGTAGTCATATTTACAGACATAGCTTTACTAAGGATTTACACAGACTAGACGTAGACGAAGAAGATGGTAAAGACTTTTGAATCAACATATTTTTGTTAGTTTTTTGGACTATAAAGACTCGATATATTTCTGCTAAATGTCTTAAGGAAAGGACTCAACACACTATTTGTTCTAAAATCTAAAAGAAAGTGACTATGACACAAATATTTACAAGACTTTTGGTAGTAATAATGGAAAAGGAAAAGACTCAAATATGCCATTGAACTATCATAAATGACTCATTTATGCCATCAGTTAAAAGTTTGGCTCATGCATGCCATCGCCGTTATAAAATCGGCTCATCCATGCCATTAATTTTTAACAGTGGTTTTCAAAAACAACTTTGCCATGTGGCTTTTTATTAAAGGTCCACATCATTAATTAAAATAAGAAAAAGGGCTCAACTATGCCATTAAACTATCAGAAATGGCTCATTTATGCCATCAGTTAAAAGTTCAACTCATTCATGCCATTGTCGTTATAAAATCAGCTCACCTATGTCATTACTTTTTAATGGTGGGTTTTCAAAAATAAATAAATTCATGTGGCCTTTTATTAGAGGTCCGCGACATTAGTTAACATAAATTAATATTAATTTCAAAATATCTTAGATCCATTAAAAATAATCGATTCATTTAACATAACTCCACCCACACCCATTAAAATATTTTTTTCCTACAACAACTGTTTTTCTAATCTGAAAAAATAGTGATTAATGTATATCCTTTGGCTATTTCTAGTTGATTCTAAATTATTATAAATGCTAGCTTAATAGGAACCTCAAAAATTCTATCCTATAGTAACTGATTAGTTTTAATTTCGGTGACTCCAATATATACTTCGAAGTTGCAAGAAAATAAATCAATGAACGATTAGGGCAAGCAAGAAAAAGAAAGAGGCGTACCAATAGAACTTCTCCATTATCCCATCACGAATTAGGGGAGTATACATTATTGAAAAAATCATTTCTAAATAACAACTTAAAAGAAGTCTGTTATCCCAATTATCCCGCCATGCATATGGAATAACTTCCCCCATCACGAATTAGTGGAGCATACATTGTTGAAAAATTATTTTCAAATAACGGCTTAAAAGAAGTCTGCTATTTCAATTATCCCGCCATGTATATGGGATAACTTCTCCCATCATTATGATATAAATGCTGAAATAAATAATTCTGATACTAACTAATTTCAGATATTTTGAAATTAATATTGATTTCTTTTAATTAATCGCGTGGACTTTTAATAAAAGATCACGTGACAAAGTTATTTTTAAAAACCCATCATTAAGAAGTAATGACATGAGTGAGTTGATTTTATAACGGTGATGACATGAATGAGCTGAACTTTTAGCTGATGGCATAAATGAGCCATTTCTGATAGTTCAATGACATATTTGAGCCTTTTTGATTATTTTAATTAATGACGTGGACCTCTAATAAAAGGCCACATGGCAAAGTTGTTTTTGAAAATCACCATTAAAAAGTAATGGCATGGATGGGCTGGTTTTGTAACGGCGATGGAATAAATGAGCTCAACTTTTAACTGATGGCATAAATGAGTCATTTCTGATAGTTCATTGGCATATTTGAACCTTTTTTCCTAATGAAAAACTAAGGACTCTGGATGGATTTAAGGCTAAAGACTGAAAATGTAAAGTTGGCTCTTGAACAACAGAAATAGATCTTATGCGAAAACTAGCTTTGGGTTGTCATCGAGGATCAAAATGACACCATAATAATTAGATAGGCCCATTTCCTAGAATAGATTGTCTACATCACATCTTTAGGGCGCGACCCTTCCCACAACCTGCGCTTTCTACATCGGCTTCCTTTTATTTCATAAGATTCACCCACAATGAGAAATAATAGATGTTCTCAAGCAGTTCCAATTTGCTTCTACTAAGATTATCAACACATAAAACTGCTAATTTTAGGTAATAAATTAAACATAAAAAGCTATTTTTTTGCTAGATTTAGAACATCAAATAAGTACCTTTACTAGTATTAAAATTTGCAAATCCTAAAAATCCTACATAACTCTAGCATAACACTAACCCCAAAAGGAAAAAAACAATGATTTTTCTAAATGTTAGTAGATTTCAAATACCTTTTATGGGTGCTTCAATTGTAGGACGCTATTTGGACGCTTCAAGTCTTCAATGTCAATCTAGATTAAAAAAAAAGTCTTCAATCTCAATCTAGGATAAGCAATTTGGCTTTCAACTCTTAAGAGGGAGAGAAGAATTGGAGAAGTAACAGTAAATAAACATAGAGAAAATGGTCTTGCAATTGGCCAAATGCATAGAATGCAACGGCAACGAGAAAGAAAAACTTGGAAAAAGAGAAAAAAATATTTAAGTGAATCACGTGCTTAAATTACCACCAGGTTGGAGACCATGCATTTTGCCACCAGCCACATCAACTTTTATGTTTAATAGGTGCATTTAAAATTAAGTTAGATTGTCAAATAAGAACATGTCTTAGTTGAGTTGTCAAAATGAAAGCGGAAGCCACAGGGTTTGGTTTCGACCCGTGGATATGAGTGAAATACGAATATTGAATACGAGGTGAGAGAAAAAGTTAAAATAAGGTAGAGAGTAAATATTAGTAAAAATTAATATTAAATTGTATGTGGTGCCAATATCAGAAACAACCTCTCAATCTCCCAACCTACGGGTAAGTTGCATATACTCTATCCTTCACAGACTCACTTGTGAGATTACACTGAGTATGTTGTATACGTTGTGCCAAAATAAGTTAGTCAAGTCAGTAACCATGAAATTTCAAATAATTAACTAGAAAAAAATTAGCCAAAAAGTATCACATTGTAGTATTTACCTAGTCTGTTTCAAAAACAATACTATAAGATTATCTCTAAGGGTATATTTGATAATTTCATCTAGATATTAGATATTATAATCTTTTGTAATCTCACATTAAAACTATATCGTATTACATAATACTAGTAAGATTCATGTGTAAAGTTTTAGTGGGTATTAACTATACGAAAATTAAAATGAAACTAAATGCTAGATAAAATAATCCTACACTCCTCTTATTCAATTTATATGCCTCTATTTCCTTTTTTAAGTTTGAAAGAAATTTAATTTAAAACTTTCATTTTACTCTTAAAGCTTAATGTCTAGTTTTTGTACTTCTACAAATGTTATGTCATATTTAGGAGGCGTTTGGCCATGAAGAGTGTGAGTATTTGAAAAAGTAGTTTTTGTTTTCAAAGAGAAAAAAGTGACACTTGAAAGTTGGAGTTGTGACTAGCCATGAATACAAGTTGAAATTTTTATTTTGAATTTTTGTAACTTGGAGTGAAAAAAATGAAAATAGTTTTATGTTGTTTTTCAAATTCCAGAATACTTCTCCAACTTGAAGTAGGATTCTGGAATTTTATGGACAAACACGTTTTCAGAGTTCAACTCTCTGGAAAAGAGAAAAAAAGTTTCATGGCTAACTGCCCCCGTAATTTCAAAAATCCTATAACCACACAACTGTTATGACATATTTAAATTCACAAGTTTCAAAAGTTTGTCTTTTTTAAACTCCCAATCGAGTCAAAGATATCTACATAAAACGAAACAGATGTAATATTTCATTTTTATCGCTACCCTCTCGTTAATTGTTTTGCTACTCCTCCATTTCAATTTATGTGATGGAGTTTGACTCAACTACTCGCCCATTTCAGTGTATGTGACGTAGTTTGACTCAACAAGAAATTAAACTCAACACTCTAGGAGAAAAACTTGGTCACTTGGAGAAGCAAGAAGTAAAGTGTCATTGCTAGAACAAGTGTGGAAATATAATATAAAGCTATAATCTAGGGTGTCTGTGCATTTTTGTAGTTTCAACCAGAGGAATTAAGATTGTCTGGAAAAGGAAAACTTTTCTTGTTTATGAAAATAAGGTTGCAATCGGTATAGCTCATTCCGGTCCAGCATGCCCGAACAATACATATTGAAATTGATCAACACTTCATCAAAGATAAAGTTTCGAGTTGTGTCTTGCGTTTGTTCCAAGTATCATTAGAAAAAAAAACCAATTGAATGTGTTTAACAAAGGTATCAACAATCGAACTTCCCATAAACTTAGTTTGCAAGTATGGCATGTGTATCTTGGAACCAACTTGAGGGGGGTGTTGATTGATTAAGATTTCTGAGCTTACTTGTTGTAGATTGATTTTAGATTAGTTTAATTCACTAGGAAATTTGGCCGTGCTTCAAGCAGTCATGAACAGGAGTTGCAAATCATGCAATCTCTTTAATGATGTCTGTAATATTGGAATCGTTGCATTATTTCTCTAAGTAATGGCAAGATAAAAATAAATTGTGTAAGCTAAATAACCAGTAAGAATTCTCCCAAAATCTTTTCACAATCTATCAACTCCAAAATGCCTAAAATCATATTGGACGATGATTCAGTAAGAAAAATGCTAAATCACTAATATTCCCAATCATCAACATATTCAACAAAAAACTACACTTGAGCAATTAGAATAATTCTTTTTATGTAAAAGCTAGTATAGAATTAAGTATAGAATTACAAAAAAAAAAATAAAAGACAACAACAACAACATACCTGGTGAAATCCCATAAGTGGGGTCTAAGGAGGGTGGAGTGTATGCAAAACTTACCTCTACTACCTCTTGGAGGTAGAGACACAGTCTCCGAACGACCCTCAACTCAAGTAAAACAAATCAAAGTAGTAATAGACAGGGAAAACAATAGTGAAGAAAAACATGACAACTCATAGAAAAGTAGTGGAGGACATATATGCAAAGAACCGCAACAACAAGAAGGTGAGATCACCTACACATAGTAAACACAAATGATAACAGATACCAAAAGCCAATGACTACATAAATAGGCTAATGCTATGGCAGACATGGTGCTGTAGACTACCACCAAGCCAAAGACTACATGAATAGGCTAATACTAAGACACCGTTCGACTACCTATTTGCCACCTTCTACCCTTATCCACGACCTCCACACCCTCCCATCTAAGATCATGTCCTCGATAAGCTGAAGATGTTCCATATCCTGTCTAATTACCTCTACCCAATACTTCTTTTGCTACCTCCGTAGAATGGATTTATTTGGAGCAGGCGAGGACTGAATTATATTTCCTAGACAATTTATTGGTTGGGTTCTTAAATATGTGAAAGTAGTGAATTATACTATTTTGGTTAATGGAGAATCATTGGCTAAGGCAAGGAGACCCATATCTCCTTTTCTATTTGCCATAGCGATTGATATCTGGGCAGAAGTTTAAATCAGCTAACACAGGGCAAGGAGTTCCACTTTCATCCAAAATGTGCTAGAATGAGGATAGCACATCAA
This sequence comes from Capsicum annuum, assembly GCF_002878395.1. Taxonomy (NCBI): domain Eukaryota; kingdom Viridiplantae; phylum Streptophyta; class Magnoliopsida; order Solanales; family Solanaceae; genus Capsicum; species Capsicum annuum. The sequence continues at coordinate 214,320,012 of NC_061117.1, read as the reverse complement.
TGCTTTGCATATGACCTACGATTGTTCTCCAGAGGAGACTTAATATCTGTCAAGGCATTTCAACACTGTACCCAGAAATTCTCTTCAGCTTCTGGACTCCAAGCTAAAATTGGTAAGGATTCATTATATTCTGGAGGGGTGATTAAATCTGAGATAGACAGAATACTACAGTATCTGGGCTATTCCTATGGAGAAGTACATTTCAAATACTCGGGGATAACTCTTTCTACAAAATAGATTTCAAATACTTGGGGATACGGACTTGTACTGGAGGACTGAATATTACAAATCTACTAGTTTGGAATCAAGCAGCTATAGGAAAAACTTGTTGGCTCTTTAGTCATAAACATGACAATCATATGGATCCACGAGTGTTATCTCAAAGGTCAACCTTTTGAAGTTGTTCTTGTACATAACAAGCTTGTTGGATGGTAAGTAAGGTATTTGAAGCTGTCAGGATTAGTTAGTTAGTCTTAAATTATAAATATCTATACATTATTATTTAGTTAGTTAATAATGATCCAGCTATCACTCTAGTGGATCAACTAGATACCTTCTTTTTCTCTTCCTTGTACTATGTATATAAGCTATTGAGTTGAGTAATGGAAGTTACAATTTTCATTTGCCAAATCTGATCTTCTCCATTTTTCTCTCTCTCAAGCTTTCCTCTCCAATGGAGTTTTCTTCTCGAAAGCTCACTGTTCTAATATGGTATCAGAGCTAGCAAGCTCGATTTCCTTGGTTTTCCGCATTATCGTCTTCAGTTCTGTTGCAATTTCATTCGATCTTATCTACTCCTAGCTCAAGCTTACTGTAGTTCTTAGCCTCCAGCTGGGATTTTCAGGTCAAATTGTAGCAACTCTCGTCGATCTTCATCTTTGTTTGATTCTTTGCTCACCTCAATTTCCTCCGTTCCTCTCAATTTGGAAAATCCCCAATTTCATCTCAATTTGGAAAATTCCCAATTTCATCTCAACTTTTTCTTCAGTTCTCTCAAATTGGCAAAATTATACCTTGTTTATTTTGTGGCATCTACCTTATTTATGGCTTCTACTTCAACGACAACTCAAAATTCCGCTTCACTAGCCCTCGATTCAAATGACCCTTTGTACATGCATCCATCGGAGAACGCCGGATCTGCGCTAATTTCGGTGGTTTTTGATGGAACTGGTTATTGGTCATGGAGACACGGTGTTCTTAGAGCTCTTTATGTGAAAAATAAAATTGGATTTATCAATGGAACAGTTGCCAAGCCAACATCAAATTCACAGTCGATTACACAATGGGAACGATGTGACGACATGGTTACCTTATGGATTCTGAATTCCCTATCCAAGGACTTAGGAGATAGTTTACAATATATCAACAATGCGCAGGAATTGTGGAAGGAGCTAGAGGACCAATACGACCAAGCAAATGGTGCTAAACTATATCAACTTCAACAGGAAATTAGCGAGCTCACGCAGGGAAATCTGGATATCATTGGTTATTACACAAAGATTAGGAAACTTTGGGAAGAACTCAAATCTCTAGACACCAACTCGCAATGCACCTATTCATGTGATTATGGGGGCAAAACAAAAATGAATAAGGTTGAGCAAGACAGGAAGCTTATTCAATTTCTGATGGGGCTAAACAAAGTTTATACTATTGTAAGAGGTAGTATTTTGACGATGAATTCGTTGCCTACTATGGCATAAGCCTTCTCTATATTGGTCCAAGAGTAAAAGCAACGCGAAGTCAGACCAACTACTTCTCGCTTGATTTTAGGATCTACTTCTCTTAGTGTAACCTCTGGAAGTAACGCCTTTAAAACTAATTACTCTCACAACAAACACACCAGTGGTCTCAATGTATATAAGGGTCATTCTACTCCGTCTCCCTACAAAAATACTTACAAAACCACCTACCCCTTTCCGGATGTGTAAGAAGAGTGGACACACAGAGGCAAAATGTTACAAACTCCATGGTTTTTCCCCAAATTTTAAGTTTACAAAGGGCAAAAATTCAGCTACAGCAGCAACTATTCATGGTGGTTATGGGGAGGTGATGGACGACGGGTCTGCAATGAAATTTCGCAGTGCTAGTCAAGGAGCTCATAGCATCACTAAGGAACAGTATGATCATCTTGTGAAATTGCTGTCAAACGCTCAAGTGCAAGGGATATCTGAAACTTCTAAGGAGACTGTGGATACCATCATGAGCGGAGCTGTGAACCTTGTAGGTATTTTGGCTTGTCACTCCTCTATTAATGAGATTGGTAACCTGTCATGTGGTTGTTTGAACTTAACTACTGAATCATGGATCATAGATTCCGAAGCCTTAAACCATATGACCTTTAACAAGAATTGCTTAAGAATATTAGGTCTCTACCCTTTCCCTTTCTAGTTACACTACCCAATAGCTATAGAGTAAAGGTAACTGAAATTGGGGATGATTGTTTAAGTTCAACACTGACTTTGTACAAGGTATTATTCGTGCCTAGTTTTAAATTCAATTTGATTTCAGTGTATCGTCTCACTTCACACCTCAATGATGTATTTAGTTTCAATAATGTCTCATGTTTCATGCAGGGCCCTTCACTGAAGAGCCATCTAGTGATTGGTAGAGTAAGGAATGGACTCTATTTTCTATGGTCAAAGTGCCACCATGGTCCTTGTTTTTCATCACTAATTTCTGTTGGTTCTATTTTCACTCCTTCTGATTTTTCTTTACTGCATGTTCCATATAGACAAGCTCTCTATTTACCTACTTTATCTGTAAATTCGGTAACTCCAAGTAATAAAAAAGCTTGTTCTAACAATAAGATTTCACAGTGTCCTGTTAATCATTTCAGTTCTGTCGATTCTGGTTTATCGTACATATATATCTCATGATTCTAATGTGGATCACCTGTGGCATAATAGGTTAGGACATGTTCCTTTTGTGAAAATGAAGAGCATCCACACCGTCCCGGTTGCATTCTCACCTAAACAATCTTTTACCTGCACAATTTGCCCCATGGATAGAAAAATAAGATTGCCCTTTCCATCCCAGACCACAAGTATCTCATCACAACCTTTTGCCCTTCTCCACATAGACTTGTGGGGTCCCTATCACACACCGACTTATGAAAACTACAAGTACTTCATTACCATAGTTGATGACCACAGTAGAGCAACTTGGACACAATTACTCAGTTGCAAGAGTAAATACTTTGGCAATAATAAAAACCTTCATAATACTGACAATGGGCTGGAATTTGTCAATAAAGAAACCACATCTTTTCTTGAAACCAAATGGATAATACATCAAAAGACGTGTCCATATACACCACAACAAAATGATGTAGTAGAGAGAAAGCACAAGTATTTACTTGAAACTGCCAGGGCATTACTATATCAGTCTAAGCTTCCAATAAGATATTGGGGGGAGTGTATTCTCACAGCAACTTACCTAATAAACAAACTATTATCCACAACTATTCAAAATAAAACACCCTTTGAAGTCCTATATTCCAAGCAACCTACTTATTCACATTTAAGATCTTTTGGATGTTTGTGTTTTCCAGTACACTTAAAAGTCATAAAGAGAAATTTGAACCTCGGTCTACCCCTCATGTGTTTATTGGATACCCCTTCAACACAAAAGGTTACAAGGTCCTTGATCTACATACTAAACAAGTGCACATTTCAAGAGATGTACTATTTTATGAGTCTATATTTCCCTTTGTTCTTTCATATCTTGATGCTAGTTTTCCTTCTGTATTGAGGCAACTTAAGTCTAATCCACAATTTCGTTTCACAAGCAATAACTTGGATAATGATGTGTTGAACAAACACCACCCTAGTTTCTATGCAGATTCCACTACTGATTCTAACCCATCTGAGCATCCTACACCACACACTACCACTTGTGATCTCAATGATTTATCTCATGATGTTACCACTTCATCACCTGAAAAAGACACTAACCCATCTCAACCTAACAATCCTACCTTACCAGATTTACATCCAACTTTTTCACTTAGATGAACCAGTAGAATACACTCAGTACCACCTTATCTTAGTGAATACAGATATACATTACCAAACCTTCAACCACAAGCATCACAAACAAATGGTACCACTGGTCAATACTTTTCACTTACTAGTTTTGATCCTGATAGTCAGCAGTTAGTGAAAAACATCACTCATGAATGTGAACCAAACTCTTATGAAGAGGCAGTCTCAAACCCTAAGCCCTGCCTGGCAAACAACTATGACACTTGAATTTGAGGCACTATATGCTAACAATACTTGGATTTTAGTTCATATACCTACAGGAAAGAGAGCTATAGGTTGCAAATGGGTCTACAAAAGCAAATACAAGGCAAATGGGACAGTCAAAAGATTCAAGGCCAGGTCAGGCTTGTGGTAAAGGGGTACACTCAACAAGCTGGTATTGAATATACTGAAACCTTTCCTCCAGTAGTTAAGATGACTACAGTTAGAATACTAATTAGTCTAGCTATCAAGAAAGGTTGGGATCTATTTTAGTTAGATGTAAACAATGCAGTTTTACAAGAAGATTTGAATGAAGAAGCATACATGGAGATTCCTCAAGGTCTGCAGGTGGATGATAAAAGACTTGTGTGCAAGTTAGTAGACAATGGTATGAGAAATTAACAAAAGCATTGTGTTCACGGGGATATTCATATTCAAGTAGTGATTATTCACTATTTTACAAGAAGCATGGATCTGTTATAGTCTTTGTTGTTGTATATGTAGATGATGTGATATTAACAGGAAACAATTTGGAAGAGATGATATCTCTAAAATCATTTATACATGAAAAATTCAAAATAAAAGACTTGGGAAAACTTTACTACTTCCTAGGCTTGGAAGTCCTATATAAAACAAACGGAGTGTTGATTTCACAAAGAAAGTTTACTACAGACTTGATAAGAGAGTTTGACTGTTCCCATTATAGTGCAACAGCTTCCCCACTGGATCCTACCATCAAACTGAAGGCAAATCAAGGAACCCTACTATCAGATCCAACATATTACAGAAAGTTAGTGGGAAAGTTGAATTTTCTCACAAGTACTCGATTGGATATTGCATATAGTGTACAACATTTAAGATAGTTCATACAGGCACCTAAAGAACCTTACCTGAAGGCAGCCTTCTATGTACTGAGATATTTGAAGAATAAACCCAGCATGGGGATCTTTTTGTCCAAAGAACCAACTTATACTATCACTGCTTACTGTGATTCTGATTGGGCAGCATGCCCTGATTCCAGAAGATCAGTAAGTGGGTACCTAGTGATGATGGGCCATTGTCCCATCAGTTGGAAATCTAAAAAGCAAACCACTGTCTCACTATCTTCAGCGGAAGCAAAGTATAGAGCAATAAGGAAGGTGGTGGGAGAGTTAGTTTGGCTTGAAAGACTGCTTCATGAACTAGGAGAAGCCCCTTCTTTACCTATCTCAGTATTTTGTGATAGTCAGGCAGCCATTCAAATTACAAGAAACTCGGTGTTCCATGAAAGAACCAAACACATAGAGGTGGACTGTCACTTTGTCCGATATAAGACTCAACAACTACTTATGACGCTCCATCACACCTCAACTCTTGATCAATTAGCAGATATTCTGGCAAAAGCACTCACAGGTCCTAAATATTTATCTGTATTACACAAGTTGTCTGGAAGTATCTCCCTTCCAACTTGAGGGGGGGTGTCAAGATTAGTTAGTTAGTCTTAAATTATAAATATCTGTACATTATTAGTTAGTGAGTTAGTTAATAATGATCCAGCTGTCACTCTAGTGGATCAACTAGATACCTACTTTTTCTCTTCCTTGTACTATGTATATAAGCTGTTGAGTTGAGTAATGGAAGTTACCATTTTCATTTGCCAAATTTGGTCTTCTCCATTTTTCTCTCTCTCAAGCTTTTCTCTCCAATGGAGTTTTCTTCTCGAAAGCTCACTATTCTAACAGAAGCAAGGACTACACTAGCTTTTATAAGGAATGCTAATCAGACAGAATATTACTCACTGCTAGGCGATATGCCCAACGTACTTTGGAAGTGCCTTATGTTCAAGAATGATGCAAGGCCCAAAGTAAAGTTCACCATGTGACTTCGACTTCAACAGAAACTGCTGACTGCTGACAGATTAAATGGGGGATGGCAATAGAGACAAAATGCTCTCGATGCACATGATAAGTCTCATGAACATTTAATTAAGGAATGTGTTTTTACAAACCAAGTGTGGAGCAGATGAATGCAATGGATCCAAGCTCAATCCCATGGAGCAACTGGATAGAATCAATACACTCAGGAAGTCCTCAGAAGAACTAAGAGGAAGACAGAAGAGGCTCAGATATTTAGGATGTTCTGAGTATATTCATGTTATCGGATAAAGAGAAATATGAGAATCTTTGAGGAAAAAACCACCGAATGGGGGAGTCTAGCCAGAGAAATTGTTATCGCTTGCTGTTTTGAGCTTAAATTCTAGTTTTTCTAGCTCCGTAGTATATAGTTTTGCTGAGTTTAAAGCTTAGGATAACAGATTGTGTCCCTTATTCTATGGTTTTATAAATGCTTCACATTTGCTAATTAATACAAAGTTTAGTTACCAAAAAATGAAGAAAAAAGGAGAAAAAGTTAAACAGAATTACATAAACCAATCGACGTTAAGGTCATACCTTCCCCGGGCTTACTTTACACAGGTGCTTCTTATGGATAGTTGAATTGTTCTCCTCCACGAGTTCTTATCTATAATAATGTTAAGCGAACGAAAGAAATCAGAATAGCCAAGTAATTTTTCAACATGCCAGGAACAAAGTAATACAAGAATAACTTTGAGAAAGTCTAAAGAGAAAAGACCTTACACTCTTTTCAGAGATTAGGAGACTTGTCGTTGTTCCTTGGGAGGAAGAAACAATCAAATTGGACAACCCATTGTGAAAGATGTAACATCTTTCACAATGGGTTGTCCAATTTTTGCTCACCCAAAGTCGGAACAAAGTACCTGATACAAGACAAACAAGGAGAATACGGAACACACTCCAAATCAGTCCACTAATCTTAAGGATCCGAGGACCTTTTTGGAGACCACTCTCGGATTTGCTACCAACAAGAAGAATACAAGATTCAATGATATATATAACACCCAAAACAACATCAACACGTGAAGAACAAGAGGATTACAATAATAACCAACGGTTTCAACACACAAGAAACAACAACAAAAGATTACACTAAACAAAGGGATAGAAAGATAGACTACATGAAGGCATAATCTTAAGAACCCAAGAGCATATTCCACTCTTGGACCCTTAACACTACACACTACAATTCACCTATCTCTTACGTGGCGCAAGAGGGACCTCGATTTCCCAAGAATCCAACGTTTCCAAGCTTGAATCCAACACGAGTGATTCCACACTCAAGTTGAAATCCCTAGTTACAATGTTTGGCCATAGGGGCCTTTCTCACAAGAGAGAAATGTCAAAGTGTCTACAACTTTCAATATACATCAAAACTAATGACTAAAACCCTACATCATTCTATTTATAGTGTATTACAAATAATAGGTAAAATGACCAAAAGGTCCCTTTAATGAAATGTGACCAAGGGCGCCCTTGGAGTGCAAGTTTAGGCTCAGTTTTTGTGTGATCCAATGCCTTTTACACACTTCACTTGGAAGTTTTATTGGATGGGTCCAACGCATTCTCACATACGTGCATTCTCGTGGTCGTACCCGTATCATCCTCCCCTTCTTGAAAAAAGATTCGAACTCCAATCCGCTTCTTGCAAAATCAAAGAAGGACAAACAAGTAAAACATCCTCATGACATGAGGATTAGGATTAGCAAAATAGACACATCACATGCCATGCCAAGGTGAGACAAACTTAGAGTATACCCACGGGTCCTTTGAGTTGAACATGAAAACCTTAGTATAAATGGCACAAAGGAAGAGGTCATTATCAACAAAAAGAGACAAGGAAGACCCTTGCCTTCCTTCATTAGCACCCACAATCAAACATTGCTTGTCATCTTGACCAAGCATCAAGTGGGAAGGGCAGAAATTCCCACATTTCGGGAGGGTGCCAGGGTCAAATGAGAGAAGTAGCCAAGGGTCTAAGCTGAGGTTAGCCCTTCCTTCCCCTAGTTTGTCACTCACACTACCATGCATGGCATTTGCCTTTAAGAGAAGACTAACATTCAAGAATAGTGAGATACGGCCTAGAAGTCCTACCTTAAAAAGACATATGCCATTATTTACAACATTTCCATACACATGATCTCTATGAACAAAACTACTAGCAAGACTTTTACCACACAAGATGTTCACAGAGTCTCGTGCACCATCAAGATCAACTCTATAAACACCATCACTAACTTGAGATTTTTTAAGCACGCCACAGATATGCTCAAGTAGTGGAATACATTCATGAGTAATTTGATCTTCATTCACATCCTCACTAGCTGTTGGCAACTTACATACCAACGTAGACTTACCTTGGTTCGCACAAGGGTCAACTAGTATGTGAGTACTTTTGTCAATTGGTAATAGAATCATGTTCAAGTTATAAGGGCTAGCACTAGATGTACATAAATCATTCTTAAAAGAAGAATCAATTTCATCATCTAAAGGATCAACTAGTGCTTGCGTACTTACAATAAGAGTTTGGTCCTCACGTAACCTAACATCACCAAGAGTATCACCATAGGGAGACTCAAACACCTCTACTCTACGTAAATCCACAGCTACATCCAATTGACCACTACTAGCCACAACACAACATTCTAAGTTCATAGGAGTGTAGGGAATAGTGTTTTTACCTCATAGCTCACATGAGCTACGACCTTCCTTTTGACGTGTGTCCGTGCAGCTCACTTGCTCCCTTTGACCTACCATATGATCCAACCTTTCATTTGTCATAGCTAGGTCTCAGGACATAGTGTCAAGGTAGGCCAAAATGACATTGATGACATTATTGTCCATGGGTTGAGAGGTGGAAGCTGCGGGTTCCCTTGTGATTGTACCCAAAAAAAAAATGAAAATAACACACCTACAAAACAAAACATAAGTTAGTTCGAAACAAACTCACCACACTCTCGCACACTTGATCGTCTCACACTTGGTTTCACAAGTGTTGAAAGCCGGCTTGTACTTCGCGAGTGATTAAGGGTCGAGTCTACTCTTGCCTAAAATAGATTTTTGTTTGAGTTGACCCAAGCAAAATTTGTTACGGACTTGAACCAACAAGATACAACGAATTCACAAAAGAGAAAAGCACACAACAAATGCGTAACACGAATGAACGAATACAAAAATTAACTAACAATCTAGTAGATAAGTACTAGTTTGCCAATTAGTATTGGAAACAACAAAATTGAAACTAAGAAACAACAAACAGAAACTAAAAAATATAAAATTTGAGCTTAACTATGTTGTGTGAACAGTAAAACATGATGATGTGGCAGCCACGTATTGGTCTCGGTTGCACACAACTTTTGTTGTCCAATTTCAAGTCTTGGTCAATTTTTCAATTTGGACTTTGGTGGAACTTGTTCAATGGAGGGAAACACAAACTAGTCTTTGGAGCTTCTTTTTCAATTAAAATTTCAAGACTCAAAGTCTTGGACTGGACTTGTACTCCTCCTTAAAACATGGATCCTTGTTTTATGGGAAAGTGGTTGAGATGTGATTGACTTGTTGGTAGTGATGGTAAGTCTTTCAAGACTAACAAAGTTCTCATACTTTTTCCTTCAGCTTTTTTTTATCTAACTTTCACTTTATTTTAACAAGGTATGAAGGTTTGGAAGAACATTAAGAACACTTCAACAATCACCAAGAAAATCAACAACAATCTCCCAAGAACAACAACAAGGTCAACTACAAACTTCCAACAAACGACCCAGTCCTTTAGTGTGGTGTTTTAGTTTTAACAAGGGGTGAATATTGTGATGAACAACTAGAGAACAACAACTTTTAAAGAACTATAACAACACCAACAACGTCCAGCCCAAGTCCACAAGAAAGGTCACCACACGGACAAGAACAACAACATCAATACAAAGCCATTAACTTGTCACAATAACAATTTCAACAATTCAAGCTCGACTCAAGATATAGACTCAATGTGTCAGTGATGAAAAAACTAAAACTTAGAGACAACAAAGACAAGTAAAAATCTCGGCCAAGACACAACAAAAACACAATTTTCAACCAAGAACACAAAATGGACAGATTGCTCTCTTTTCTGGATTTTTCAGTTTTCAACTTTTTTTTTTAATTCTCAACTCTCAAGCCCAAAATTGATCTTGTTAGAACAAAATAAAAGATGACTTTGATACCAAATGATACAAGAAAAACAAGGAGAACACGAAAAACACTCCCAATCAGTCCACTAATCTTAAGGATCTGAGGACTTTTTTGGAGACCACTCTCGGATTCGCTACCAACAAGAAGAATACAAGATTCAATGATGTATATAACACCCAAAACAGCATCAACACGTGATGAACAAGAGGATTACAATTATAATAACCAACGGTTTCAACAACACAAGAAACAACAACAAAAGATTACACTAAACAAAGGGACAGAAAGATAGACTACATGAAGGCATAATCTTAAGAACCCAAGAGCATATTCCACTCTTGGACCCTTAACACTACACACTACAATTCACCTATCTCTTACATGGCACAAGAAGAACCTCGATCTCCCAAGAATCCAACTTTTCCAAGCTTGAATCCAACACGAGTGATTCCACACTCAAGTTGAAATCCCTAGTTACAATGTTTGGCCATAGGGGCCTTTCTCACAAGAGAGAAATGTCTAAGTGTCTACAACTTTCAATATTCATCAAAACTAATGACTAAAATCCTACATCATTCCATTATATAGTGTATTACAAATAATAGGTAAAATGACCAAAAGGTCCCTTTAATGAAATGTGACCAAGGGCGTCCTTGGAGTGCAAGTTTAGGTTCAGTTTTTGTGTGATCCAAGGCCTTCTCCACACTTCACTTGGACGTTTTATTGGACGGGTCCAACACATTCTCACATACGTGCATCCTCGTGGTCGTACCCGTAACAGTACCTACTTCTGCACATCCAAAGTTGGAGGGCGTAGATGCAAACTGAAGCCAAGTTAAAGTACACATTTATATATTATGCCAATCAAGAATATTGGATTACAAAGATACAATTTTTCACAAAAAATAAGTATTACATTGGACAGAATACTGCAGCAGCAAAGAGATTGTGACTCAAGAAATCCAAATCCAAATACAACGAATCATAATAAATAAAGAAAAAATAAAAGCAGAAGGCAAAAGCAATTCTAGTCTTATAATTGTTCTAAAGATGAGCAAAAAAATGTGTCATTTTTCTACTTTAAGTATGTGAAGAACAGCAGAAAACGTAAATAGTTTGAGATGAAGGGATGCTGCCATTGATGGACCAGTGCTATCCAACTGCTACATAGACACAATACAATGTCTCACTCTCAGAGGTGACCCTTGAGTTCAGTTGCTTTTGGTTTAATATGGTATTGATAGCACTTGCTGTTTTTCCAGTTTATCGGTCCCCCGGGTTGAAGTTTATAGCTAGTCGAAAAGTGATATGAAGGTCTAACCATGCTACTTCAGTCATATGCTTTAACACATGCAAGTTGATAAGTTCGCCCTTTGGGAATAGGCTAAGAAAGTCATCGGTTCGAATCCAGTTGCCTAAATCTCTTTCTTATCTGCTGCTTTGTAGCTGCCTTCCTCTCTTCGTCTTTGGCTTTCAGAGTAGTGAAGATCTCTCTTCTTCTTCATTCTCAAGAGGAATGCATCAACAAAATTACCCTTCCATATAGATCGTCGTAGCTCCATTCACTTTTACTTGTGACTATCTCACTTTTTGAAGTCAAATTGCATTAACTTTGATCGACCAACATTTTAAGATGTATATTATCTCATTTGAGAAGGATTGCAACTTAGAGCATATCTAAATTCTAAACTGCAATCATTAAATTAATCTAATTTAATTTATCTTTAAAATTTAATCAAATTGATCTCGATAAATGAAATAATAACAAGTAAAAGTGAACAGAAGGAGTACTTATGAGCTTTGTTAAATTAACAAGAGATAAGCATCCAATATCTCTCGAACTATGACCATCAAAGTTGCTACGACACACTCCAATTTCACAGGTCCCCTGAAATCAATTTTAGCGTATTTTTATCACCCTTCTATACGGACGTGACACCTTTATTATGTAAAATAAGGCCACGTCAGCTAAGCTAAAAAGGGTGACAAAAATGTATTGTGTGCAAATTTGGTCATAGTTCAAAGAGTAATAATGCTTTACTCAATTAAGAATACAATAGGTAACAACCATCCAAACAATCTGTAATTAAAGAATTGTCACCTCCTGAATTGCATAATTTTTGGTTGAAGATTTTCATCTTCTTCTCATCACTGCTGTAATTCCAGTTGACCCAACTTCTTTTTTTTTTTTTTATTTTTTTAAACAATAACCCCTGACTTTTACCCAATCCAATTTATATGAATCACTTTCCTTGTTTGAAGCTAATAAAGAGACTTGTAATTTCGTAGAAAAATAATATGATTGCATTTAATTGGAATTGAGATAATATTACTAAGAAATTTGTTTTTACTTCTTCGTTTATATTCAAGAACAATTTAACTTTATACAGTTACATAAAATTTATAACTTATTTTAAATAACAAATTTTTTTTTTTTTTAAAATTTCATGTTAAATTAAATTACATTACATAAATTGAGATAGAGAAAGTAAATACTTTTATTTTTAACTTATTAATTTATTTGAATTTTGCCAAGATGAAAGTATTTATCAAGGTTGAGTGACACTTGACACAACTTTAAACAAGAAATAAGTGTAGTACACACATATTCATAAACTAGTTTAGTAATACACGCTTTGTGCGTGTACCTATTCGATGAGTATGTATAATTAAAAATAAAATATTATTGAATAATGTTAGGTTATAAAATTTAAAAGGTGAGATTTTTTCTTAGTGGGTATTATTGATCGTATTTAGCTAGATAAATGAATTTAAAAAAATCATGTCATATAAAGTCTTTAGATAAATAATGCAAACACTTATAAGTAAATTAAAAACTAAAATATTAATGAAAAACATAAATTCAAGCAACATGTACATGTTTCGATTTTTATCAACCCAACCATAAACATGATTCATCACTATTTTTTTTAAGAAGAATTAGATAGACACAACTTTAATTAAAGTGAAAGTTCACCATAAGCTAAAATCTAAATATTAGTTAATTATTATGAAATATTTAAATTATTTACTTTGTTAGAAATTTCAAATCTATTCTATATTTTTCTTTTTTCTTAATCAACGACATATTACATTAAATATTGAATCACATATGTTTACCTTTTAAAATTGTTAAATCTTAAAATAATATTAATTGCTGAATCTTAAAATTGTATTGTCTTTGAAAAGTCTTCCGAAACATTGCAACAACATCAGCATCAAACAACCTGTTATGTTTCAAGTGAATTCTGCCTCCTTGAAAATTATTAAACTACTTATATAGTTAAAATTTGGTATACAACTTCTACAAACCTTAGAATTCTTACCATATATTATTCTTTTATCATATATTTTAGGACTTCTTAATTATTAAATTTGGTAAAAAGAGAATATTCATAAACCAAATAGGACACGAATCTAGTAGAAGTAATGTAGAAAATTTGTAATTTTATTTTTGAGAAATTTAATTGAAGAATAAAAAGGTGAAAAGACGATTTTGTCTAAAGAAGAGTCTTTTAATGAATGGAAAAAAGTTCGAATCAGTTTTCTAAGGGTCTTCACACTTCTAATATATTATAGATTATAGATTATAGATATAGATTAATAGAGGTATCAATATGGGTTGTGGTGTAGAGGTGGATTACTCCATCCTTAATCAGAAGCCTCGAATTTGAACTCTGGGTATAAAATAAATTCTGTTGGGAGCGCCATCACCAGAATAGGCCCTGTAGTGCACAATCCGGATTAATCAGGGCTCCAATGCGGATACTGGACACTAAATTAAAAATTAAAAAAAGAATTAATTGAGGTGCTTTCAATAAATGGTTGTTAATAGTTTGGATAGGAAACACACACAAACATGATATACTTCCTTTGTTCGTTTTTATTTGTCATTTTTTGACATGATACACTTATTAAGAAATAATTATTAATATGACTATTTTACTATAATGTCCTATTAATTGATGTTTAGAGTAATATGTCTTGAAAATAATTTAAAAATAAAAAATTAATGCTAAGGGTAAAATATAAAAAATTCTTTTATTTTTTTTGATATGTCAAAAGTAAAAATAAAAATTTAATTAAAAAAATAGTAACAAGTAAAACTGAATGGAGGAAGGACATTTGTTCTGACCCTTCACTCTACAAACACCTCAATTACTAGGAGATGACACATAAATAGACTAAATATTTTGAATATTAATAAGATTGATTATATCGTACTCCTAATACATAAATAAAGGTAAAAAGAAAAGTAAAAAATCCCTCTTAATTAATTATTTTTTAAAGAGCATTCCAAAAATAAACACGATAAATAATTTAAGACGGAATTAACATTTCTTAAAAAATAAGAATCTTAGTTCAATTTACAATATTGCAGCTATTTTATTTAAAAAATAGAAAAAAACATGAGTCCAAAGTCTGAGAAATTCAAGTTATAAAAACTAAAATTTTGTGAAAAATGAAAATGTGAGCTTATTTTGTCCCTTTCCTTGTTTGTTTTTTCACTTTTGGCATGTCCAGCCAAAAGTTGCAAATGCATCAATGTGATTCTTTTCCTACAAATAGAATATTTATGCTGACTATATTTGCTTGCTTTCAATAGTACTGAAAAAAATAGTACAGCCTTATAAGACCCCTATATATGCATGTCGTTTTTACTTGAACTTAGCTGATATTTCTATACTTCAACTTTGGGCGGAGGAGTAAATTTGGTGCACAACCATCTTTTCTTTATTGGGTTATTTTGTCCTACTACACTCTTGAGAACATTGGTGTAAAAAGGGGTCAAGAAGTTGATACATAGCTTATCAAGAATGGTGTGTTCTTTAGATGATTCAATGATCATGGAAGAAAGAGAGGGGCTATAATGGGTTCTCTTGTTGATGAACAATGTTTAAAAAGGCAGTCTGAGGCGAGGCGCAGCAAAAAATGCATCGAGGCATTTTCGGGAGGCAAAAGTAAGGCGCAACAAAAAATGCACCGAGGCGTTTTGGGGAGACGAAAGTACCGAAAAACGAACGTTCTGAAATTTGAGGCGTTTGCCTAACCGTTGGGACATTCGCCTAAGCATAAGGTGTAAGCCCGAAAACTTTACAATAAAATATTTTTTTCTATTAAATAGTATCTAATTTAAACTTAATATTAAAATATATGATTGATAAATACTTAAATACTCAAATCAAAATAAAAGAAAGCTTAAAAGTCACGCTTTCAAACATATTCGCTGGTGGGTGTCGACGGTACCGCTACTCAAGAAGGTATTGGATACACACTTTCATCGTCCTAGTTTCTTTCTTTTCTTTTAGTTTTTTGCAAGTCATATAGTGATTAGGTTTCAAGTTATTTATTGTTTTGCTCTCATTTTTTTTTTTGGTAGAAAGGACATGCATTAAAAGAAAAGAGTAACATAGGACGATTACAGCCTTCCTGATGATTAATCAGGATTCAAAAAGGAGTACGCATGGCTTGGCCAGCTAGAATCATTAGTACAAGAGCTAATTTTTCTCTCAAAAAAGTTCTCGAGATGCCTTCCCAAACTGCTTCTTTTTCACACATCGGCGGAATTTCAAAAACAGTGACTTCATCATAATTGCATGTCCTTGCTCCTTCCTTAGCTAGTGCATCCGCTACTCCATTTTGCTCCCGATAGAAATGGTTGACTTCTGGGTTTCCTAGCCTTCTTAGTCTTAATTTGCATTCCAAAATCAAAGCATATAATGGAGGTTCCAATTAGTTAACATAGATATAATTTCCAGTGAGTCTATGTTTATTTCAATGGGAAGGAGGTTATTTTGTTCTACCAACCTAATACCTTTAATGAGGGCCATTAGTTCCATCATATTATTGGTAGCTCTGCGGAAGCTTTTGTTGAAGCCAACACCCATCCCCTATTGCTAGTTCTAACCATCCCTCATATACCATCCTTCTCGGGGTTCCCAAGGTAAGAACCATCGGTGTTGAGTTTAAAGCCTTGGTTGGTGGGGAGGGTTCCATTTAATACTGATTATCTAATTTTGATGAGGGGAAACATCACCTTTTGTAAGGTGTTTATGCTTAACAATTTGAGCGTACGCATGGTTACAGTTTGGAGGGACCTTTTTGTCATTGAAGGTATTAGAGTTTCTGGTGTTCCAAATGATCCAGAGGCAAAAGGGAATGATGTCATGCCAATTGAGGTGCCTATTAAACTGGGAGTGTTGGAAATTTTTCCAGATAGAGTGCTAGTTTAATGGGAGAAGGTTGGTATGGGTCATCTTGGGTATGGCTAGAGTCCAAAAGTCCTTAAGGATAGGAAATTCCAAAAAATTATGGTTGTTGTCTTCCTGCTGATAATCACAAGCAGCACAGTTAGCATTGGGCCTAAACCCTCTTCCGGAGAGGTTGAGATTATTGGGGAGTCTATCATGTTGGCCAAGCAAGAGGAAAGTCTTGATCTTTGGAGGGATTTTGGCCTTCCAGATCCAGTTGAAGTTGGGGGGTTGGCCTTTATTGAAGGTATTTGTGATTTGACTATAAGCACTTTTCCTGGAGAATAGGTCATTTCCAGTGATATTCCAGATTAACTCATCATGGTTGGCCTTGGTATTGGGAGTAAATGTGTTAGTAAAAATTTAGATGATGTCCTCAGGGATTATAACCGGGAGACCATTGAGGTTGCAAGAACCATTTTGCCAGACCTCAGAGAGTTTGGTGTGAAGGGCTTGTTGAGGTAGGGGGCTTGAACCAATGGGGGATCCATTTATCTTTCAAAAAATTTACCTTCTCTTCATTGTGGACAGACCAAGAGGATGCTATTTTACAAATCTCCAAATCCATGTGAATATTTTTCCAGGTTTTGGAGCTATTAGGTTTGCAATTTATCCCATGAGGGTTGTATTTATTCTACACTATTTTTTCCCAGATGTTGTGGGGATGTTTGTAAAACCTTTAAGCTAGGCTAGTCAACATTGTGATGTTTCTAATGGAGGCTTCCTGGAGGCCAAGACCCCCATCTGCTTTAGTATTTTTCAGAGTCTGCCAGTTGATGAGATGTATTTTTTTTATCAGGAGTGGTGCCCCAAACAAAATTTCTTTGGGTCCTAGCAATCAACTTATGGATCTTGGTAGGGAGCAAAATGAATTGCATTACATGTGTAGGTATGCTGGCTAAGGAGGATTTAGTAAGAGTGATTCTGCCAGCCATATTAAGGAAATTTGTTTTCTAACCAGCCAACTTTGTTTTGAGATTTTCCAGGATGAACTGGTAATCTCTATTACAAGGTTTCTGGCGGAATATGGGAAACGCATATATTTGCCAAAGTTTTTCTTGGCTTGGATTCCTAGGATACCTGACAGTCTATCCTTATCTTTTTGAGAGCAATTCTTTGATAAGATAACTTTGGACTTCCTAGTATTAATTTTTTGGCTAGAGTAGAAGGAGAAACTATTTAGGATGTCCCTGATTGTATGGCAACTCTTGTCATTTTCAACAACACATAAGGTAAAATCATCAGCAAGGAAGGGGTGGGTAATTTGAGGGCCTTTTCTACTGATAGAGATGAGGGTCCAGGCAAGGATATCCACTTCATGGTCAATCCTTCTGGAGAGGAGTTCCATGTACATAATGAAGAGATAGGGGGAGATGGGATCACCTTGCCTAATTCCCTTGGAGGGAATGAAGAAGGGAGTTTTGTCCCCATTTATGAGGACAAAGATAGAGGAAGTAGAGATGTAAGACATGATAAGATTGACCAGTTTGGAAGGAATATTGAAGAAGTTGAGGGTTTGTCTAATTAAGGACCACTCCAACCTATCAAATGCCTTCTCTAGGTCTATCTTAAGGATTATATTGGAGTTTTTGTCTTTCATCTTCCTGAAGTGGCTGATGATCTCTTGGAGAATGATAGCATTGTCAGAGGTCCTCCTTTTGGGGAGAAAATTAGATTGGGAGGCACTAATGAGCTTGGAGAGCATGGGCTTCATCCTATTGGCAATAATCTTGGTAACAATCTTATATTGGATGTTTCAAAGCCTAATAGGTCTGAAATTTCTCAAGTTGGTTGCATTAAGGCATTTGGGAATAAGATAGAGGTAGGTGGTGTTCACCTTGGGATCCATGGTGGTAGTAGTACAGGTTTCAGTATAGAATTTAATAGTAGAGAGGGGGGCTAAAAATGTTAGGATAAATCCCGTTTGGGCGTGGAGCTTTATAAGGCTTAAAGGAAAAAACAACTTTTGTAATTTCTACATTGGAAGGGGGTTGTTCAGTAGAGAGTGGTCTTTTAACTTTTTGGAACCATAGGAAGAAGGATTGTTTTGACATCTAAGAGGTAAAGAATATTGTTCAGAGGAGAAGATTTTAGAGTAGAAGTTGAGGATGAAGGTTTTGATATCATCAGGGGAGTGATACCAATTCCCATTATTCTTCTGAATGGCTCTAATCCTGTTCTTTCTCATTCTGTTGAGAGTAGATGTGTGGAAGAATTTAGTGTTGGAATTACCTTCAATGAGCTAGTTTATCCTGGATTTAATTTTCCAGAACTCTTTCTCATCTCTGAGAATACCACTAAATTTATTCTGGAGAGTAACTTCCAGGAAGTGGAGAAATTGGCTATGGGCATAATTTAGGGATCTTTGTATACCATCTAATCTAGTCAGTATTTTATTATTTTTTGAAAGATGTTTCAAAGATGTCTCTGTTCCAATTCTTGGCAGCCCATTCAAAGGAAGAGATAGCCTTAGTCAAAGAAATGGAGGGGGTGAAGAAGTCATTAATTAGGTCTGTAAAGGATGGATGGGAACACTGCATGGATTCCATTCTAAAGGAATGTTGATCAGTAGGAGGGGAGTAACTATCAAAAGAAAGGAGAAGAGGACAGTGGTCAAAGTGGGTTCTGGGGAGGTAGGTAATAGAGGCTTCAGGAAATTGTCTGATCCAGGAGTTCTTGGCTAGCCACTTATCCAGCATCTCTAGGATAAGGGAATGCCTGTTCCTGTATCTCTTGTTAATCCAGGTGAACTTGCTTTCTTTAAATCCTAAGTCTACAAGTTCACAGGAGTTGATACAGTCCCAGAAATAGAAAGCTCTAAAGTTATTGATGCAATTACCACCAAATTTCTTAGAGGCTTTGAGAATTTCATTAAAGTCTCCTCCTATAAGCCAAGATTTTTGGGGTAGGTCTTTAATATAGACAACAAAATTAGAGAGATTGTTCCACAAATTTTTCCTATCCTCAAGGAGGTTGGAGCAGTAGATTTGTTGGATTTTCATGGCATCGGCTTTCGTGATAATAAATAATCAAATGCTATTTTAGATATTTTGTAATGGGTTCCTAATTTTTTTCTCTCTTTTAAAATATAATATATGGTAATAAGTGTGTTAATATACTGATTGAGTAACGAGAAGATAAGGGTTGATTAATTATGTACTACTTTTTATACAAACTTGTGCATTTTAGGACATAATAGGTTATTATATGAGAAAGTGACTTTATATATTAGTTCTATTATGTGACTTTGCTTATTTTTTTTTGCTGAAACAGTTTTAGATGCATCCTCCACTTATTTCTAATTTTGATCCATGGGGCTTACGCCTCATCGCCCTGGAACTTACGCCTCGCTCCGTATCAGGTAAAATTCCTCAACTTACGTCTCTGCCTTTAAAAACACTATTGATGAACAAGTAAATCCTATTTTTAGTGTTGCCTATTTTTTGAAACCAACAATACCCTCTAACAAAAAACTCCTTTTTCTCTCTTCGAGATCCAAAGTTTTCTCTTCTTCACTAAAGGTTAAGTTTTTTGGTAGTTTTTCATACATTAAGGGACGGTTTAAATGGGTGAATGATTTAAAGCCTTTACATCAAGAAATGTGGAAGAAAGCTGGAATCTTTGAAACTATTACAGCTTCAACATTCAAAATTTAAAGGCAAATTAATTCTATTGTTGTACTAGCAGAGAGATGGTGTTTGGAGACTAATACATTCATTTTAACATGAGGAGAAACAAGTATTGTTTTGAAGGATATGGTAGTCTTAGGTGGTTTCTCCGTTTTAGGCCATTGTTTGTTGGAACCTGTTAAGACCGATGACTCTGTTGAAATAGAAAAAGTTCTTTCTGAGGCTCATAAAGTTATTATAGTGCATAGTTACTATGCCTTGGATGGAACATATTTGTAGGAAGAGGTGAACATTTGTAGCATGTTGCGTTTTTGACCCTCTGGTTGTTGAGGTTTGTGTTTTCGCCTAAAAGTTTTCACTATGTGCAACAAGCTATTATTCCTCTAGCATATTATTTTCTCAAGGAATTCCAATAGCACTTGTGCCTACTATTATTGCTAGTATTTATAGAGATTTGAACTTTCTTAAACAATTGATTGTATCTTTATCTAAGAATTCCGAGTCGAGTAATTCTATATATAAAGAAGATGAGATGAATCTGATCCTTCGGGCTCCTCTTTATTTTGTTCTTGGGAGAGATTTACCAATTTGCAGCCTAAGACTAGTACTATCATCTACTCTAGGGAGCCAAGAGTAGCTAGATGGCATAAGGTAAAAGAAATAAATTGTGTGGATCATAGGCATGAAGTAAATTTTGCAACAGAATATTTTCTGTGATGTCCTTATGCTGTTAGTATTATAAAGAAATGGGACATTAACAAATTTTATAAGGAAAGGGATGAATATGTGTTAGAGTTGTAACCCGAATTTTATTAATCCGGCCCAGAAAGTTTTGCGGTACGACCCATGTTTGTGATTTTCAATGGGGTTTGTGGTGGTAGCATAGGGATCGAGCCGATAGGCCCGCAGACCTTTATATTTTTTGGGCCTAGGACTTTTTTGTATGCACATATATAAGTGAATTTAGTGGGTTGTTTTGATTATCCAGAAAATACACACATTCTCCACATTGTACGCCTCTCCTTTCATTATAGTGAAACATTCTCTGCCTCTGCCAGTGATTTTTCCCGTAAGGGTTTCCACATAAATCTGTGTGTTCTTGTTTTCTTTCTACTTATGGATTGCTTTATTTCTGCCCAATTTATAACAAACTGATATTAGAGCCTATTCGATTATTTTCTCGGGGATGGCAACCATGAAGTATGATATTCCTCTATTGGATTGCAATATTAGATTTTCATTATGGCAGGTTAAGATGCGGGTTATGCTTGCGCAGATGGATTTGGATGATACTTTATTAAGGTTTGAGAAGATTCCCTTATCGTGGATGCACGAGGACAAACGACGTAAGGATCGGAAGGCTCTATCTCAGATCCACCTTCATTTATCCAATCAGATTCTACAGGATATTTTGAAGGAGACCAAAACCATTGCGTTGTGGTTAAAACTGGAGTTACTGTGTATAACAAAGAGCCTAATAATTAATTTGCATCTCTAGCAATGACTTTATTCCCAACGCATGTCTGAGAGTGCATCCTTGGAGGATTACCAATCTGTATTTAAGGAAATCGTCTCTGATTTAGAGACTCTGGAGGTTAAGTACGATGAGAAAGATCTAGGGTTGATTTTGTTATGTTCGTTGCCTACATCATGCATGACCTTTAGGGATATGATATTATATAATTGTGATACCCTAGTGATTGATAGTCTATGATGCGTTGTTGTCTAAGGGGAAGATGAAGTATCTTGTGAATGGATCGGAGACTCAAGGAGATGGTCTCATTGCTTGAGGAGGAAAGACTCATGAGAGGAATTCTGGGGGTGATTATAGGAATAGGTCAAAATCTAGAAACAGAAATAAAACCTGTAATTATTGCAACAAGAAGGGCCATATCAAATTTGAGTGTTGGAAGTTACAAAATAAAGAGAAAAAGAGAAACTCCAAAACCAAAGGAAAACCAACCAGAGAAGTTCGGTGAAGCCAATTTTGTTGAAGATGGCGGTAGTGATGGAGAACTCTTGGTAGTTTTGATGGTAACTCCAAACCCTGTGAGTTACAATATATGAAACAGTCTCTAAAGGTGATGTGTTGATGGGAAATGACACCTTGTAAGATAGCTAGTATTAGAAGAATCAGGATCAAGATGTTTGATGGGGTTGTGAGGACACTTGGTGATGTGTGGTACGTCCTAGACCTGAAGAGAAATCTTATTTCCTTGAGCACCCTTGATTCAAATGGTTATAGGTACACTGAAGAAGGTGGAGTCCTGAAGGTTACTAATGGTGATCTTATTGTGATGAAGGGACAAAGAAAGTCTACAAATTTGTATGTCCTACAAGGCTCTACTGTTATAGGTGATGCAGCTATTACTACCTTATCTCTATCAGAAAGTGATATTGCTAAAATTTGGCATATGCGCCTGGGTCATGTGAGTGAAAACGGGATGGCTGAACTAAGCAGGAGAGGAATTATTGATGGGTAGAGTATTACCAAATTAGAGTTCTGTGTGCACTGTATTTTCGGGAAGCAGAAGAGAGTCAAATTCACTAAATGCATCCACTCAACTAAGGGCATACTTGGTTATATTTATTCTGATCTCTGGGGTCCTGCTAGAGTACCTTCTAGAGGAGGCGCTAATTACTTGTTGAATATTATTGATGATTATTTCAAAAAAGTTTGGGTGTTCTTTCTGAATCAAAAGAATAATGTGTTGCCTACTTTCAAAGAGTGGAAGACTATGATTGAAAAATAGATAGGGAAGCCGGTAAAATGCCTTTGGACCAATAATGGTTTAGAGTTTTATTCTAATGAATTTAATGCTCTGTGCAAGTCAGAAGGAATTATGAGGCACTTGACAGTTCATCATACTCTGCAGCAGAATGGTGTGGCTGAATGAATGAATAGGACTATAATGGAGAAGGTGCGTTGTATGCTCTCTAATGTTGGTTTACCCAAGTCTTTTTGGGCCCAAGCAACTTCCATAGATTGTCTTCTTATTAACCGCTCTCCCTCAGTCATGAATGATAAAAAGTGTTAGGATACTGAAGCTTTGATGATGGACATATCAATGAAATATGTTGTGCAAGCTGGTTCACACAAGTGCAAAAAGAATAGTCTCAGGCAAGACTACTGATAAGATAAACATGTGTAAAGTCAGGAGCAGATAAGCAATTAGATTCAGATATGCTATCAACACTTATCATATGTAGAAAATAGGATAAAATGGAGAAGATAAATCCAACACCGAAAGATTGAGTTGAAGAAGGAGTCCAGCCAGACTAGGGAATGAAGAAGAAAAGTCCTATTCAGTCAAGGTGATAGACAGCTGTAATAAAGAGTGAAACTACCTGATAGAGTTCTACTAAATATAAGAGAATACATGGTATAAAGGTCTCAATTAGGAGTTGGCTTAAATACAACAAACGACAGTCAAGTGTATCACTCATTGTACTAACAAGAAAATCATCAATCAGTAAATCGGTTCTCTTACTTGAAGAAGAACCTGGTCCTTTATTTAGAAAGTCATAGACTTTATGTAATAGGTTGGTTCTTTGAGTTGTAATGAGTCTTTTGTTCTAGTCTTAGTGAAGTATAAACTGAGTAAGGAGTTGTGTCTTCAAGTTAGGGAACTCGAAGACTTGGGAACACTTATCTTGGAAAGATTTGTGTTTTTGTCGAAATAGGAGTTAGAAGTTTTAATTCCTAGTTTAGAAGAAGTATAATTTGTTGATTGTTGAGGCTCAAGAGTAATAGTGAAGTTGGGGTTAAATCTTGTAGAGGTACATGTCGTGGTTTTTTAAACTTTTCTTGAGCCGGGTGTTTTCCACGTAAAAATACTATGTTCATCTTTTACTTCAGTGAACCACGTTAGCTTACTTGTTCCACAGATAGGCAACTAGTAGAGTAAAATATTAAAATTAATAGGGAATTCTCTCTAGCAGGTGGTATCTGAGCGAAATTGTGTTAAATAAGGTTAGCAACTAAGAAAAGGATCGCTATGATAAATTTCGCACCTCCTAATGGTCACAGTGAAGGTCAGTCAACTACTTGGCCTCTACTTTTTGATGGTTCTCACTTTATCTGGTGGAAAGCCAGGATGGAAATGGTCATCCAAGGTGAAGACTATGAATTATGAGATAGGATCACTAATGTTCCTACTATTCCAATGAAGTTGGTTGATGGTGAACAAGTTAAGAAAGTGAGGAGTGAATTTACTGCTGATGATTTGGTGGCATTGAAGAAAAATGCTAAGGCAAAAAATATCTTAGTCTGTGGACTAGGACTGGCTGAGTACAATAGAGTGTCAACTTGTACCACTGCTAAGCATATTTGGGATGCACTAGTCAATGCACATGAAGGTACCTCTTAGGTATGAAAGTTTAGGATTACTTTTCTTTTTACTGAGTATGAAACATTTAAGATGAAAGAGAATGAATCCTTGCATGAGATGATGACAAGGCTTACTGCCTTAACAAATGAGCTGACTTCCTTAAGAAAAGTCATCACTGAGAAGGAACAAATTGAAAAGGTGTTGAGGGACTACCAAAATCAAAATAAATGTTAAAGTAACTGCAATCAGGGAGGCAAACAAGGATCTCACAGGCATGACAATGAATGAACTAGTAGGAAATTTGAGGACTTATGAAATGAAAATTAATGGAACTAATGAACAAATAGCCCCTGAGAAAGTCTTGGCTTTGAAGGGTTCAAACAATGATGATGAAGTTGAACTTGACCAGGAACAAGTTGCCTTCATAACTAAGAACTTCAATAAATTCTTTAAAAACAAAAAGGGAATAGGTATCAAGAAAAGTTCCAATGACAATCCAAATGGATGCTATAAATGTAGAAAAACTGATCATCAAATCAGAGCCTGTCATTTTTGGGAAATAGAATGGAGGAAGGAAAGGGCTCAGAAAGAACTGAAAGAAAAGGCCAAAAGGAAGGAAGAATATGCTATGGTAGCAGCTTAGGGATCTGATTCAGATGAGGATAAGATTGATGAAATAACGTTCATGGTTGTAAGAGATTCAAACTTAGAGGAAGAAGATGATGCTTCTGAGGTAAGTATAATTGAACTTAAAGAAAAATTGCATTTATTTTCAAAAACAAAACTTGTTTTCTTGATGAGTGCACTAATTGATGATTTCCAAGAATTAACTTCTGATAGGGATGAGTTGTTCAACAGTCTTGCAATTCTAAAATTTGATCTCATTGATTTAAAACTTGCAATAATACAATTAAAGAGGAAAACTGCACTCTTAAGAAATAGGTTGCATAACTTGATTCCTCAAACAATGATCTTAAGTTTGAAGTCTTAAAATTGACACTCATTGATAATGGAAAAAAGGTCACGAGTAAGGAACAAGAAAGTGCTGAACTTGAATTAGTCAAGTACAAACAAGAATGTAATGATGCTACTGATATGGTGAATAAACTAATGAATGCGGCGAGTTAAAGGTCACAAGGCAATGTATACCATCAGCTAGTGCTAATACTATGAACCCATTTATACCATCAGGTAGTGCTAAAACTGGAGCTGAAGTGAGTCGAGTCTTCATCTCCTAAAAACTCTTCTCACATGAATCTGACCACTGGAACTTAACTTTCTTCCAAGTCAATATATACATAGGGGATGTAATGGATGTGAAACCTTGAAAGAAACGTATGTAATAGCTAGCTAAACCCAAGAAGCTTCTAATTTTTGATGTAGAGATAGGTCTAGGCCAATTTATTACTGCTTCTATCTTTTGGGGATCAACTCTAATTCCCTCACTGGAAACAGTAATAAATTGGCCTATCTGTCTTTTGGGGATCAACTCTAATTCCCTCACTGGAAACAGTATGACCGAGGAAAGCTATATACCTTAGCCAAAATTTGCATTTGCTTAATTTGACGAATAGTTGGTGGTCTGTAAGAGTTTGCAACAAAATTCTAAGATGATCTGCATGATCATCCTCACTATGGGAATAGACAAGGATATCATCTATAAATACTGTGACAAACATCTCCAAATATTTTTGAACACTCTGTTCATCAAGTCCATGAAAGCTACTGGGGCATTCATTAACCCGAAAGACATAACTAGAAACTCAAAATGACCATAATGGGTTCTGAAAACTGTCTTTGGAATATCACATTCCCTTACTCTAAGCTGATTATAGCCGGATCTAAGGTCTATCTCTGAGAAGTAACTTACACCTTAGAGTTGGTCAAATAGAACATCAATTCAAGAAAGAGGATATTTGTTTTTGACTGTGACTTTATTCAGCTAATGATAGTCAATGCACATTTGCAAAGACCCATCTTTCTTTTGCACGAATAGGATAGGAGTTCCCTATGGAGAAACACTAGGCCTTATGAAACCTTTATCTAAAAGATGTTTGAGCTGATCGTTTAACTCCTTAAGCTTGGCTGGAGCTATACGATAAGGAGGAATAAAGATAGGCTGAGTATCTGGGAGAAGGTCAATACTGATTCTATTTCCCTATTGAGAGGTACCCCTAGAAAATCTTTAGGAAAAAATTTAGGAAACTTATTAACTACACTGACTGACTGAATTATTGGAGTCTCAAACTTAGTGTCCTTGACTCTAACTAGATGATAGATATACCCTTTAGAAATCAATTTTTTGGATTTAAGATAAGATATGAAATAACTCTTGGGAGATGCTGAATTACCTTCCCACTCAAAGAATGGATCATCCGGAAACTGAAACTTCATCATTTGGGTGCGAAAATCTATAGATACAATACAGGAATGAAGCCAATCCATACCAATAATAAGATAAAAGTCAACCATATCTAACTCTATTAGGTATACTAACAAGATTTTATGAAGAAAAGTGATAGGACACTTTCTATAGACCTGTTTGGCAACAACAAACTCACCCACTAGGGTAGAAACCAAGAAGGGCTCAAGAATCTTTCCAGGGCCTATTTCAAAATTCAATACGACTAATGGGATCACATAAGAGAAATTTGACCTGGGGTCTAACAATACATAAACATTGAGATGAAAGACATGAAGCTTACCAGTGACAATATCTAGTGAATCCTCCTGCTCCTGATGGGATGGTAAAGCATAAAATCGATTTTGGCACTGATAGCCACCGGTATTGGATGATACACCTTGAGGAGGATCTATGCTATCTAAAGGAGCTGGTGCACTAGTGGCTTGAGTCTGGGGACGAACATCTCAATTTTCATACTTAGCATGCAGACACTCTCTGATTCCATGACCCAACTTACTACAACCATAGCAACCCTTTTGCCCCAACATACACTCACCAGGATGATTCTTACCATACTTAGCATAAGGAGGATAATTGAGTCTTCCACTCACACTATTCTGAGATCTGGACATAGAAGTCTTACCCTACTGCTCCTGCCTATCTCTAGGAGTGGGAGCACTAGCTGAAGATGGTGCTGGCATAGATGAATGATTCTGAAACTGTGAATAATTCCCCCATGAGACCTAGCTTGGCCATACTCAAACTGCCCTGTTCTAGCTTCTTATCACTTTTCTCTCTTCCCTTCAACTTCTCTACCTCAATATACTAATCATGAATCATCAATCTAGAAGGATCCATGTCTCCAATAAGCATGGCAGTCCTACACTCCTTGACTACCAAACCAGATACTCCTGTAACAAACTCTTACTTTCCCTAGGATCAACCATCGTATCAGGGGCATACTTAGACAAATTATTAAACTTAAGGTAGTACTCTTTCACTATCATTGAGACCTACCTCAGGTTCACAAACTCCTCTATATTAGCCTCTCTCATTTCATGTAGAAAGAACCTATGTAGAAATGAATTCTAAAACACTTGCCAACTCATATAAGCGACATTCTCACCTCTACCATTTTTCCACATAGCTACCCAATCATATGCTATATCCTTCACCTATAGGATAACAACTCTATACTCTCCAACTAAAAAACATGTATATTCTGGGTAATCTTCTTTACCTCATCTAAATAAAGTTGCAGGTCCTTACCTGCCTTTGACCCAAAGAACTCTGGTAGATTCATTCTCATGAAATCTCTTATTCTAGCTGGTGCTAAATCACCATTCTGTTGAAGTAGGATTGCAGCCTGATGGTTGTCTTGAACATTGGCAGTCACTGCCTAGGACAAAACCTGAAAGGCAGCCTGAAACTTAGCATGGGATATGTTCTCATTCAGAGGATCGACGGGCTGGGGTGGCTGGTTATTATTTCTATGGGTTTTAGCCTAACGAGGAGACATATTCAATTTTCATGTAAGAGCATGAGTTAAAAGCAGATAGAGATACTATAAGCACAATATATCATAAAAGAAAGAGATGATTTCTTAAGAATGTCCCATAGCCTCTTGCTTATAAATGTGCCAGGCTTTACACCCATGATCAAGATTATACGTAACGCGACTTTTCTGACTCCCTAGGACTCTTATAAACCTTAGGATATGATACCAAGTTTGTAACGCCCTGAAAATGGGTCTCGAGATATCACACGATGCTTAAGACTACGAGTAGCCTTAAGCTAACCCTGTCTGCCTGCTACTAAGTCTGAATCTCATACTAATGAAAATATAGACATCAAAATCATACTGAATACAAAAAACTTTCTGAAATAACTGAGAATAATCTGAATATTATCTATGAAAACCAAATATTAAAAGTACGAATAAAATCTAGCAGTTTGATAAGCCTTTACTACTAATATCTAGAGAGTCACTGGGACAAACCCCCAGCTGACTCGAACTGTCTAAAAAGAATACTGAATCATCTAAACTGATAAGCTAAAAATACACTGAATGACTAAGTCCCCAAACTATGAGGACTCACAAACTGTTGAAATGTAGATGGAGATGCTCGAAATCACTCTCACTGCGGAAACTGAGCACCTGAACCTATATTATGAGATAATGTAGCACATAGACGTATGTATGGATCAGTACTTTGAGGATGTACTAAGTATATGGGGGTGAATGCATAAGTAAAACATAATATCAATCATTATCATAGTTGTAAAACAATGCATTCTAAATGTAGATAACTCACATAAGCTGGAATATCTGAAAACTAAAATCTGTAATCATGAATAGCAAATCATACTTTGTAAATCCAGTGAGACATAACATTTAGTTTTGAAAGCTGTACTAGTGTTCTATCTATAAATCATACTGTCTAAGTGTAAACATAGCTCACTTCTATATCTAAATTTGAAAGCTATAGTCTGTAGCTAATATTTTTCTATAAAAATATAATCTGAATAAAGTTGTGAGCCTTTACACTTAGTTTTCTTAAAAGCTTTTCTGTTATTTTATTCTGTTATAGAAGTTACTCAAAAGCTATTTATTTACTTTTACTAGCAAGGAGGTTTTCTTAACCGATATAAATCATATAAGCTAACATGGAGTCCAACGTCTTGTTCCCCTATGGGAAAAACCTCACGAGAGGAGAGATGTCATACTCTTGCCAAGGAGTATAGCCTAATTGAAGTGATTACATCTGTATCTATCATCCATATAGAAATCAAAATAATCTGAATTTGTACCTACATTGGCTACATAGTTCTGTGGAAGATAGGGCATGCTAATCCCACACTTCCCGCTCGATGCTAAATACTACTCTCTTTTAATCTGTATTCTCATTCTGTTGGAAATACACTTTAAAAAGCTAGCATAATGGTTATTACGAAACCAATTATGCATTTATCTGATTCAATCTATAAATAAAGCTAATCTGATTTTTGTAATTTGTAATAAGTCTATAATGTGGATTCCAAATCATATTTGAAGATCAAAAGATCAAAGCTTTATTGAAAATTTATAAATAATTTGATCATAGGATGCTTAGAGCATCATCTTTCTTGAAATATCAACATATAAACTTGGGTTTTATGACCCATGCATCAAGTTTATGTCAAAACATCATAAAGTTCATGCTTGATAATGTAATTAATAATAATTCAACTAAAAATCCGAAATTTACTGCAATAGGCATGAAAATATGAAAATAGACATGAAATTCAACTTCAAAATCTCTCAAAAACTCATAATCTTGCAATTAACAATAATGGGTATGAACCTAATTCAAATGTCATGTAAATTCATATAAAATCATGTAAATTTGTAGTTAAAACCTAGTTTTGGGCACAACTTGTTCATAAACCCCACATACCTTGTTGATGAATTTAAATGCAGAAGTTTGATTCTTGAATCTCTAATGGTGTTCTTGAAACTTCCTCTTGAAGTTCTAAAACTCAGAACTTTGAATTAATAGAGTTCTTGGAGTAGGAGTTATGGAATTTGTTCTTGATTCTTAGAGCTAGGGTTTGTTATTAGAGATGAAAAAGATGAATAATGAGGTATCTTTGCTATTTGGGGATAAAATTATGTGTTTTGGAAGGAATAAGAGTGGGGAAATTGACTCATTTACCCCTTTGGACATGGATTTTAATTACAGAAAATTTGCACCCAGCGACGCGCAGACCAATGCGATATGTCGATATCGCGTTAGCTCACAAAAATTTTCACTAAATGCTAGGAAAAATATATGTCGATGCGATAGGTGACGTGACACATCGAGATCTCCTCGACTCACTATTTTCGACAATCAAACGAGCTTCTAACGAGGTCCAAAAAATCTAAAACTCGCCCGAGAACACTCATTGACCTCCCTGATCATGAATCGACTTAAAAATCAATACTTTAAAGTCATAAGGGTTGTAAATAAAATCACTGAAATACCGAGGTCCTAAAATGAGACTAAGTGTCATTACTTAGCTAAATTTTTCTAAGTCTGGGACCTCTTTTTATGATCTAAAGGACTGAGTTAAGCTAAGATTTTGTGGGGTCTTACTTTCTTGCTTGGGATACCATGGGAATATGGTCGTTCAAGCAAGAATAATGGGAGGCCTAATCGGTACTCTTCTAAGTTGAATGGTCAAAAATTCACTCTCCATCCATTTTTGCCATCTTAAGTGAATGAGGTCATCAAAAATTGAGAGAATTAAAAGAGAAGGGTAAGAAATAAGGTGAGAAGAAGGACCAAATTGAGGAGTAGGATGAAGAAAGGAGAAGAGGAGATGGAAAGGGAAGAGTCCCTTGGTGATGATGGCTAGGAACAAAGATCTTTTCAAAGAGCATGATGACAAAACACCCATGCTCCTCCTAGCCCATGATTTTTATGCTAACCACTCAACTTCTCCTATTCCCTATTATATTTCCTTTGTTTTGTAGGATTATGGAGATTTGTTCCCAAAGGATCTTCCCTAAGGATTATCCCCACTTCGAGGAACTGAGAATCAAATTGATTTTATGTTTGGTTATTAATTACCCAACAAACCAGCCTACCAAAGTAATCCAAAGGACACAAAAGAGATCCAAAGACAAGTTAAGGAATTCCTCAACAAGGGATACATCAAAGAGAGCATGAGTCTATGTGCGGTTCCGGTGTTTCTAGTGCCAAAGAAAGATAGAATATGTCGCTTGTGTGTTGATTGCCGAGCCATTAATAAAATAACGGTAAAGTATTTCCACCCAATTTCCCTTTTAGATGATATGCTTTATGAGTTGATGGTTCTTGTGTGTTTTCTAAGATAGATCTTAGGAGAGGGTACCACCGAATCCGAATGCAATCGGGTGATGAGTGGAAGACCATATTCAAGACCAAGTTTGGTCTATATGAATGGTTGGTCATGCCTTTTGGCCTCACCATCGCTCCTAGTACCTTTATGCGGTTAATGAGATATGTGATGAAACCTTTCATAGGGAAGTTTCTTGTCGTATACTTTGATGATGTTCTAGTTTATAGCAAATCCCTTGAAGAATATGTATTACATTTGCATGATGTGTTTGAAGTTATTATAAAAGAGAAATTGTATGCTAATCTTGAAAAATGTTCTTTTGGTGTGAATGAAGTTGTTATATTTGGATTTTTTATGAGCGCAAGAGGAGTTGAGGTTGATGACTCTAAGATAGATGCCATCAAGAATTAGCCAACTCCAAAATCCATTGGTGAAGTAAGAAGCTTCCATGGGTTGGCTAGTTTTTATAGGCGATTTGTTAAAGGATTTAGTACCATCGCCACTCCCTTGATTGAGGTGATACGTAAGGATAAACCTTTTAAATGGGGTGATGAGCAAGCCACGACATTTGAAGCTTTGAAGTCTATGCTTAGCTCTGCCCCCTTATTGCAATTACGCAATTTTAATAAGATGTTTGAGATTGAATGTGGTGAAAGTAAAGTAGGAATAGGTGCCGTCTTAATGCAAGATCATAAACATATTGCCTACTTTAGTGAAAATTTCAAGGGCGCAACTCTACATTATTCCACCTATGATCTGGAGTTATACACCTTGATTAGAGCCTTGGGTAATTGGCAATATTATTTGTGGCCGAAGGAGTTTTTTGATTTGAACCGATCATGAATCCTTAAAACATCACCGTGCCCAAGATAAACTCAATAAAGGACATACCAAGTGGATTTCTTTCCTAAAGACTTTTCCTTATGTAATTCATTACAAAAAAAGAAAGTAAAATGTGGTAGTCGATGCATTATCAAGAAAGCATGTACTTATCTCTACATTGTCTTCTAAATTGATGGGATTTGAGTATCTAAAGACAATGCACCCCGAGGACCCCAAATTTGCTTAAATCTATCAAGATTGTGAGACATGGGGTAGGGAAAGGTGGGAGAGAGATAGTGCCTCTATGTCCTACTCTAAGTTTCATGGTTTTTTGTTCAAAGTAAGAAGGTTGTGTGTGCCCTCTAGCTCATGGAGATAATTGTTTGTAAGAGAGGAACATGATGGGGGTATGATAGGCCACTTTGGAATTGACAAGACCATTGGAATCCTAGAGGAACAATTCTATTGGCCAAAGATGCGTCAAGATATTGCTAAAATTTATGGCCAATGCATGGATTGTAGAAGTACTAAATCTCGCCTTCTCCATCAAGGGTTATACACCCGACTACCCACTTCTCAACGCCCATGGCTTGACATCTCTATGGATTTTGTCTTGGGATTACCAAGGACAAGAAGAGGTAAAGATTGTATTTTTATTATGGTTGATAGGTTCTAAAAAATGGCCCATTTTATTCCTTGTCATAAAATTGATGATGCTTCTAATGTGGCTTCATTGTTTATTGAACATATTGTCAAAATACATGAAATTCCTCGGACCATTGTTAGTGATAGGGACTCTAAGTTCCTTAGTCACTTTTGGAGGTCGTTGTGGGGTAGGATTGAAACTAAATTGCTTTTCTCAATATCTTGCCACCCACAAACGGATGGGCAAACTGATATGGGAATTCCTAGCTCGAGACCTTTCACACGAAGCCAAGCATGTGAGTTGCAATGACTCCAAGCCTTGTTCACATCCTTGGCCATGTGTGAGGCCCTTGTGAGCCTAACGAAAGGCCTATGCTTATTAAAGTGTGAAGAGGCCCACCAAAGCGTCCCAAACCCGCCCACTTAATGCCAAGAGTGTCTTGGTCTTTTGTCCCTTCTTTGTAATTGACTTAATAAGCCATGTGTTAGGGATAGTCCTCTTTAGTACATTCATATTATTGAAGACAACAAACGCTTGTAATATTTTGTGACTTCTCTTTCTCATTTGGAGAGGCCAAAATTGAAACTCACTAGTAGAGTAATACTAGTGTTGTATCTTGGCTAGAAACTAGGATCTTGGCGGTTCTTTGAGTTCCTCTTGGTTCAATGAAGAACTTGGTGTTGATATTCATTAGTCTTAGGGTCCTTTCTCATTGCTAGGGTTCTTAGATCATTGAATATTGTATGTCAAGTTTCTATCTCTTTTTTTTTGTAATTTTGTTAACATTGTGTTGTTGAATCTAAAAGTATAGTAAAGCCGTGTGAGGCTCTTTCAATTCACTAGCATTATTGTCTTTGTTGTAATTGTTGATAAACTCATTTTTTTCTAGTTCAAACAAGTGTTGCAAGCCTAATAAAGCCTTGTGTGGCCATTTTCGGTTCACTAGCACTTTATTGTTATTCTTGTTGTCCTTGTGTTGGTTTGAATCTCTTGATACACACTTAGTCTTGTATCACAAATGGAGGTGGTAAATAGAACCTTGGGTTCTATGTTTCACTCCTTAGTTAAAGAAAAAATGGCCTCTTGGGAGGACCACTTATCTCTAGTTGAATTTTCTTATAATCATGTTATCCATTCGACTATTGGTATGACTCCCTTTGAATGTGTTTATGGTTTTAACCCCCTTACCCATTTAGATCTCACTCTTTTTCCTAGTGATGTTGTGATAAGCTTATATAGAGACAAGAGGGCGGAAACCATGAAGAATTTGCATGATAAGGTGAGAATTCTCTTTGAGAAGAAGAATCAAGAGGTGGCCAAAAGAGCAAATAAGGGAAGAAAATGGCTTGTGCTTGAATCGGGTGATTGAGTATGGGTGCACCTTCGGAAGGATAGGCTTTCAATGAAAAGAAAAGCTAAATTAATTCCCCGAGGTGATGGTCCATTTCAAGTGCTTGAAAGGATAAACGACAATGCCTATAAGATTGATCTTCCTTCAGAATATTAAGTACACAATACCATTAATGTGTGTGATCTTTCACGCTTTGACATAATAGAAGATGATCACCCTTTGAATTCGAGTTCAAATTATTCTCAAGATGGCGAGGATGATACAATCCGGATTAGCTCTAAGCCATTCACTAGAAGTCAAACCCGGGAGCTTCAAAGGATCCAAGGATTGTTCATGAAGTAGGAGGTACTTGATGAAGCCTCCTTACCATCAAGAGGGTGTTATTTTTTGATGATTGCACTCATATTTGTTCAAGGATCGTTGGAGAAGGAAAGCAAAGAAAAAATGGAGCTTGAAAGCCCTTTGGAAAGGACTTGTGCCCAAGGCGCTTTGGATCCGCTCTAGTATTTCAAGAGCGGATCAAAACAGCCCCTAGTGGGCCTTTTCTTGCAATTGGGTCACTTTTGGACCCTAAAATTGTAATAATTAGCCTAAACTATAAATACTTTTGAGGCTAGCTCATTCACTTAGTTTTGCTTGATTATTGATGAATTGATGAATACTTCTCCATTGAGTGAGAGTATTGGACAACTTTTGTTGAAGTTTGGTTTAGAGGGCGATCATCTCTCTCTTGGTCACCATAGGAATTAGGTGTTCGATTAGATTATAATTGAGGGTATTAGAGTTTGTGTTATTTATAACGTTTCGGGTAGAAGAATCTGTATAAATGCAACAACAACTTCAACACAAGTTCATGTATAAACAAGAACACTTATGAAGTTCTTTAACACCTTCAACACAAGACTATAAATAATCTATCCAAGAAGTATGTTAAATTTCAGAAAAAAAGATGAAAAAGAATTTTAAGACCAAGTCCCCCGACTTCACAGAGTGTCCTTAAGGAATAATTCCCCTCACTGTACCTGAGGTTATGGAATCTTCCTCCCAGGATAAAATGGCCTTCAATTCGAACAACAGTGGTACCTCAAATTATTAGATTCAACGAACTCACTCAATGATTTGATTGATCACAAAGAATGTTTTTGAGGACAAGGAGAGTTTTTATTTCAAAAAAATTTCGTACCAAAACCTGTTAATGAAAGCAGATTTTTATAACCATCAAGTGCCTCTTCTGAAAGGTGGCAATGGTTAACTTAAAAGGTGTAACCTTTCTAGAAAATCATGTTTGTTCGTCCAAAGAATGTGTCTTTTCCGAGCAGGCATACCATTTCATGAATGAGTGTGTCATTTCGTTGGAGGGTTGCATCCCTTTCAAAGCATCAATTCGCTTCTGCACGATATTTCCAAACAATGTTTTTACCACTGCATGCATGCATATAAATTGAGGATCAAAAACACAGAAAAAATTTATTGCATTTTTCCTTTTGGTATTTTCGGATTAAATTTTTGTCAAATAAAATTTGTCCGAAAAGATAGATCTCATCGATTGATTATTTGACAAATCCAAATCCAAATCAAAGTCGAGCCGAGCGAGCGATGATGACAATGGCACGAGCCACCACCTTGTTCTTACCTCACTATCCATGTGGAGTAAGTGATTCTTACTATAAATACTTCAAAGTTCCCTTCTCCCACCAATGTGAGAGAATTAGTGAACTTTCCCTTAAAAGAGTACACTTTCCATTTTGGTGTCTCTCTTTCTCTCCACCATTTTCCCTTCATTTTCCATTCACACTTTTCATACATATTCAACCCAACAATCCCCCATATGAATGGGGAATGGATTGTTTTTCGTAAAATTTTATAGACAAGTATGTGATCATCAAGCAAAGACTGATTGCATCTGGATAAGTGGGTCACCCTTTGAAATTTCCGTAGTAAACATGCATCAGATGAACTTGGTCAATCTGTAGATTTGATATCATTGAACCATCGAGCTTTGATGTACACCTAGACAACACATGTAACACAACCTTCCTTTTACTGTTTATGCTTCTCACGGTTTTGTACTTTTCATCCATGAACACGTCCTTGTTTCATGAGATCTTAGAAAATAGGCCTTTACTAATATTCTCCTTGAAGCATCTTCCACTTCACCCTCACATAGGTGATTTCTAAATTTTAAGTCCTATAGATTAAACTATTTGGTCAAATCTGCCAAATTTAGATAATCATTAAAAAACTTCACACCATAAGTCTTATCCTTGTTTAATAAATGTTATCTATATTATGAGAATGGGTTGGGTATTTGACAATGTTGAACCTGTCAGACATAACTTTGTTTGATCTCCTTGAACCTAGCTCTTGGGATTTCCAGTTTGCTAGATAGAGTTACTGCCATTGCAATGTCCTAAAAATCTATCTCAAGATGTCACACTGTGCTTAGGACTACAAGTGATCCAAAGCTAACCCTTCTACTAGCATAACTCATAAGTAACTGAATGATATGCATAAAACAACTGAATTTACTGTGCGGAAACATAATAACGATGGAATCTGGGAAAAATATAATATCGATACAACTTTTACACTTTGATAAAGTCTAAAAAAGGGACTGAAAATATATAACTGACTCTAACTGATATTTGTGAAGCCTCTACTATACCGACTATAAATAGCTGAGATGCGAATCCAACTATCACTAATCAATACATATGAATATGAAAATAAA
The DNA here is from genome assembly GCF_002878395.1 of Capsicum annuum. NCBI lineage: Eukaryota > Viridiplantae > Streptophyta > Magnoliopsida > Solanales > Solanaceae > Capsicum > Capsicum annuum. Next base: position 214,282,699 of record NC_061117.1, on the reverse strand, counting down.
ATACATCAATAACATCTAACTAAAGTCCCCGAAGTAGGAGGACTCCTCATCTTCTGGATGGAATTTGCAAACTGTTTGAATATAGTATACGTGCTACAACTGAGCTGATACCTATATTATGAGACAATGTAGCACATAGACATAAATGTGGATCAATACTTTGAGGATGTACTGAGTATATGGGGATGAATGCATAAGCAAAAACATCATCTCATCATCATAATTTGCAAAACAATGCATGCTAAGTGTAAATGACTCACATAAGCTGGAATATCTAAAATACTGAAAATAATAATCATGAGAAGCAAATCATGCTTTATAAATCTAGTGAGTCATAATGTTTAGTTCTAAAAGTTGTACTTGTATTCTCCCTTTAAATCATATTGTCTAAGTGTAGAAAGGACTCACTCAAAATCTGGAATCTGAAAGCTAAAAACTGTAGTTAATATCTTTCTGTAAAGCATAATTTGAGTAAAACTTGTGAGCCTTAACACTTAGTTTTTCTGAAAGCTTTTCTGTTACTCTTTCTGTGCTAGAATCTGTAGTCTGTAAGCTTTAAAACTTTAGGGAAAATACTTTATCTGAAGGGAGATACTTTAAAATTATTTTGAAAAGCTTATTATAGGGAAATACTATTCTACAAGGGAGGTTCTCTTAACCGACATAAACCATGCAAGCTACATGGAGTCCAATGTCTCGTCCATCTATGGAAGAAACCTCACATTAGGGATAGGTGTCATACTCTTGCCAGGGAGTATAACCTCAGCTAAAGTGATCACTATCTCTGCCCACTATAGGCTCTGAATCTAAATCCTACAATGGCACGTAGTTCTGGGGCTTGAGACCTTGGAATCATACCATCTCGGTGCTAAATACTATTCCCTTTTTATTTTCTACGCTCATCTTGTGGGAAATCCACTTTAAAACTCACATAAGGTTTTACTATGAAACCAGTTATGCATTTATCTGAATAAATTTGTAAATGAAGCTATATTGCTTCCTGAAATCTATAAGAATTCTGTAAAATGGATTTCAAAACTTATCTGAGGATCAAAAGATCAAGTCTTTATTGTAAAACTAAAATAATCAACTCATAAGATGCTTAAAGCATCATCTTTCTCAAAATCTCAACATATAAACTTGGGGCTTAAAACCCATGTATCAAACTCATGTAAAAGCATCATAATAATCATGGTTGATAATGAAAACAATGAAAATTCATCTCGAAATCTGGAAATTACTGCAATAAGCATGCAAATATGAAAATAGACATGCAATTCAACTTAGAATTCTCCTGAAATCTCAAAATTTTGTAAATGGCAACATTGGGTATTATCCCTAATTTCAAATTCATGGAAAATCATGGAAAATCAAATAACTTTATAATTTAAAACAAGTTTCGGGCACAAGGATGAAAAAAATATCCTTATTCATAACCCCACATTCCTTGATTGATGATTAGATGAAGAAGCTTGAATTATTGATTCCTATTTGAGTTCTTGAAGATGGATTCTTGATTATCTTGCCTTGAGAATCCTTAATCTTAAGCTTTCTTGGAGAAACCCTGGTGGAATTTGATTTCTTGGGGAAAAAGCTTTGAACTCTAGGGTTTTTCTTGATTATCCTTATGTTTGGACGGATTGGGGGATTGGGAATTGACCAAAATGCCTTCTTTAAACTTCTGGATGGAACTAAAAATATAGTATTTTTCTAATTTGGGTGGCCACCGTGACGCACCATAATTGCGGTGGCTCACTGGAAAAGGACGAGTGGGAAATGGGCTTTCTCCGCAACGTGGAGCTGTCATGGTACCCTATAGTTTTGCCATTTTGGCCACTGGCACGACGCACCACTATCGTGTAAGCTTGATGGAAATTGACAAATGTGAAATGGGACTCCTCCGCGATGCGGTGAAATCATGGTGTCTCTCTAGAATTCGACAACTGCCAATTTGCTTAGCTTCGCGATGCGCTGAGAGTCCAGGTGACACACTGTCAACTTACAAATGCCATAACTCCTTCACCAAGTGTCGGATTTAGGCAAATTTGGTATCGATGGAAAGCTTATTCAATTTTCCACATAATGGAAAGTTGAAATATTGAAAATTCCACATGGAATAAATATTATTCATTTTGTAAGTTATCCCTTAACATTCTTGAAATGAATTTAAGCTAGAAAAAATACGGGTTATTATAATATCTCCTCCTTGGGAACATTCGTCCTTGAATGTGGCTAATTAGACTGAAATCACTGAGAAATATGAGGCAATAAGCTATCATGCACAATTGAAATAAACTGGTTAACTGATTCTCAACATAATGAGGTTATTGAGCTGATCTACGAGTGCATGAACTCTTATTAAAAGAGCTACATGGCTGAGATAGAAATGAGAACATTCAACTTTTGAGTAACCATTACTTTAGGCTGGATCTAATTTTGTGAGGAAAGAATGAGAGGTTTATGACATGAAAACTCAGGGTATTATAGCCATGCTAACTTGTCCTAGGCCGTAAACTCATTCCATTGGATGTCCTCTCAACTCCTTCTTTAGATAGGCCTTTTGTAAAAGGATCCGACACATTATACTTTGAATTTACATAGTCAATAGTAATAACTCCATTAGAGAGAAGTTCTCTAATGGTATTATGTATCCATCTTATGTGATAAGATTTACCATTGTACATCATGTTCCCTGCCCTACCTATTGCTGCTTGGATATCATAGTGTATACATATTGGTGCCACTGGTTTGGGTCAATTAAGAATATTTTCCAAGAAATTTTGGAGCCATTCTGCTTCCTCACCGGCTTTATCCAATGTGATAAATTCAGATTCCATTGTAGAGTAAGCAATACAAATCTATTTGGATGATTTCCAAGAGACCGCTCCTCTACCGATAGTAAATACATATCCACTCATGGAGTTTACTTCATTCAATCCAGTGATCTAATTTGCATCACAGTATCCTTCAAGTACCACAGATATTTATTATAATGCAAAGCATAGTCTAGAGTGTTTTTAAGATACCCTAAACTCTTTTCATTGCCATCCAATGAGTTTTGTTGGGATTACTCATATACCGACTCAACTTACTAATATCATATGCTATATCTAGCCATGTACAATTCATTATATACATTAAATATCCCAATACTCTTGCGTACGCCAACCGTGCGTCACTTTCACCCTCATTCTTTTGAAGTGTGAAGCTCACATCCAATGGAGTCTTGGCAATACCAAATTTCAAATACTTGAATTTTTCAAGTACCTTTTCTATGTAATGAAACTGGGACAATGCCAACCCTTGTGGATTTCTATGGATTCTTATTCCCAAGATCACATCCGTAACTCTAAGGTGTTTCATATCGAACTTGCTCTCGAGCATTCATTTTTTTGTATTTATGTCTGAAATGTCTCTACTACTGATCAACATATCATTCACATATAAACACATAATAACTTGGTGATTTGGATTGTCTATAATATAAACACATTTATTACATTCATTAATTTTGAATTCATTTGCCAACATGGTTTGGTCAAACTTTGCATGCCATTGCTTAGGTTCTTTTTTTAGTCCATAAAGTGACTTAACAAGTTTACATACCTTATTTTCTTTTCCTTAAACCACAAAACCCTCAGGCTGTTCCATGCAAATTTCTTCCTCCAATTCCCCATTTAGGAATGCGGTTTTCACATCCATTTGATGGATTTCAAGACCATATACAATTGCCAAGGCAATTAACATCCGAATTGATGTTATTCTCGTTACTAAAGAGTATGCATCAAAGTACTCAAGGCCTTTCTTTTATTTGAAGCCTTTTACTACAAGTCTTGCCTTGTATTTGTCAATAGTACCATCCGCTTTCATTTTTCTTTTGAAGATCCATTTAGATCCTAAAGGTTTATTTCCTGGAAGAAGATCAATAAAATCCCACGTATGGTTGATTAATTTGAATCAATCTCACTATCGACTGACTCTTTCCAAAAAATGAGTCTGAAGACGCCATCGCTTCCTTAAATATTTGGGGATTATTTTCTAAGAGAAACGTTTCAAAATCCGATCCAAATGAAGTTAGCATTCTTTGACATGTACTGCGTCTTGGATTCTCATCATTATGTACATTCTCACTTGGTTCATATCGAGGTCGTTTAGACCCTCCACTAGACTGATCATGTCTAGTTTTTTACGGGTAAATGTTTTCAAAGAATTTAATATTATCTAATTCAATTACTATATTTTCATTAATATACAGATGTTTGGATTTATGAACCAAAAACTGAAATGCTTTACTACTTTTAGCATATCCTATGAACACGCAGTCCACCATATTAGGTCCAATCTTAACCCTTTTAGGTATAGGAACTTGGACATTTGCTAGACAACCCCACACTTTCAAATATTTTAAGTTGGGTTTCCTTCCTTTCCATTTTTCATAAGGAATTTATTGTGTCTTACTATGGAGAACTCTAGTGAATATTCGGTTAGCTGTAAGGATAGCCTCCCCCACAAGTTTTGCGGTAAACCTGAACTTATAAGTAAGGCATTCATCATTTCCTTTAAAGTTCATTTTTTTCCGCAATTCAATTAGATTGAGGTGAATATGAGTCGTAGTTTGATGGATAATTCCATTCTCTACACATATTTCGACGAAGGGAGATTCATATTCTCCGTCCCTATCACTTCTTATAGTTTTGATCTGTTTCTCTAACTGATTTTCAACTTCAGTTTTGTATTGCCTAAATGTATCTGTTGCTTTATCCTTACTATTTAGAAAGTAGACAGAACAATATCTAGTGCAATTGTCAATAAAAGTTATGAAATACTTTTTTCCACCACGTGATTGTGTTGACTTCATATCACAAATGTCAGTATGGATTAAGTCTAAGGGATTGGAATTCCTTTCAAGGGACTTATACAGATGCTTAGCATACTTTGATTCCACACAAGTTTGACACTTTGATTTATTGCACTCCGATCATCTATACAAGGTACACACAATCTCCCCTGGTATCTCAACACGCCATCTCCCCCTTAGGAGAAAACTTCTACCTTTTGGTGTTTAACTAACTCCTTCAGTTTGAGCAAACTAAGATCCATGTCTTGTTTCTCCTTTACTTCCGAAACTAGGGATGATTCGGAACTACTCCGAACCCAAATATTTTCTTCAGCTGAATCAAGCAACCTAACACCCAATCTTGACAAATGATGCAATTCTCGAGCTAACTCTTTTTTATCTTTCTCCACATGTGCAACACTGCCCATAGACAATCTACTAAGGGTGTTTGCCACTACATTGGCCTTGCCCGGATGATACAACACACTCATATCATAATCTTTTAGCAACTCTAACCACCTTCTCTAATGAAGGTTCAACTTCTATGGGTGAACACGTACTGCAAACTTTTGTGGTTCATGAACACATCAACATGAACACCATATAGATAGTGTCTCCAGATTTTCAAAGCAAACACAATAACAACTAATTCTAAATCATGGGTTGGCTAATTCTTTTAATGAGGCTTCAACTGTCTAAAGGCAAACCCAAACAACAGTAATTTGACCATTGGAACTTAACTTTTTTTTGGGTCAATCTAGACAAGGAGATGAAATAGATGAGAAACCTTCAACAAAACAGCAGTATTAGCCAGCTAGACCCAAGAAACTTCTAATATCTGATGGAGAGATAGGTCTAGGATAATTTAATATGACTTTTGTATTTTAGGAATCAACTCTAATACCGTCGGTAGAAAAAATGTGACCAAGAAAGGGTACTGATCTTAACCAAAACTCATACTTGCTGAATTTGACGAATAATTTATGATCTCTACGAGTTTGCAGGACAATTCTAAGATGATCCGCATGGTCATCCTCACTATGGGAGTATACAAGGATATCATCTATGAACACTATGATAAACATATCAAGATACTCTTTGAACACTCGATTCATGAGATCCATGAAGGTTGTTGGAGCATTAGTTAGCCCGAAAGACATGACTAGGAACTCAAAATGACCATAACGGGTTCTAAAGGCTATCTTTGGAATATCAAAATCCCTTACCATAAGGTGATGATAGCCGGATCTAAGGTCTATTTTTTAGAAATAACTTGCACCTTGTAATTGATCAAACAAGTCATCAATTCTAGGAAGAGGGTATTTGTTCATGATTGTGACCTTATTTAGCTGACGATAGTCAATGCACATTCGTAATGGACCATCTTTCTTTTGCACGAATAGGACGGGAGCACCCCATGGAGAAACACTAGGCCTTATGAAACCTTTGTCTAAAAGATCTTTGAGTTGGTCCTTTAACTCCTTAAGCTCAGCGGGAGCCATATGATATGGAAGAATAGAAATATTCTGAGAATATAGAAGAAGGTCAATACCAAATTCTATCTCTCTATTGGGAGGTACCCCCGGGGAGATCTTCTGGAAAGACATCTGGAAACTCATTTACTACATTGACTGACAGAACTGTTGGGGTCTTAGACTTAGTGTCTTTAACTTGAACTAGGTGATAAATACAACCTTTGGATATCAACTTTCTGTCCTTATATAAGATATGAAATGACTCTTGGGAGACACTGAATTACTGGACCACTCAAAGATTGGCTCATCTGGAAATTGAAACTTTACCACTTGGGTGCGACAATCTATAGAAGCATAACAGGCATGGAGCTAATCCATACCAAGAATAAGATCAAAATCAACCATGTATAACTCTATCAAGTATGCTAACATGACTCTATGAAGAACACTGATAGGACACTTTTTGTAAATCCGTTTAGCAATAACTCACTCACCTACCGGAGTAGAAACCAAGAAAGGCTCGAGAATTTTTTTAGAATTTATCTCAAAATTCACAGCAACTAATAGGGTCACATAAGAAAAACTTGACCCAGGGTCTAACAACATATAAACATCAAAATGGAAGACACAAAGCATACCAGTAACAATATTTAGGGAATCTTCCTGTTCCTGGTGCAAGGGTAAAGCATAAAATCGATTCTGGCACTGACCGCCAGTAGTACTAGATGATGCGCACTGAGGAGAAGCTGGGCAACCTAGAGGAGCTAGTGCACAATTAGCCTGAGTCTGAGAACGAACATCCTTATTTCCCTATTTAGGATGCAGACACTCTTTGCTTCTATGGTTTGGCTGGCCACACCCGTAACAACCTCTCTATCTCTCCAAACACTCACCAGGATAATTCTTGCCACACCTAGCTCACTAAGGATAACTAGCCGTACCACCTACACTATTTTGAGATCTAGACATAGATGATTTATCTCACTGTTCTTGCCTATTTTTGGGCATAAGAGCATTGGCTAAAAAAGGTGCAGGCATAGATGAATGATTCTGAAATTGTGAACGACTTCCCCCTTCAGACCTATTCTGACCATAATCAAACTGCCCTATTCTAGCCCTCTTATTTACTCTCTCTCCCTCTCTCTCTCATTTGCTCTCTCTTTCTCTATCTACTAAACATGCATCATTAATCTAGAAAAGTCCATATCTCTATTGAGCATAGTAGTCCTACACTCTTTAACTACCAACCCAGACACACCAGTCACAAACTTACTCATGCTTGACCTAGGGTTAGCCATCTGATCAGGGGAATACTTAGAAAACTGGTTGAACTTAAGGTAATACAACTTCACTATCATAGAGCCCTGCCTCAGGTTCATAAACTCTTTTATGTTAGCTTCCCTCATCTCAAGTGGGAAGAATTTGTCTAAGAACTCATCCTGGAATGCCTGCCAAGTCATGGGAGCTACATTCTCCCCTTTACTCTTCTTCCACATCATTACCCAATCATAAATAAAATCTTTCATCCTATAGAATGCCAACTCTACACTCTCTTCCTTAGTAACATGCATCACTTGGGTGATACTCTTTACCTCATCAAGATACAACTGTGGGTCCTCACCTTTATTCGACCCGAAGAATTCTAGCAGATTTATCCTCATGAAATCTTGAATTCTAGCTACGACTAAATATTCATTCTATTGAAGAGGGGCTGCATCCTGATGATTACCCTAAACATTAGCTGTCACAGCTTGGGCTAGCATCTAAAAAGCTGCCCGAAACTCTGCAGTGATAAATTCTCATTCAAAGGATCTGTGGGCTGAGGTGGTTTGTTATAATTTCTATGGTCATTAGCTATATGAAGAGGCATATTCTATCATAAAAAATCATGACTTAATAGCAGATAGAGACAGCTATAAGCACGATGGATTATAAAAGAAAAAAGGATTTTCCTAAAATGCTCCATAAACTCTTGCTCATAGATGTGGCGCGCTTCACACCGATGATCAAGACTCTGTGTAACATAGCTTGTCTGACTCCCTAGTACTCTCTAAAACTTAGGATCAAATACCAAGTTTGTAACGCCACAAAATCTAGTTCTCGAGATGCCACACGATGCTCCAAACTACAAGTAGTCCTGAGCTAATCCTAGCTGCCTTCTAACATATCTGAATCTCATCATAGGGAAATATAAGTACAAAGTCATGATAAAATGCAGGAAACTATCTAAATATATATATGAAAGTACTAATGTCATAAATCTAGTTAAACAAATACTGAAAAGTCTGAATAAGACAACTGAGATCTAAGACTGAATCTGGTAGTTCGACAAGCCTCTACTAACTGAATCAAGAGCATCGCTGGGACAAGCCCCTTCTGACTCAAACTAAACTAAAATATAAAAAAAATAAATTGAGAACATGCACAGCTAAGTCCCCAAACTATGAGGACTCACCAACTTTAGGGTATATAGATGAGATGCTCGAAAATCACTATCGCTGTTGAGGCTGAGCACCTGAACCTATATTATGAGACAATATAGTACATAGAAGTATATGTTGATCAGTACTATGAGGATGTACTGAGTATATGGGGGTGCATGCAATAAGTAAAATATCATTACAGTTTATCAAATCATGCATGCTAAATGTAAATGACTCACATAGGCTTGAGATATCTAAAATATGAAAGTATAAAACATGAGTAGCAAAACATGCAATCTAATTCTTGTGAGTCATAACTCTTAGTCTCTAAAAGATTTTCTGTTCCAGAATCTGTAGTCTATAAGCTTTAAAAATTAAGGAAAAATACTTTATCTAAAAAGTTATTCATTATTTTATACTGGAAAGGAGGTTCACTTAACCGACATAAACTATGTGAATTATATGGAGTCCAACATCTTGACCTCTTAAGGAGGAAACCTCATGTTGGGGAGAGGTGTCATACTCTTTCCAGGGAGTATAACGTAATCTAGGTGATCGATCACAAACTAAATCTATCATCCATATAAATGGGGATAATTTGAGTCTGTACCTATGTTGGCTACGTAGTTCTGTGGAAGATAGGGCATGATAAACCCACGCTTCCTGCTCGATGCTAAATACAACTCCCTTAAGTTCTATATGCTCAAATCTATTGGAAATTCACTTCTTAAAGTAGCATAAGGATTTATATAAAAACCTATTTATGCACTGACTCTAGTAAGTCTATAAACAAAATTGTTCTGAGTTTCTATAAATTGTAACATCCTATAGTCTGGATTCCAAAGAAAAACAAATGCTCAAAAGATCATAGTTGTAATTGAAAACTGTAAACAATCTTGCTCATAAGACGCTTATAGCACCAACTTTCTTAAAATCATAATAATCAATCTTGGATAATAGTCCTGATGTGTGAGCCCATGCTAACACATTTGAAAATTTTAACTCTAAATAATTGTGAAGTCTTGAGCAAATTTAGTAATTTTTTATTATTTTATTTTGATTTTGCAGCAAAAGTAGAGAAGATGGAGAACCATCAATAAAGGAAGCAAAAAGACTGAAATTGGAAGAAAATAAGGAACTGTGAGTAGCTGACCACATCCATTATATGCCATCAGACTTATGATAGGCTGTCAAGGATGCCATCAACCTTAACAGAAAATGTAAAGCTGCTGGAAGTTTTGTGACGGCAATCATGACACGCCGTCAAGATCCTGAACGAACGTCAAAATCGCCGTCAACCTTAGGCAGCAGAAGTTGGATTTGCAAAAAAGTTGATGACATTTGTGAAAGGACATCAAGATCATGATAGGACGTCACGGGCGCCATCACCTAATCCAAAGAAAATAAAAATTTTTAATGTTATTTCCTTATATAGGAGCGACTATTTATAGACTTGTTTTAGGGTTTTTATTAGAGAGGGGAGACAAAATTCATTATCAAATTATCAGGTATCCATCTATCTAACAATATACGACTTTTCTATCTATCTGTCTCAAGAACAATATTTTTAGTGTTTTGCCTTACGATTCAAATACAAGTTCACTTTAGATTTTATTCGTCATTGTAAGTTAATCCTTTCAGTTTGAATTCAAATTGCATGCTTGTTTCTTGCATCATGAGTGGATAAAATCCTTTAACTTGGATTGTGGGATCTAGGGTTAGGTCATGATAAGGTGTTGATTAATTACTCAAGGTTTAATAGGTGTTAGGATTTCTTGGTAATTCTGATATTATAACTTATATCTGTTGGTTACAAATACTAGGCGTACCTACTTTGGTTTGCTTGAGGAAGAAATCATAAAAAGTAGGAAGTGAATTATCAATAGGGACTCAAAAAGGCTTCTTTTAGTAATCAATGCTGTAACAAGGTTGATTAACCTATGGTAAAATCTGGTCAGTGAGTTGTGATTCCCTAAGTCCGAAAGGATTAAGAAGTTAGATGCTTGAATAGGTTGAGAGACATTTGAGCATACTATCGATAAAGATAGATTGTCATCCTAACCATCTTAAGAATCTTAAGTTATTTTTCGCATCTGTCATGTACTGTAAACCCTATTGAACATAATCCCAATTATTTCATAAATATTGGTTACAAACATTTAATTCAAAGTGAAAATTAATCTTCTGTGAAATTTAAACCCCCATTCAAGGAAAAAACAAACTACCAGTACATTATATCGTAAACAACTCGAAGTTCACACCCTATTCCCTATGGGATTCAATCCCAACCTAGTTGGGTTTTATATTGACAATGATCATTTACACCCATTCAAGAGTATAGTTTGAGCGTTATCAACAATAGTGCCGTTGTCGGGGAATACGGTTGTAAACTAAAATCTTGTGTGTGATAATTTGTTGTTAGTTAAGTTTTCTAGATTTACGTTTATTTGTTGTTTTTATCTATTGTAGGTACTGTGTTGTTTATGCCAAAAATAAGAAGTTCCAGAGAACCATTATTGCCAATCAATCTGAAGCCTCAACTGATAGGAAGAATGGATGAACAACAGGAGGCGGACAGACTAGCCGCTTTAGCCAGGGCTTAGGTAAATGTACAGAATTTGGGTCAACAAGCACGTCACCAGAACCCTGACAATGAAGATTTGGGTGATGAGAAATTGCTGAATCCTCAAAACCCAAGGCAAGCTGAGCAACTTGCTGCACCAGTGCAACGAAATATCAATAGAAACCGTCCAATCCGAGGAAGGTATGGCCAATAGCCTGTTCAATACGAGGCTGATGAAGATGATGAAGGAATGGATAGAGTTAGTGTAGCGGGTGCTATCATTCCTCTACCGTTGGCACCGAGTGCAAAATTCAGCATAACAAGCACCATGATCCAACTCCTGAATCTGAAGGGGTTGTTTGGAGGCCTATAGGGTGATGATACGAACATGTATTTGGTGAACTTCATCACCATTTGCAATTATTTTGACAATCCAAGAGTGAGCCAGAATGCAATAAGGTTGAGATTATTTCTGTTGTCTCTGTTTGGAGAGGCAACAATATGGTTGAACGAGTTAGAGCCCGATTCTATAACCAACTGGAGATAGTTGAAAATGCATTCCTAGAATGGTTCTTTCCACCCTCCAAAAGGGTACAGCCGAGGGACAAAATTAGTAACTTCAGAAAGCTCCCGACTGAAGTGTTGCATGAAACTTAGGAGAGATTTAAGAAGAAGCTTGCACAATGTCCAAACCAAAACATGACAGACTTGCACTTGATGGAGACTTTTTACAGAGCATTCAACTCTGTGACAAAGCCAATTATTGACAACACTGTGGGTGGTTCATTCATTGACCTCTCTTTTCTAGATGCTTATGACATGCTGAATAGAATGATCAAGCAAAATCGGGCTTGGAATACTAGGGATTCTGTTGTGGCTATCCCGACTATTGTTGGTGGTATAACTATAGAGCAGCGTAGAAGGAATGAAGATTGATATCAGGGCATGGCCCATTTGAAGACACGGATGGACTTATTGGCTAAGCACTTGCTGTCAGGCAAGACTGAAATGGTTAAGGCTGTAGAATCTCAGGGGACTGTTTCTACAGGTGCTCATGTGGAGGCAAATTATGTGAGTAATCAGAGGGGTTTCCAAGACAATAGCCAAGGGAACCAAGGTTGGAACTTCTATGACAAGCCTGATTATAAAGATAAGGAGCAGGTACACTAGAGAAACAATAATGATAGAAGTGGTTTGTATGTTCCTCCTGGAAGTCGGGAAGCTGCAACAACTAGCTCTGGTAAGATGTCCATGGAGGATATGATGGAAAATTTATTGAAGGGATTTAAAGCTACCAAATCAGGGGTAACTACTATGAAGAGTGAATTTTTTACCCTCAGTCAGTTGGTTTGCTCACACTCTACTTCTATTAAGCAGTTGGAGTAGTAGATGAGCCAACTTTCTGCTACACTGAACCAGAGAAAAATTAGTTCTTTACCTAGTGATACAGTTCAGAACCTATAGAATGATAGCTCGTGTATGGAGATTACTACTAGGAGTGGTAAGATGTTCTATGGCCCTTATGTGGGCAAATCTATGGAGAATAAGGTAAGTATTGATGAACCTAAAGAAAGTAGTCTAGTGGAGTATAAGAAGCTGGATGGTTTTGTTGATATTTTGGAGAGAGAAGACAAGAAGTAAAAGGAAGTAGTGTTAAAGACTATCCCTAGACCACCACCTCTTTTTCCTCAACAATTAAAGAAAAAGGTCGATGATGCAAACTTTGGTAAGTTCATGGCTATGCTCAAGAAATTGACAATTAATATGCCTTTGGTTGAGGCACTTGAGAAAATGCCAGGCTATGCCAAGTTCATGAAAGACCTTATCATAAAGAAGAGAAAGGTCAGCAGTGAGTAGGTGGACAATCTCCACCATTGTAGTGCGGCTTCCACACGATTCTTAGTGCAAAAGAAGACTGACCTAGGTGCATTCACCATTCCATGCAAAGTTGGGTCTCTGGATGTCACAAAGGCATTATGTGATTTGGGTGCCAACGTGAATCTGATGCCATTAATATGTGATCGGTGATGGCAGATTGGTCAATAAAGCGTCCTGTTGGAATTTTGCATGATGTGTTGGTGAAAGTGGCAGACTTTATTTTTTCTGCAGATTTTGTGGTGCTGGATTGTGATATGGATTTTGAGGTACCCATTATATTGGGAAGACCATTCTTGGCAACAGGAAGGGTGATAGTTGACATAGAGTTGAATGAGCTTAAGTTTAGGCTCGGTAAAAAGGAGGCAAAATTCAAAATGCATCAACCCATTTCACAACAAAAAGATATGGATGTCTTCTCGATCGTCGATGTCTTTTATGATAATGGAAAAGAGGGATCAATAGGTTGTCTTGGTGAAGTCTGAGTAGTCAAGATAATCCAGTCGTGCTGCGACAGTAAATCAGGCGCTAATGGGAGGCAACCCAAAATTTTTATGTTTGAGCAAGTGTTTTTAATTTTAAAATTAGGATTTAATATAGAGAAGGTGAAAAATAAAAAGGGTTAGCTGGAAGGTCATGACGACATCTGTGACAAGCCGTCACATTTGTGACAAGCTATCATGAATGCCATCAGCTTGATCAAATCTAAGAAATTCTCTGCCTTTTGTTGACGATGACCTTGATGGTCTATCACAATTGTGACAAGCTGACACAAATTGTCGTTAGCCTAGGGCCTTAAAATCTATAAACTGGGCCTAATTTTAATCCAATTCGACCCGGCCCAAATCATGAACCTTTTCAGTTTTTCGCTAATATTAACTTCCTTCTTTTTGAGTTATTTCTTTCCTTAGTTAACATAGTTCCCATTCTTGGAAAACCACTCTAAGCAAAACAAGTTGATTTGTGTGTGGGTTTTTCTTAAGAATCAAGAAAATCTTCCTCTTTCACACTTCTCCTTGTGAGTGGCACTAGATTAAAAGATCCATCAGATATATTCTACTTCAAATCATCTTTTCTTGTTATTGTATGGTGATTAAAGTATAACCCAAAGCCCCTAGGTTCTTGAACCAAGTTTAACTTGGAAAATGGCCAAAATCGCACCTAGGGTTAGCTGTGCAAGCCCAAAATTTGAAAAATTAGCTCACAATGCCAATTGAAGTAAATCTTGAGCAAAAATGAAGACAAAAAATTCAATGAAAGTTAAAATTTGGTTCTAGTAGGTGTGACGACATCCATAACAGGATATCATAATCGTGATGACCTATCAAGAATGTCGTCAATCTTTGAAAAATTTGAAGTTGGTTCTATTTAGAGATGATGACATTCATGCTAGACTATCACGGTTGTGACGGCCTATCATGAATGTCATCACTAAATGGTAAAAATTTGCTGGATTTTGTCTGAGGTTGATGACAATTGTGACAAGCTGTCACAGTCGTGATGACTTATTAAGAATTGACGTCATACCTGGGGCCTAAAATATGAATGAGATTAAACGATTAATGTGCTTTTGCTTGTGATCTTTAGGGTTGAATAGTGTTCTTCTAATATCTCCAGGTACTTAAAATGGCACCAAAAGAAAGAGCCCAACAGAACCAAGGAAAGCAGCCAAAGATAATGTACATCGTAAGTTTCTCAACGAGGAATCTGACTATGAAGAAGAGGAACCCTTGCTCAGAAAGCTAAAAAGGAAGCAGAGCCCAAATAAAACTCTTCACCTCCACTAATTGAGGTGGAGGACAGTGATGATATTGAGTTGACCACAACTTTTGAGCAAGAGGAGTCTGAAAAGGGTGATGCTAAACAGCATGAGTCTGAACATGCTGAATTTGATAAAGGGGATCAAGAAGGGTCTGAAGAATCTGAGCCTGAAGGGACAACTTATAGGTCCCCATCCACTGATCAACAAAAGGATAAAGAGGCTCCACCTCGGAGGACTCTTATCAAGTGTAAGAATCCATAGGTGAGGAACAATGCTAGATGACAGATTCCTAGAGCTGAAGACATCTATATTGATAGGTTGCAAAGAACTAATAGAACGAATAAAAAGAGGCCAATCCAAGAAGAAAAGATGATCATCATGAAAGGGTTGAACAGATACCCTGAAGTGGAGAAAAAATTCAAAGAATACGGCTTAGGACGGACTACAGAAAAGGGAGGTTTATTTTGTCCCACACTGCTTTGGGAATTCTAGGAAAACTACAAAACCCAGTTAGTGAATATGTCCAAACCAGGTGACAAAGTAACAGATCAGCCTCTTTTTGTGAGAGTTTGGGTGAGGGGTGTAAGCGTTGATGTTTTAACTCGAGCCATCAACAAATTCTTGCATGGCCTCGACTTCATACCTCAGTCTATCACACCATTATTTTATGCTTGGATAAAGAATAAGGACAAATAATGTCCTTGGTTAGCCAACATCATCGCTGACAGAGAATCGGCTTGGGTGACAAACCTAAATGAGAGAATCTATAAGTCCTCGTTGACTCAGGAGGCAAAATTTTGGTGGGGTATAGTGCGAGTTTGGATAATGCCTACTGATGGAGATAATATTTTGGGTGACGACCAGGCTATTTTGGTAGCAAGTTTGGTTCAACAACTTCCCTTAAACTTTAGGGAAATCATTATGGGTGAGATGAAGATCAGGATGTCGAGGGTAGATACTGCTTATCCTTTTTTGTGTCTTATTATAGAGATATTGAGGTGCCAAATATTGTGGGAGTATATGAGATGTTTGTGCCCCAAAGACTCACAACCCTATCTGATTTGATGAGATTCAGCCAGGACTTAGACTTGACAGGGGTGCAGAGGTAGCAGAGAACCTACCGGTTACAAATACAGGAGCAACACCTCATGTAGATGTACAGGATTCTTTAGCACAAGCAGCATCAGTGCTTGAGACTAAAGCCAGTCCCACAGTTTCTCCAGCAGCAACAAGTTTGGCATTTTACCCGATTGATATCAGGATGGTGGCTAAGCAAGCCAAGTGGTGTGAGGCATAACTATATGCTTTCACCAAATAGTTTACTGTTGCTGTGGAAAAAAGAATCAAAGTTGCACTTGAACCTTTTATGGCTTTACCTGGGCGGGTTACAGATTTGGAGAACAAATTCAATGCTCGGGAAAAAGAGATGACAGGTTCTGATCTTCCTATATTTAGGGATACGTTGGATAAGGTGAAGAATGAGGTTGGGATGCTACAGTAGCACTAAATTATGGTGCCAATAGGTTCAGCTATGCATGAGTTGGAGGAAGAAATTCCCATACTTGATCTCACTGTAGACTCCCCAAAGAAAAAAAAGAAAAAGGGGGAAAAGAGGTGCTTTTTCTAGACAGGCACCAACCACCACCAGGCTAGAGGCTTCGGATGGGGAGAAGACAATAGATGATGCAGAAGCAGGGGCGAAGACCCAGGATCTATGTGCTTGATTGTCTTCAAGTACACCCTAACCATTAGTACATTTTATTTTTGATTTTTAAGTTGTGGGTGTAGGGTAAATTGTTGTTGTAACATATTTTGTAGATAATTAGGAGTAGTACAAGTACCTGAGGTAGTTAGCTTATTTTGTGGTTTTTGAGTACCTCTCCGGTGGTCTGATCTGTTGTGTACTGTGTGAATTACATCCATAGTGACCACTATGCATCTTTTTATGGCATAAGTATAGCAACTGAATAACCAGTATCAAACAAGTTCCTGAAATGAATAAGTAGTGATATGCTACATACTTGTGTGCCATGTGTGTGTAAGTTCTTACTCAGTTCCCATTGTGCGTTGAATCTAGAACTTTCCCTGTTAGTCGTACCATAGTCAGAGGATAGGCATTAGGAAAGGATCATAGGTCGTTTTTGCATGATTAGCCCATTTTAGCTTAAATGACCATCCAAATGTGAATAATATCCCTTGATCCCTGTTTGAGCTTAAATAGCCTAGTTCTTTCTTGTATACCTTTCACCTTTCTGTTACATCACAATGAACCTATCTTGGCCCTGGTCCTCCTTGGACACTGTGCACCTTGACTTAGGAAAATAACCTAAGTTGAGGGTGGCTATCATAGGGGTGCGTGATGCAATATGAGTATGATGAAAGGTAAAAGAAGGAAAATGAATAAGAAGTTGGGTGCAGTGAAGAAGAAATGGGAAAAGAGAAAAATAAAAAAGATGAGAAAAAGATAATCTGGTAATTGAACAGACCGCACCCATCTGAAGCATGCTTGACCAATAAAAGAGGGAGGAAAAGAAGGTCAAAAGTTGAAACCCTGAGAGTTAATGTAGTTCCAAGGAGGTGTAGTCACTCCAAAATACCCATGGATATCATACCAGCCCCTAGCCTATGTTACAAACTTAATAAAATCCCTAGAGTGATCCTAATTAACGTGTCTGAAGATTTAGGTGTTGACTATAAGGGAAAGCCTATGGAATTTGATGCGCAATGTTGGAACTTCGTTCCAAGAGTGAGTTTTATGTTTATCTCTATGTTTATACATGTAAATCTGAGTGTAAAAGGGGCTTCTTTATTGTGAGAGTACACTAGGTATGTTGCTAATAACTGCTTTGTTCGGATAATGTGATTTGGGTATGTGCTGGGTTGTTATTGCTGAGATTTTTTCCATATCTAGATACTTGTAAGTTGCATGGTTGTTTTCAAATAATAGACATAGTTAATCTTACTTTGACTGATCATGGAGATGGTAGATGTATTCTGAACTAATAGGAGTAATTAGCTACCAAATTGTACTTTGTATACTCTTAGTTATGTTATGGTTGCTTGAGGACAAGAAATTATTTAAGTTGAGGGTGTTGATATGTGAGCCCATGCTAACACATTTGAAGCTTTTAACTCTAAATAATTGCGAAGTCTTGAACAACTTTAGTCATTTTTGATTATTTTACTTTGATTTTACAGCAAAAGTAGAGAAGAGGGAGAGCCATCAATAAAGGAAGCAAAAAGACTGAAATTGGAAGAAAATAAGGAACTGTGAGTAGCTGACGACATCCATGACATGCCATCAGCCTTGTGATAGGCTGTCAAGGATGTCGTCAACCTTAACAGAAGATGTAAAGCTGTAGAAAGTTTTGTGAGGGAAATCACGACACGCCGTCAAGATCCTGATAGGATGTCAAAATCGCCTTCAACCTTAGGCAGCAGAAGTTGGATTTGCAGGAAAGTTGACAACGTTTGTGACAAGACGTCAAGATCGTGATAGGACGTCATGGGTGCCGTCACCTAATCCAAAGAAAATAAAAAATTTTATTTATTTAGGAGCAACTATTTAAAGATTTGTTATAGGGTTTTTATTAGAGAGGGGAGACAGAATTCATTATTAAATTATCAAGTACCCATCTATCTGACAACATACGACTTTTCTATCTATCTATCTCAAGAACAATATTTTTAGTGTTTTGCCTTGTGATTCAAATACAAGTTCACTTTCGATTTCATTCATCATTGTAAGTTAATCCTTTCAGTTATGAATTCAAATTGCATGCTTGTTTCTTGCATCATGAGTGGATAAACTCCTTTAACCTGGATTGTAGGATCTAGGGTTAGGTCATGATAAGGTGTTGATTAATTACTCAAGGTTTAATAGGTGTTAGGATTTCTTGATAATTCTGATATTATAACTTATGTCTGTTGGTTGCAAACAGTAGGCGTACCTACTTTGATTTACTTGAGAAAGAAATCATAAACAGTAGGAAGTGAATTATTAATAGGGACTCGGAAAGGCTTCGTTTAATAATCAGCGGGGTAATAAGGTTGATTAACCTGAGGTAAAATCTGGTCAGTAAGTTGCGATTCTCTAGTTCCGAGAGGGTTAGGAAGTTAGACGCTTGAATAGGTAAAGAGACATTTGAGCATACTACCGATAAAGATAGCTTGTCATCCTAACCACCGTGAGAACCTTGAGTTATTTTTAGCATCTGTCATGTACTGTAAACCCTAGTGAACATAATCCCGATTATTTCATAAAATATTGGTTACAAACATTTAATTCAAACTGAAAATTAATCTTCTGTGAAATTTAAACCCCCATTCAAAGAAACAGCAAACTACCAGTAAATTATATCATAAACAACTCGAAGTTCACACCCTATTCCCTGTAGGATTCGATCCCAACCTAGTTGGGTTTTATATTGACAACGATCGCTTATACCCATTCAAGAGTGTAGTTTGAGTGTTGTCAATTCCATGCTTCAATAATATCAAGATAATGGCAAGTTGCAGGAAGGAACCATGATAAACCTAATTCTATTCAAGTATAATCCTCCTACTTCAATTTAGGAGAGTATCCTGCTGATGTCTTCTGTCATCTGTTCATGTCATGCCTATGCCTATGGTTTGAGTTCTCTATGGACTTATGTTTATGATCTGACCTCCAAACTAGAAGTAATTATGTCTTTCAGTAATCCATTCTTTCAGGTATTCAAGCCATATGTTATGTTGTTCGTGATCCATGAAAATCTATGTCTCTCAGCATACTTGGTCCTAAGGAAATATGTTTCTTTAAGTCATCGATTCATCCTATGTCGGGTTTAGCCAAAGTGATAAAGTTTATGCAAACTCAGGGCAAATCTCAGTTCCTTAAATGAGGAGCAATCGCTTCAAGCGGATATCTTTGTCTTAGTTGTAATGTAATACCTCGTATCAGTCTCAACTCAATACAACTCTGGGTTGTATGTATGGAGAGCTAACAACCTGAAATTTTTTCTAATTGTCAAAAGACTTAGTTATATTTTTGAGCTATTAACTTCCATAATTTTCAAATTCATTTTCCCGACCCTGAGATGTATATTTTAGAGTTTATTCATGATCAGGGGTGTAAAGGGGGTGTCTCAGGAAAGTTTCAGATTTTTTAGATGATGTTTGAGGCATGTTTGAATGATCAAAATAGTGGGCCAATGCGATGTCACCACGTTGCGCCAGGAATCGCGTCGGTAGGGACTGACATGGCCCATCACTTAACACATCGGGTGCCTATTTCATCTTACTAACTTTCTGGTCTAGGAGGGTAATTTAGTATCTTTCTGTCATTTTATTTTGATATGTGCACCAATGTTTTCTCACTGTGATCTATCCTAAGAATTCATGCTATATTGTGTTTCTTTCGAATGACTCTCTACTTATGATCCATACACTTGATATATGGAGCACTTTGTGTCTGTGTTATCATATCTTCATTTCATGTCCCTCCTTGAGTTGTGCAATAAGTTTAAGTTATGGTCTAATAGCATTATTTCCATTCATGAAGTTTATGCTTGGGTCCCTTACTGACCTTCTATATGATAGTATAATGATGACTGTGGAAGCGTAGTGATGTGTTAAGTATTGGAGTAGATATCTTAAAGGTGAAAATTTGATGTGAATTCTCAAGTTAAGGTTATAAGTGAAAGGGAAAAGAAGAAGATGAACTTTTGTTGTGTGAAATAGTTAAGAAGGAGGGATGTAGTGAAAATAATTGTGAGAGTGATTGAAATTGTTGGTCTTAGTTGGGAGATCCATGTTGTGGGTGTAGTAATGATTAGGCTTGAATGTTGTGGTTGCTAAAAACACAAACCTGTGTGCTATGTTGTTAGTACTCTCTAAATTAAATCTCGAGTATGTTTGATGGTAGTAATAAGGTGAAGAAGTTTTCTTAAGTGGGTGTATAGTACAGGGTCCTGTAGCTCTAGTTACAACCTTGTAACTCCAAGTTAGGCTTCAACATAGCAATACTAAGTAGAGAGACTCAAAATCTTGTAGTTAGATGTGATACAGGACAATTGTAAGATGGAAAGAACGAAATATGTTATTTAATGTTGGGGCATAACTGAGTGGTGCCTTTAGGCAAAGTCTATTTGTTATGTCATAAGAGGTGGAGAATTCTTCTATCCCGATCTTCCACGAAATCTTAGTTCATGATTAGTACCAATATAAATCAGGTCTATGATCATCAAATAAACCCTTGCCTTATGTTGTAATGATTAGGACTCATATAACCCATGTGCAAAATCACCCCTATGTAAAGTCTCTTTACACCATGTTTCGTGCTTACATATTTCACTCAGGGTTATCACGAGACTCGTTTGATGCTTTTGTATGTTTTGTTGAGGAAACTTATTCAGTGCAAGATTACGTTCTTTATTCTACACTTTTAGATCCTCAAAAGTCCCTACCTATCATTTGGGGATGAATGATCCCAAGGGGGAGATAATGTAACGCCTCACATTTTGGAGCTAGAAATTGAATCGTCGTCCCTATGTATGTAAGCTGTAATTCCATGGTTTATATTTAGATTCATGTGCCATGATCTTTTACGTAGTATATGAAGTGATCATGAGGTTAAAAAATGTTCATAGAAATGACCTAGAGCAAAGTTAAGCTAAGAACCTCTCATTCATCCAAAATTGGATATTCGATTCTACAAGGGGCTACTTTGAATGTGTATAACTTTTGATACACATAGAATCTTGCAGCTCAAGACATATCAAATTTTATATAATTAAATTAGCTTTCCAACGGTACCAATTTTACCTAAATCAGATAACCGAGCAAAAAGTTATGGCATTTTTTGTGTGAGGCAGTAAGCCAACGCGATATTGATGTGTCGCATAGACTGTGCCCCAACACAAAACCTGACGTGAATTTAAAGCTGTTTTATGCATTATTTCAGTTCCTAATAGGTCTAGGGGTATTTTGGTCACTTCCTCACCCAAAATCCATCCATAACATATAATTCCAGCCCCAAGAAGCATCAATTACCTCTTCTATTCATTTTTCTCTCAAAAAAAATAAAATAAGATCTACCTAGGATTTTCTCCAAGAACAAGAAAGCAAGGAACAAATCAAAATTCGAGTTATACTCTTCAAACCTTGTAATCTAAGATACATGGGTTTTTTCTAAAACTACATGGGCATAGTGAAATTGTTTTAATGATGAACAAACGTTTAGAAATCATGAACTTACAAAAAGGGTTTTGGATTTACAATTTATAATCATGCTTTTGAAGCCCTTGATAATATTGTTTTGGTCTTTAGGCCTTCCCTTGCAAGTGATTTTACTAGTATATATGTATGATTGTGTTGAATCCTTGAAACATGAATTGAGAGCATGAATTATCGAATCTTTTCCCTCTCCCATTGTGTTACTACTTGATTTACAAGTTATAAAATTCTAAATTGCATGATCAAAAGAATGGGTCAAGAGCCTCATTGTCTTACATGAATTTTATGATGATTAAGAATTGTAGAGAGGAATATTATTATAATTTAATGCTAAAAATGATAAATGAAGGGATTTTCGGAATGTTTTGAAAAATTGGCCACCACTTATTGAAATTGTTGAATGTATAAAAAGTCTATGCATGATTTTGACTTATGATTTGAAATATGAATTTTCTTATACTATATGCATGTTTAAGTGGCCTGAACATTATTTATAATGAAATAATCATACATGGAACCTTATGGCATAAATACATGACTTGCAAATCTTGGTGTGATGACACCAATAAAGATAACGCCATGGTAATTCAGAACAGAACAGAACAGAATGCAGATGTTCATTCGGATTTTCAGATTTTGAATTTAGAACTAAGTATGTTCAGAAAAGGTTAAAAATAAGCTTAAAGAGATGTTAGGTGGTTGCCCATAGAACGCACGAGTTTAGAAGACTCATTGCCCAAAATTGTGTTTTGCCGATATGGGTTATTATGTCCCCAAGAGGGAATATACGTTGGCCTAGTGCCCTATGGAGTTTCAGAATCAGAATCAGAAAATTTAACCCTTACGACAAACTTGGGTTGGAGGCTTGGCCGCCGAGTTAAGGCCAGACTTCATATAGCCCATGGGGTCATAGAATTGTAGGGTTTACCACCTAACTCAGAAGTAATACAAAGAATAGAACTGCATTGACAAGAATGTTTTATGATTATCAAAGATTTTCCCATGTATTTTAAAACTATATCATGCATGATGTTTTATGATTTGCTCTCATCTATTTCATATATATAAATACATTATTTTGGATTGCTCTACGTACCAGTACAATTGTATTGACCCCCTATATTTCAGGGTCTGAGGCTCAGTCTAAAGGTCTTGCTAAGCCGTAGAGTTATTAATATAGAAGTGTACAATAGGTGAGCCTTCTTTGTTTTGGAAGGCATGTTTCTTTCCAGATACTTGTTACTAACTTTGCTTTAGGTCCACTGGGGGCCTTGTCCCAGATTCAGATAGTTTATTAATTTCCTTTATAGTTGCAATTTAACAGAATGAAAATAGATAATTTTTAGATGTTGTGGGGTTTCTGTTGTATTGATATTCATAACTAAGGACATGAACAGGATTCCGTAATGACTTATATTTTCACATCTTTTCTATATTATATGAATATTGTTCATGATTAGCAGATATAAGAGGGCACTCGGGTCTCCATGGTTCAGGATTTCCATCGCGTCTAAGGCCCCGACTCAGTTCGTGACACCTGACCCTGTGGGCGATCATTCCTACCCTTCCACATTCCTTTCGAACACTTCCTCAGCCTATGGCCTAGCTTACACGTGCAAAACTCACATCACTACCATCCTTGCACACACCTTAATGTTTTCTTCCGCTCTTCTGATAGAGATGATTAGTACAGACACTGCCTATAGTGCCCTGGGACTACTAGTGCCCTATCCCGATTATCGTGTCTAAACTTTAGTATAGGCGTACTACTTGAGGATAGGGATGGAACTAAGGATTTTTGATAGAATTGAGCACGGTTAACACCCTTCAACCTCGACTGAGAAAAATTAAAACTACTTATTCTTGCCATCTTGTTCTCCCCATACCTCTCCTTAACCTTCTCCTTTTCAATCTGCTAAGCATGGACCATCAACCAAGACAAGTCCATCTCCTTAATCAACATTGTGTCCCTACACTCCTTGACCATATGATCAAACACTCCAGTTACAAATCTTCTCATCCTAGACCTATTATCAGCTAATACATAAGGAGCATACCTGACTAGTTGAGTAAACTTGAGGGAATACTTTAATACCCCACGATTTTCCTAGCTTAAACTCATCCTAAAAATGTCAAGTATTAGCTCTTATAATGAATGATGTTTATTTTATAAGGAATTATTTAGATTTGGACTTTCCATGATGTATAAAATCTAATAAGCTTTCCAACGATATATGATTCGCCTAAATCTGATAACCGGGTAAGAAGTTATGGCTATTTTAAGTTATAGTCGTAAAACACCGTATTTTGGACCCTTAGCACGTTGTGGAGCAGTGTTAATTCCTAATTGTCAATTTTCAATGTCTCTCCTCAATATTAGCACATTGCGGGGAGAGCCAATTGTCCAATTTTAGTGAAGGTCTGCAATAATGGCGCGTCACACCAAATTTCCAGGTCCTATCCAAGGTGGCAGCGCAATACACCGCATCGCACCACCAAGCATTTTCCCAGTTGGCATTTTCTAGTGGCTTGACACGATAGTCGCGCGTCGCGCTAAGGCCAAAAATTGGGATCCCAATTTATTTTTTCAGTTTGGTTTAGGAGTTGAAGGGAGGTATTTTGGACTTTTTCCCAACCCCCAATCCATCCAAACACTTGATTAAAGCCTTTTAGAAGCATTATATGCTAAGTTTCATCAAAATTACTTTCATCTAATACCCTAGGATTCAACATTCATCTCTAAGAAACTCAAGATTCCACCATCCTTTTTCCAAACTATTTCAAGATTTAAGATCCCTAGACCAAGAGCTTCAAGAATTTTCATTCAAGAGCACAAATAGCATCTCAAAAGCAAGAGTATTCATTTAGTTCATCATCTAAGGTATATGGGGTTTGAACAAGGATAAATCTTCCATCCTTATGCCAAAATTTATGTTTTCAACAAATTTCTTATGATTTGAAACTTGGGGTTACACCCATAGTCTCTTATTAATGATTTTGAGTATGATATGATTGAATTATGAAATCATATGTTTATTTTGAGTTAAAGAATGCTCTTTTATGGTTTTAAATACCATGAGCATGATTGGAGATATTGTTTACAACTTTTCAATTGAATTAAGCATGATATTGTGATTCAAGGTCATTATCTTGATATTATTGAAGGATGGAATTGACAACACTCAAACTACACTCTTGAATGGGTATAAGCGATCGTTGTCAATATAAAACCCAACTAGGTTGGGATCGAATTCCACAGGGAATAGGGTGTGAACTTTGAGTTGTTTATGATATAATTTACTGGTAGTTTGCTGTTTCTTTGAATGGGGGTTTAAATTTCATAGAAGATTAATTTTCAGTTTGGGATTATGTTCACTAGGGTTTACAGTATATGACAGATGCTACAAATAACTCAAGGTTCTCACGGTGCTTAGTATGATAAGCTATCTTTATTGATAGTATGCTCAAATATCTCTCGACCTATTCAAGCGTCTAACTTCCTAACCCTTTTGGACCTAGGGAATCGCAACTCACTGACTAGATTTTACCTCAGGTTAATCAACCTTGTTACCACGCTGATTATTAAACGAAGCTTTTCTGAGTCCCTGTTAATAATTTGCTTCCTACTGTTTATGATTTCTTTCTCAAGCAAATCAAAGTAGGTACGCCTACTGTTTGCAACCAACAGACATAAGTTATAATGTCAGAATTACCAAGAAATCCTAACACCTATTAAACCTTGAGTAATTAATCAACACCTTATCATGACCTAGCCCTAGATCCCACAATCCAGGTTAAAGGAGTTTAGCCACTCTTGACGCAAGAAACAAGCATACAATTTGAATTCAAACTGAAAGGATTAACTTACAATGATGAATGAAATCAAAAGTGAACTTGTATTTGAATCACAAGGCAAAACACTAAAAATATTGTTCTTAAGATAGATAGATAGAAAAGTCGTATGTTATCAGATAGATGGGTACTTGATAATTTAATAATGAATTCTGTCTCCCCTCTCTAATAAACACCCTAAAATAAGTCTTTAAGTAGTCTCTCCTAAATAAGAAAATAATATTAAAATTTTTGATTTTCTTTGTGGCTGCCTCTTTGTCAGAAGCTCCTCTAATTTTATAAGCTGTGATGGCAACACCCATTTCATGGAGTTTGTTATAGATCTGATGTTCAGCCAAACCATCAACATTCCATTCAGTTATTCCTCTACCATCATAGATGGAAGTGGAGAGGTAAGGGTTTTCTTCAAACTGGACGTCTGGAGGGGACGGTCATTTGTAATAGTTTTTTAAGTAGAAAAACGTTAATTGGTGAGTTTGGAAAGAGAGTTCTTTTCTTTTTGGTTGCTGGTCTCGCCTTTTTTTTTTAGAAATTTTAAATTTGGAGAGCTTCTCATTGATTTTCTCTAAGATTTTTCCAGAAACCTTAAAGTCATCGCTGAGATTAGGGAATTTCTCCTTTTGGAATTCAGGGATTCTAAAGATAGGGTTGGTAATGAGACTAAGGCCTGGAATACTTTTCTCAGGAGTGGGTGAGCTAAAGGGAAGTATTGAGTTCTTAGTATCTCCTATTTGCTGAGAGATAGTATGAAAGACCTGATTAGTATAGTTGTTTTGTTCAACTATCCTATCAAGGTCTCTATTGATGGGGGCTGATAGGGGTTTATCATGCTTTTTCTTGAAGGGTGAAGCATTGAGGATTTCATTGGAATGAGGAATTTTTATTCCTTCAAGGGGAGGTGTAACGGATTCAATCACTTTGTCACTCTGTGTGTACCATTTATTAATAATAACGTGAAGGGATTCATTTTGGTTTTCCATTCTTCCAGTGAATTCAAACCATCTAAAGAACTCGACATCGCAGCGAAGTCTTTTCATATCAGCTATCTATAGCCGACCGAACTCCTTTTGCTGCTCTTTAGAATAGGTACTGGTGTACCATTTTCTTTATTGCATCTTTTGGAAGATACCAGAGGACCTCAAGGGCTTTGAGGTCTGGAATGTACTCCTCATGAGATTTGATGACCTCTAATCCTAGGTTAGTTCTAATCTTTTGTTGGGATAAAGTAGGAGGAGGTTCCATGTTCGAGGCTGTTGGACTGCCTGGATCATAAAGATTTTCGATTTCTGAGGATTCATGAACCCGTGTATGTTGTTGATAATATACTTTGGGAACAGGACAAGAGAAGTCAACTCCTCTAATCTTTCCCTTGTCATTATCATTGTCTTCACTTCCCTTTGGGTTTTTTGAGGTAGAAGCTCAGTGCGAGACAGATCTCCGAAATGAAGAATTTCTAGAGGCTTCAAAACCTAGGAATTTTAAATCAATGGATCCGTCAGGGTGCTGGATAACCCTTTTGATCTGTATTTTCTCTGGATAGGTAGGGAGAGGTTGAGTGATAGCATCAAAGTGCCACTCATTGCTATGCATGATATCATTCCAGATGAGAGCCTTGGGAACAAAGATATTGCTTCTGTCTTTGTTTGCCTCCATGAGGGTCGTAACACCCCTAGGGCTCGTGATTCTAGATTTGGTAGCTAGGGTAAGTTTGCGGCCTATGAGGCATAGATAAAGCAATTGGAGTATGCAGGTGATCTACAAACCAGTTGAAAGGGGTTAACACCCTCTTGATAGTGAACCTAGAATAATCAATGTATTCCGTATTCCTTTCATTCATAGAATGCTCGACCTCAATAGAATCGGTGTCTACAAGGATGGCTTTGTAATATCTCCTTGTTTTGAGTGGGTTCTCAGTGTCCACGAAGTTTTTATCATTATAGACTGGCTTGATTAGCTGATCTAATGGATATCCTTCATACTCTTTGTCCAAAGCAATAATTGGCATTACCTGAGTGGTAATGAATTTGAATTCTTCTTTGATGGGAGGAGTTGGTATTATTTTGACCGCTATGGGGTCTACAGCTTGTGCGAAGGTTTCAGGAGCCTTCATAGCATAACTCTGTTTTGACTAAACAGATGAACTCGAAGATTGCCCTTTATCAAAAGGCTTGTTCGTCTTCAAATCTACCAATCTAGTTGGCATTGGTGGAGGGAGCTTTGGAAATTCTGCCAAAGCTGTATATTTGTTCTAGAAAGGTGACTGTAGTTTCGATTTTAGTGCAGGCCTTTGAGGGACTGATGGTCTCAAGGGGTTTGATAAAGCAGACGGAAGATCAAATGGTCTAGCCATCTTGGTTTGTTTCTGTTTGATTCCTACTGGGATTGTCCCCAATGTAGTGGGTCTCATTTCGGCCCTGTAAGAATTTTATTGTTAGAAAATCGGGAAGAGAATTATTTTCTACTTTGGTAAATTCTATTTGAAAATCAAAGCTAGATAGGAGAGCTTTCCATCTAGCAAATACTTGTTTTGAAACCAGATTTTTAACATCCTTTTGTAAAATTTCTTTAGCGGATTTGCAATCCACTCGTAGTAAAAATTATTTATTAATAAGATCATCTTGAAACTTGGTGATACATAGCACTATAGATAAAACTTCCTTTTTAACAGTGCTATAATTCCTTTGAGCAGAATTCCATATTTCGGATGTAAATCTGACTAATTGTTCAAAAGAACTAGCATCAACTTTTTGTTTCAAGATACCTCCATAACTGATATCAGAAGCATCAGTTTCAACAATCATAAGGGCTTCAGGGTTAGGAATTCCTAAGAAAGGAAGGCTTTTGACTAATTCCTTTACCTTAATGATAGCATTAGTTTGATTAGAGCTCCAAGGGACTGGGTTCTTTTTAAGTCTTTTTTAAAGAGGTTAGCAGACCTGTCTAATGTTAGGGATGAAATCTGCTACATAGTTAAGACTTCCTAAAAACCTTTGAAGTTGGGTTTTATCGGTAATTTCATTAGGGAATTTGGAGGAGAACTCTATGGCCCTGCAAATAGGTTTATAACTGCCTTGATAAAGATCATGCCCTAAGAATCTTATAGATGTCTGAAAGAGATTCATTTTCTTTGTACTTATGACTAAACCATTAAACTTAACAATCTTAAAGAAAGTGTTGAGATGTTTAAAATGAGAATCAATATTCTCTGAGAAAATAAACACATCATTAATATAAACAATCGACATATGACTATAAGGATTGAAGATATTATTCATGATGTTTTGAAACTCTGATGGAGCATTTTTAAGACCGAATGGTAAGACATTCCATTCATAATGTCCAAAAGGGACATTAAAGGCAGTCTTGTATTTATCCTTTTCAGCAATTTGAATCTGCCAGAATCCTGACTTCATATCAAACTTACTGTAAAGGTTGGCTTTGAAATTTCTTTTTAAAAGATACCTTTTGTTAGGAATTGGATGTCGGATCCATTTTAAAACCGCATTCAAAGGCTTGTAATTTATTACGAGCCTGGGAGTTCCTCGCTCTTTTTCTGCACTGTTATTTACATAAAAGGCAGAGCAACTCTAAGGAGAATTTGAGGTTCTGATAATCCCATTTTTTTGTAAATGATTTATCTTGTTTCTGCAGATTTCCATTATTTCTTGGTTCATTTGAATGGGCCTAGCCTTAGTAGGAATGGCCTGCCGTTGAAACCAGTAATGTATGGAAGTTCTACTAAATGTCTTTTTCTTTCCCAAAAGGCATTAGGAAATTCGGAACGAATTTCTTCTTCGAAAGTCTTTTGAAGATTGGCAATTTTATTTACCATCTCTGGGGTTTTTAAAATTTGTTCAATTTTCTTTGTTTGAATTTCTTGTTTAAGAAAACAAATGTGTGAAGAAAGTCTGTTAATTTTAAAAGCAGTCCTCTCTTTAATAAGGTTGCCTTCTTCTTGTGAGAGGTGCCTTAATAAGGGGAAGAACAGATTTTGATTTAAAATCATTGTGCGAATTCCATCAAAATCACTAGTGTAAGGTCGAATTTGATTGACAAAAGGTATTCATAGAATGATATCTTTAGTGATACCTTCAGTGATGACAAAATCATTAACAAGACAAATGCCATTGTTACAGATATGAGCTTTAGAAAGCTTATAATTGATTTTCATCTTTTCCCCTATGGCGGAGTATAGACGAGAGGTGCTTTTTTGTAGATACTTGGTGGGCACAAGTCCCTTGATGATACAATTGCTATCGGCTCCAGTATCAAAGAGGGCAACTCTGTTAAGAACGAAGTCTTTGTTTATGACAATTTTTATGGTGATGTGTTCGTTGTAAGCTTTAATGGCCATGATAGCTGTACCAGAGGTAGAGGGAGAATCTGAGCCAGGGAATGAACTTGGCTCTTTGAGATGATCATTTTGAATAAGATCATTGATTATTGGGGAAGTTCTAGGACTCCCTAGTGGGGAGACATTCTTTAGAGGAGACACATTCTTTAGAACCTGTTCGGTAAGAATGTTGAGTTCCACTCGATCAAGTCTGATTTTGAGGTCTCTGATTTCTCCCTTGAGGGTGGAAATCTCACCCTTGAGATCGGCTATAGACGATTCTGCAGGTTTATCAAATTGATTCATAACTTGTTTCATGCTGAAAGGCTGAATAATGGGTTTGGGGGGCTTTTCTTCATGAGAAAGCATCAATCTTTTGAGTTCTAGAAGATATTTATTTCTAGCCTCATCATTTTGGATGTGTTCTATGATGTCAAACAGGATTTCTTTAGGATTTCTAGAAATGACATTAACAGACTTTTTTGTGCATGTACAAAATGTACCGTTACAAGCACAATCTTGGCCAGACTGGGATTGATCAGACTCATATGCAGCGTTGATGAATTCTTCGTCGCTATAATCGTCACTAGAAGAGCTAGGCAGGTGGAAGATTTCTTATGTGTGAAATTTTCTGATGCCTTCTCTAGCATTACAACAAGTCTTATATAGACAAGAGTGACAAGGAAAAATACTTCTAAAGTGTACAAGTGTAAGGCTAAGATTAATTCTTAGCAGCCGACAGTCCTTGAGTGCAAATGCTTTTGCTTTTGAAAAAGCTAGTTGTAGAGTGCTTTGTCCTTTTGCTTTATGATTTTGCTTTTTTGAAAAGTTGGTTGTTGAATGCTTTGTCCTTTGGCTTTTGGGAAAGCTTTGGTCCTAGAGATTCCAATTAGGAACAGTAGAATGCCCTTTCAAAAAAAATAATTCCAGTTCTTTGAACCTCTACCTTTTTGAAGGGTCATTTCCCTATTCTTAATAGGGGTCCATATAGGCCATAGCTATTTCTTTAGGATTTAGCATATCACCATTATTATCACTACTTCCCGTGGAGGAAGCTTCTTCTATAAGTTGTAACACTTCTTCTTCATTTGTTTCCTGGCTTTCCATATCCTGTAAAGCCTTCTTTAATTTTTCTTTAAGTGCCTTCTTATTCTGCGAAGTACTGGTTGAGGATGAAGTCATTTTCCCTTTATCTGGAGTTTTTGGTGCTACTGGATTGGGAGTCCAGCCTTTGACCTTTATCTCTTTGGATAAATATTTGATACAGTCTTGTTCTCCTTTAGCGAAATTCCAAGAGATAATGTAAGAAACTCGCTTCTTGATAAAGAACTTGCACATCTAAATATGCTCTAGGAGGGTTACACACCCTTCTTTTAAACAAAAATCGGTGAACCGATTAATAAACTGTAGGGGGAGGATTTCTTTGATTCCTTCAAAATATATCTACCATTCATGGAACCACCTAGGAATAATGGTATCTACCATAGCCAGATAATATTTAATAAACCAGGTATGCCCTAGTCTGACAAATAAGAAATTGAACCATGCCGACTTGTAGTTGTACCAATTAAAAGTTTTCGGTCTATGAGGCATGGATAAAGCAATTGGAGTATGCAGGTGATCTGCAAACCAGTTTAAAGGGGTTAACACCCTCTTGATAGTGAACCTATAATAATCAATGTATTGCAGATTCCTTTCATTCATAGAATGTTCGACCTCAATAGAATCAGTGTCTACAAGGATGGCTTCATAATATCTCCTTGTTTTGAGTGGGTTCTCAGTGTCCACGAAGTTTTTATCATTATAGACTGACTTGATTAGCTGATCTAATGGATATCCTTCATACTCTTTGTCCGAAGCAATAATTGGCATTACCTGAGTGGTAATGAATTTAAATTCTTCTTTGATGAGAGAAGTTGGTGTTGTTTTGACCGCTTGGGGTCTATAACTTGTGCAAAGGTTTTAGGAGCCTTCATAACGTAACTCTATTTTGACTGAACAGATGAACTCGAATATTGCCCTTTATCAAAAGGCTTGTTCGTCTTCAAATCTACCAATCTAGTTGGCATTGGTGGAGGGAGCTTTGGAAATTTTGCCAAAGCTGCATATTTGTTTTGGAACGGTGACTGTAGTTCCTATTTTAGTGCAGGCCTTTGAGGGACTGATGGTCTCAAGGGGTTTGATGAAGCGGACGGAAGATCAAATGTTCTAGCCATCTTGGTTTGTTCCTATTTGTAAGAATTTTCTTGTTAGAAAATCGGGAAGAGAATTATTTTCTACTTTGATAAATTTTATTTGAAAATCAAAGCTAGATAGAAGAGCTTGCCATCTAGCAAATATTTGTTTTGAAACCAAATTTTTAACATCCTTTTGTAAAATTTCTTTAGCGGATTTGCAATCCACTCGTAGTAAAAATTATTTATTAATAAGATCATCTTGAAACTTGGTGATACATAACACTATAGATAAAACTTGTTTTTTAACAGTGCTGTAATTCCTTTGAGCGGAATTCCATATTTCGGATGTAAATCTGACTAATTGTTCAGAAGAACTAGCATCAACTTTTTGTTTCAAGATACCTCCATAACCGATATCAGAAGCATTAGTTTCAACAATCATAAAGGCTTCAGGGTTAGGAATTCCTAAGCAAGGAAGGTTTTTGACTAATTCCTTTACCTTAATGACCGATCTTTTGTAAAGAGGTTCGCAGACCTGTCTAATGTTAGGGATGAAGTCTGCTACATAGTTAAGACTTCCTAAAAACCTTTGAAGTTGGGTTTTATCGGTAATTTCATTAGGGAATTTTGAGGAGAACTCTATGGCCCTGCAAATAGGTTTATAACTGCCTTGATAAAGATCATGCCCTAAGAATCTTATAGATGTCTGAAAGAGCTTCATTTTCTTTGTACTTATGACTAAACCATTAAACTTAACAATCTTAAATAAAGTGTTGAGATGTTTAAAATGAGAATCAATATTCTCTGAGAAAATAAGCACATTCATCAATATAAACAATGCCATTGTTACAGATATGAGCTTTAGAAAGCTTATAATCGATTTTCATCTTTTCCCCTGTGGCGGAGTATAGACGAGAGGTGCTTTTTTGTAGATACTTGGTGGGCACAAGTCCCTTGACGATACAATTTCTATCGGCTCCAGTATCAAAGAGGGCGACTCTGTTAAGAACGAAGTCTTTGTTTATGACAATTTTTACGGCGATGTGTTCGCTGTAAGCTTTAATGGCCGTGATAGCTGTACCAGAGGTAGAGGGAGAATCTGAGCCAGGGAATGAACTTGGATCTATGAGATGATCATTTTGAATAAGATCATTGATTATTGGGGAAGTTCTAGGACTCCCTGGTGGGGAGACATTCTCTGGAGGAGACACATTCTTTAGAACCTGTTCGGTAAGAATGTTGAGTTCCACTCGATCAAGTCTAATTTTTAGGTCTCTGATTTCTCCCTTGAGGGTGGAAATCTCACCCTTGAGATCGGCTATAGACGGTTCTATAGGTTTATCAAATCGAGACATAACTTGTTTAGGAAAACTATTTTTATACAAGATACGTATTATTTTAATCCATTTATGATGATACTTCTAAATAAATTATTTTAATATATCTTTTCCTCTAATGGGGTTTTTATAAAGTATGGGGTATTCGTTTTGTCTAAGTGTTTGAAGTATCCGATTAATCTCCGATTTTAGACGTTGATCAGCCTGAAAGTGTGATCCCAGCTAAGGTAAGCATTTGACCCTGTTGGTGGTCCCGTCGCTAAGATAACATTAGGAGAAAACTATTGTAACAGCCATTAAGACTTGTTAGATCCCATAGAACGTAGATGTATTGATATAATTTATTATAGGTTGAGTCACCAATGATTATTGTTGTATGCTATCTTATGTGATAAATTAGATTTCCCAGTTAGTCTCTAGAATCTGCCAGAATCCTGACTTCATATCAAACTTACTGTAAAGGTTGGCTTTGAAAGTTCTTTTTAAAAGATCCCTTTTGTGAGGAATGGGATGTCGGATCCATTTTAAAACCGCATTCAAAGGCTTGGTAGGATTGGCCTGTTCGTTGAAACCAGTAATGTATGGAAGTTCTACTAAATGTCCTTTTCTTTCCTAAAAGGCATTAGGAAATTCGGAACAAATTTCTTCTTCGAAAGTCTTTTGAAGATTGGCAATTTCATTTACCATCTCCGGGGTTTTAGAATTTGTTCAAGGGCACCCGATGCGTTAAGTGACGCGCCACGCCAGTCCCTACCGACGCTATTCCTAGCGCAACGTGGTGACATCGCGTTGGCCCATTATTTTGATCATTCAAAAATGCCTCAAACATTATCTGAAAAATCTGAAACTTTCCTGAGACACCCCCTTTACACCCCTGATCATGAATATACTCTAAAATATGCATCTCAGGGTCGGGAAAATGAATTTGAAAATTATGGAAGTTAATAGCTCAAAAATATAACTAAGTCTTTTAACAATTAGAAAAAATTTCAGGTTGTTAGCTCTCCATACATGTAACCCAGAGTTGTATTGAGTTGAGAATGATACGAGGTATTACATTACAACTAAGACAAAGATATCAGCTTGAAGCGATTGCTCCTCATTTAAGGAACTGAGATTTGCCTTGAGTTTGCATAAACTTTATCACTTTGGCTAATCCCGACATAGGATGAATCGATGACATAAAGAAACATATTTCCTTAGGACCAAGTATGCTGAGAGACATAGATTTTCATGGATCACGAACAACATAGCATATTGCTTGAATACCTGAAAGAATGGATTACTGAAAGACATAATTGCTTCTAGTTTGGAGGTCAGATCATAAACATAAGTCCATAGAGAACTCGAACCATAGGCATAGGCATGACTTGAACAGATGACAGAAGACATCAGCAGGACGCTCTCCTAAATTGAAGTAGGAGGATTATACTTGAATAGAATTAGGTTTATCATGGTTCCTTCCCGCAACTTGCCATACTGAGAACATTCGGGAACTACCTTCATTCACCATCTCCCCCTTAGATCAAAGTCAAAATCCTAAACTGACGGGCATATCCCCTTATCAAATCTATAACCACAACTCTCCACAATAATTTTAAATAAAAATACACTAATTTGTTTCTAGGGCATCCCCCATTTCAGGGACACTAATCACAACTTTCTCTAACCCCCAAAATCATCGACTTAGGACTAACATTATCATGGGCATAGACATCCATGCTTCTAAACACTTAACGCCCTATCTTCAACTTCTTAGGATATTAGCATTACACATCTAATCACAAAACTTAAAACTTAACAAAATTCACACAACTATACCAAAGGCGCATATTGCCTACCTATATTTCTCAAGTTCAACTTTAATGAAAACTATACAACAACTCCCCAAACTTCTCCGTACTACAAAATTAAAAAACACAAGATGGGTACACATGACACTTATACCATACAACCTTATCTAACAACATCCTATTTGGGGTTCAACATATTCTTATATGACTATTACTCTTATCATCTTAATGACTCAACCACAATTCATTATTTTGACACTAGTTCTCATGTACATATATACCCCACGATTACCACTTAAAATTTTCTCAAATTATCAACCTAGGTTATTTCACACATCACATTAAGCCTGCTAATTATTTCCAACAAAACATGCATCATTAATCTTAAGCTATACTCTTACCACCATACTTCACATCTAATGTTCAAGCCTATTGTCTAACACCAATTATGTAATACTTATTAAACATGTCGCATATTGTACTAGTCCATCAAATAGAAATATCACCCTAAGTCTCTTATATCACTTAACTGTGACCCATAAGTTCATCCTCTCAACGATATTACTACTACACCTCAAAATCTACTACATACCTTCTCACATGTAGTACTAGCTTACAACTACTAGAGAAAAGACATCAGGGAGATAAAGTCACATAATAGGGATTGTCGATCTTAATCTTATATTAATGAGTCTCTACCCATAACTTATTGACTAATATACCCCTCTCCATTCATGCCTATAAATGATTTCTATAACCACCATAACTATACACTCTAGAATCCTTCCCTAATTTAAATAAATTATAATCATATCCTGTATCTTCCTTCACAAACTACCATACAATCTACAAATATTGCTACACATTAGTCTATCACATTAGTCTATCACATTAGTCTATCACTATACAATGGTAACCCACTCCTCAATCTATGATTATACAACTAAAACTATTTATTTACACAAAAGTCACCCTCACTCTGACTTCTAACCTTGTGACTTTATATCATCAAATTCTTGGCAAGTCTCGCTACCTATAGGTCATGACACTTCAACATACACTACTACTCAGGTGGAAATATAGTTCTAACATTCTTCTACACATCATTACCCTTATGGAAGACATCTGCAATAAGAATTTTTGAAAAGAGGCTGAACACACTTTGTACCTTAGGCTGGAAAGCATGATTTCATTAGGATGAAGGGATACACTGGAATCAATACACCTGGATGTATTATTAGACTGATCTCAAGTCCTTGTGCTATCTCATAACTTTATGGATAACTCAATCAAAGAGAACCACTTCGCTGGGAGAGATACACTCTTAGACTTATATCGCCTCGACAATGAGGTATGGCCCAAGAAATTAGAACAGGGAATGAATTTGGATAACTTTCTTATGGATAACTCTATAGCACAAACTAGAGTATGAAATAATTAGAAACAACTCCTAAATTCCTGGTAGCCTCCTGATTATAAGTGTGATGCACAACATACCCATAAGCAAGAATCTACTAGACACGATTTTGCAGATACCCTAGGACTATGAACCATGGTCGGATACCAAGTTTGTTATGACTTGAGTCGGGGCCCTAGTTGTGACGGGCATTCTGAACCATGGAGAATCAGGTGCCTTTCTATATCTGGTAATCATGCACAATATTCATATAATAAAGAAAATATGTAGAAATATAAGTCATTACAGAATTATGGTCATGTCCTAAGTTACGAATTTCAATACAAGGGAAACTCCACAACATCTATACATCATCTATTTTTAGTCTGCGAAATCTCTACTACAAAAGAAATTAATAAACTATCTGAATCTGTGATAAGGCCCCCAGTAGACCTAAACCAAAGTAAGTAAGAAGTATTTGGAAAGAAATAGTCCTTTCAGAACAAAGAAGGCTCACCAACTGCACACTTCTATCTGAATAACTCTACGGCTTAGCAGGACCTCTAGACTGAGCCTCAGAGTCTGAAATATAGGGGGTCAATACAATTATACTAGTACACAGAGCAATCTAAAATAATGTATTTATATATATAAAATAGATAAGAGCAAATCATCAAACATCATGCATGATATATTTAAAAATACATGGGCAAATCTTTGATAACCATAAAACATTCTTTTCAATACAGTTCTATTCTTTGTATTACTTCTAAGTTCGGTGGTACACCCTACAATTCTATGACCCCATGGGCTATATGGGATTCGCCCTTAACTTGGCGGCCAAGCCCCCAACCCAAGTTTTTCGCAAGGGTTGGAGTTTCTGAGTCTGATTCTAATACGTCACAGGGCACTAGGCCAGTGTATATTCCCTCTTGGGGACATAATAAGCCATATCGGTAAAACACGATTTTGGGAAATGAGTTGTCTGAACTCGTATCTTCTTCGGGTGACCATCTACCATCTCTTTATGCCCATTTTTAACCTTTTCTAAATATGCTTAGTTTTAAATTCAAAATCTAAAAATCTGAATGAACATCTGGATTCTATTCTGTTCTGAATTACCATGGCATTTTCTGTATTGGTGTCGTCACACCAAGACTTGCATGTCGTGTATTTATGCCATAAGGTTTCATGTATGATTATTTCACTCTAAACAATGTTCGGGCCACTTGAACATGCATATAGTATAAGAAAATTCATATTTCTAATCATAAGTCAAAATCATGCATAGATTTTCCATTCATTTAACAATTTCAATAAGTGGTGGGTAATTTCTCAATATATTTCTGAAATCCCTTTATTTATCATTTTAGGATGTAAATCATAATAATATTCCTCTCTCCAATTCTTAATGATCATAAAATTTATGTAAGACAATGATGTTCTTGACTCATTCTTTAGATCATGCAATTTAGAATTTCATAACTTGTAAATAAAGTAGTAATATAATGGAAGAGGGAAAAGATTTGATAATTCATGCTCTCAATTCGTGTTTCAAGGTTTCAACACAATCATACATATATACTAGTCAAATCACTTTCAAGGGAAGGCCTAAAGACCAAAACAATATTATCAAGGGCTTCAAAAGCATGATTATAAATTGAAAATCCAAAACTGTTTTTGTAAGTTCATGATTTCTAAACCTTTGTTCATCATTAAAATAATTTCACCATGCCCAGGTAGTTTTAGGAAAACCGCACATACCATAGATTACAAGGTTTGAAGAGTAGAATTCGAATATTGATTTGTTCCTTGCTTTCTTGTTCTTGGAGGAAACCCTAGGTTGATCTTATTTTTTTGAGAGAAAATTGAATAGAAGAGGAAATTGATTCTTCTTGGGGCTGGAATTATATGTTATGGATGGATTTTGGCTGAGGGGAAGTGACAAAAATTCCAATAGACCCATTAGGAACTGAAATAATGCATAAAATAGCTTTAAATTAGCGTCAGGTTTTGTGTTAGTCGACACAATGCATCAAGATCGCATCGGCTTACTGCCTCACACAGAAAATGTCATAACTTTTCTCTCGTTATCGGATTTAGGCGAAATTGGTAAAGCTAATTTAATTATCTACAATTTTTTGAGTCTTGTTATGCAAAATTCTATGTGTATCAAAAGTTATACTCATTCAAAGTATACCCTTATAGAATTGAATATCCAATTTTGGATGAATGAGAGGTTCTTAGCTTAACTTTGCTCTAGGCCATTTCTGTGAACATTTTTCACCTCATGTTCACTTCATGTACTAGGTGAAAAATCATGAAACATGAATATAAATATAAACCATGGAATTAGTGTTTGGATCGATTATCAGTTCACACACACTAATCTATGGAGAGGATGAAAAAACTAGAGAGAGAGTTCTTTAGGAGAGAGAGAGAGAATTAATTCCGCGCTAACACCCGTGGATAACCTCCACGGAAAATAGACTATTTATATGAATGACTCGGAGTATATATAATTACATAGATAAATGAAAATAAAAAGGTACAGCACATCATGTATTAATCAGGCTCCACAACCTAACAATTCTCTTACTTGGAGACTGAATCTGTCATCTAAGAATTACAATCTAAAAAAAATAAAAAATATTCCTCTATCATCAATCTATTCACCACACTGCAACATATGTAGACACAACTATAGAAGACCAACTAAGGTTTTGCACAACATTAGTTTACCAACATCAACACCTTTTTTAAACATCTTTATGGATTCTTTGCACCCTTTATCTTTTCCAAACACATACCACCTTCTTCCACTGCCCTACTAGTGAAATAGTACTATCTTCTAATATGCTTCATCTTTGAATGATAGATCGGGTTCTTTACCAACTGTATGGCACTCTGGCTATCTATGTAAAGAATCTTCTTAAGCTGCTTCTTGCCCAGTTCTTCTAGATAATCTACCAGCCATATCATCTCTTTTCCATCTTTAGCTTTTTCCATATACTCAGCCTCAGTAGATGAAAGAGCAATGCACTTTTGAAGCCTGGACATCCAACTCACTGCTGTACCACCTACAGTGTAAATGTATCTGAAAGTGCTCATGCTTGAGTCCCCATCCCCACCAAGATCAGTATCAATAAAACCTTGCAGAATCACTTCACCATTGCCAAAACAAAGTGAAGTACTGGATGTACCTTTCAGATATCTTAGAAGCCACTTCACAGCTTCCCAATGCTCTTTCTCGGGGTTTGACATGTACCTTCTAACAACTCCCACTATATGTGCTATATCAGGTCTAGTGCAGACCATAGAATACATTACACTCCCAACTGCAGAGGCACATGGAACAAGTACCATGTGCTCCCGCTCCTGAGTTATCTTTGGTGACTGCTCCTTTGACAATTTTGTGTGATTTGCCAATGGATTAGTCCTAGGTTTAATATCATTAACTTTGAATCTAGACAGCACCTTCTTAACATACTGCTCTTGGGATAGATTCAAAGTGCCAGCAAATCTATCCCGAGAAATCCTCATCCCAAGAATCTGCTTCGCTGCACCTAAATCTTTTATCTCAAACTCAGAAGACAGACTTTCCTTCAGAGAGTTTATATCCTTCATACTGGATCCTGCAATCAACATATCATCCACATACAAGATTAAAAATACATAAGAATTAATGTATTTCTTGAAGTAGCAACATTGATCCTTTTCACTCCTGCGAAGCCACTCTAGCTCATAAAGGTTCAAACTTTTGTACCACTGTCTAGGTGTTTGCTTCAGCCCATACAAGCTCCTATTGAGCTTTCACACCTATGTGTTCCTTGCCTGGACCTACAAACCCCTTTGGCTACTGCATATAGATTTCCTTATCCAAATCTCCATGTAAAAATGCAGTCTTTGCATCTATTTGCTCAAGATGCCAATTCTCCGATGCAACACTACTCAATAAAATTTGGATAGTAGTTAATTTCACAATAGGAGAAAATATTTCAGCATAATAAATATCTTTTCTTTGTGAATATCCTTTAACTACTAACCGTACCTTAAACCCTTTTTTGCCATCTGGTTCTGTTTTGATTCTGAACACCTATTTGTTCAACAAGGCTCTCTTCCCTGCAGGTAACTCAGTCAACATCCACATGTTATTTTCTCAAGTGGGCTTATCTTATCATCCATGGCTTGCTCCCACTTGATTGAATCCTCCACCTGCAGGGCCTCAGAAACGGACTCTGGTTCCCCTTTATCAGTCAACAATAGATAATGTAATGATGGTGAATACCTATATGGTGCTCTAATGGTCCTGGATGATCTTCTCTCAACCTTCTCAAGTTTCACTTATTCCGTCTTTGGTTTCTCAACGACAGTCTCTAGAGTTTGTTAAGTATCTGCTGTAATATCTTTGGGTGTACTCTTTGGCAACTCAAACTCAACTCCCACTTGCTTTGTAGTTTCTTGAACCTTTTGCACCCCATCCTTGTACAAGATATTTTCATCAAATATCATATCACAATGTATTAGGATCTTCTTATTCCTGTCATCCCAGAATCTGTACCCGAACATATCAGAAACATAACCTAGAAAGTAGCACTTTATATCTTTAGCATCAAGCTTATCTCTCTTCTCTGGATCAACATGAACATAAACAGTGTAACTAAAAGTTCTCAAGTAAGAATACTTAAGCTCCTTTTCTATCCATACTTCTACAGGAATCTTGAACCCCAGAGGAACTGATGGTCCCCTATTGATCAAATATGCAGTTGTGCTTACAGCATCTGCCCAAAATGTCTTAGGCAGCCCACAGTGTATCCTTATGCTCCTTGCACGCTCATTCAATGTTTTGTTCATCCTTTCAGCTACTTCATTCTGCCTTGCCTTCCCAGGAACTGTCCTCATCAATTTGACTCCTTCAGCTACACAGAATTGTTTGAATTCTGACTTGTCATATTCTCCTCCATTATCAAACCTCAGGCATTTGATTTTCAAGCTAGTCTGATTTCTACTTCAGCTTTTCACCTCTTGAAAGTAGCAAACACATCTAACTTATGTTTTAAGTAGTAAACCCATACCTTCCTACTGAAATCATCAATAAAGGTGAAATAGAATCTAGATCCACCAAGTTATAAAATAGAAGATGGTCCCCAAACGTCTGTATGGACCATTTCCAATCGTACTTTCTTCGGCTCTCTCGCATTCTTCGTGAAGCTTACTTATTTCTATTTATCCATAACACAACTCTCATAAAGACCCATATCAACAGATTTCAGCCCCTCTAATGCTCCTTTTACAGGCAACATCTTTATTCCTGTAGCACTCATGTGTCCAAGTCTATGTGCCACAGACATAAAATGGAAACACTCTCAGCAACAACAGCCATGTTTATACACCCTGCAGTGGAGTACAAAGTTCCAGATTTTTTTCCACGTGCTACAACCATAGCACCCTTCACAATCTTCCACGAACCTTTCCCAAACTCTAATACATAGCCTGTGCTATCCAACTGATCAATATAGATCATATTCTTCTTGAGACTAGGAATATATCTGACATCCTCCAATGTCCACTAATTTCCTATTGGAGTTTTTATGTAGACATCCCCCTTTCTTTCAATCGCCAATGGCTTGTTATCAGCAAGATACACCTTTCTAAAGTTTCCAGACATAAAGTTTTAGAACAATTCCTTGCTAGGATATGAATGAAAAGATGCACCAGAATCCAATATCCAGGATTCAATTGGGCTATCCACACTAAGGATTAGACCATCCCCAATGTCTTTTGCTAAATTAATAGAATTATTATTATCTCTAGATTTTTTATTCTTCTTCTTATTGGGTTTCTTGCACTCTGTTCGAAAGTGTACTTTCTCTCCATAATTCCAATATGTCACATTGGATTTTGGTAGAGATTTTCCATGATTCTTTGATTTTGATTTGCTATGTGTATTCTGACCCCTCGATTGGTCTCTTCCCCTTCGGTTAACACTGAGAGCACTACCAGATAACTCCACAATTTCTCATTTATGAATACTTTCGCTAAGAACAACATCTCAAATTTCATAAAACATTAGTTTCTCAGATCCATGGGAACTGCTTATTGCAGCAACAACAGTGTCCC
This sequence comes from Capsicum annuum, assembly GCF_002878395.1. NCBI lineage: Eukaryota > Viridiplantae > Streptophyta > Magnoliopsida > Solanales > Solanaceae > Capsicum > Capsicum annuum. Next base: position 214,239,541 of record NC_061117.1, on the reverse strand, counting down.
AAGACTCGGGCAGTGACGACATCAAAATCAGTGCTTTAATTTCATCTTCAAAATTAATGTCCATAGAAAAAATTTGACTAACAATCATATTGAACTCGTTTATATGATCAGCAACAGATCCATTCTTAGGCATCTGTAAATTGAACAATCTATGCATCATATATACCTTGTTCATCGTAGATGGCTTTTCGTATATATTTGATAGTGCCTTCAACAGAACGGACATATTTTTCTCCTTGATGATGTTGAACGCCACATTACTCGACAAAGTCAACCGAATCAACCCTAGAGCCTGCCGATCCTTGAGCTCCCAGTCCTCCACCTTCATTGACTCTAGCTTCACCCTGGTCAAGGGTTATTGAAGATCTTTTTGGTATAGATAGTGTTCGATCTGCATTTTCCAAAAACTAAAATCAGATTCATCAAACTTCTAGATTCGAAACTTTGATCCTTCCATCTTTAGTGATCGTGGTGAATCTCCCAATCTCTGATACCAGTTGTTAGGATCGATTAGCAATTCACACACACTAAATCTATGAAGAGGATGGAGAAAACTAAAGAGAGTTCTTTAGGAGATATAGAGAGAATTAATTTAGTGGTAACACCCATGGGTAACCTCCACGGCAGATGGACTATTTATATTAATGACTTAGAGTATATACAATTACACAGTACGCCACATATTAATTAGGGTCCATAACCTAACAATTAGAGCTTACACACGTAGGGATGATGATTTAATTTCTAGCTCAAAAATATAGGGCGTTACATCAAGCTAACTCATCAGCAACATCCGCAGGTCGCCCGACTCAGTAGGGTGTTGTTTCCAGTGCTACTAGTGGTTAGCATCAAAACAGGGTTTAAGCACTTCAGTCTCAATAGGATCAAGAAAGTTCTCCTAATGTGGTTACTGGTACATTACAAGTCTTTTATTTACATGTTGATGCTTTACTAGATCCTAAAGCTTCTCTTTTTTTTGTAACCCCTTACATAGCAATCAACTTTGGGGTCAGTCTCAAAACCTTAATAGAGCCCTTTTTAGTGTTAATCGCAGTGGGAATCTCTATTGTAGCTAGACAAGTATACAGAAACTATCCGATTATAGTATCTCAGAAAGTTACTTCAATAGAACTTGTAAAATTGGGGATGACAAATTTCGACGTCATTCTTAGCATGGATTGGATTTATTCATGCTATGTTTCAGTTGATTGTAAAAATAGAATTGTTCATTTCTAGTTTCCAAATGAACCAGTCCTTGAATTGAAGGATAGTACTATAATACTTTGGGGTCAGCATGTTTTGTACCTTAGCACGAGAAAAATGATATCCAAGGGGTGTGCTTACCATCTTGTTCGAGTCAAAGAATCCAGTTCAGAGACCCTTAATCTTAAGTTGATTTCAATAGTAAGTTAATTTCTAGATGTGTTCCATGAATATCTTCCTGGAGTTTCTCCCAAAAGGGAATTTAACTTTAAAATAAACCTTCTTTTAGATACTCAGCCTATCTCTATTTCTCCATACAAAATGGCTCCAACTGAATTCAAAGAGTTGAAAGAACAGTTGAAGGACCTCTTAGATAAGGGATTCATTAGGCATAGTGTTTCCCCTTTGGGTGCACCAGTCCTATTCATGTAAAAGAAAGATGGTTCTCTTAGAATGTCCATAGACTATCGTCAGTTGAACAAAGTCACAATCAAGAATAAATACCCACTTCCCAGAATCAATGACTTGTTTAACCAACTTTAGGGTGCCATCTATTTCTCCAAGATTGACCTCAAATTTGGCTATCATCAGCTCAGAGTCAGAGAATGTAATATTTTGAAAACAGCTTTTCAAACATGATATGGTTACTTCAAGTTTCTAGTCATGTCCTTTGGTATAACTAATTCTCAAGAAGATTTCATGGACTTGATGAACTGAGTGTCCAAGAATTACTTGGACATGTTCATTATAGTCTTCATTGATGATATCTTTGTCTATTCCCATAATAAAAAAATCATACAGATTATTTCTGAATTGTATTATAGACCCTTAGAGCCCATCAGTTGTTCGCCAAATTAAGTAAGTACAAATTTTGGCTAAGGTCTCTAGTGATGGCATTCGAGTTGACCCTCAAAAGACCAAAGCAATGAGAAACTGGCTCAGACCCATCTCTTCATCAAACATCAGGAGTTTTTTGGTTTTAGCTGGCTATTATCGATGGTTTGTTATAGATTTTTCATCTATTGTATTCCTCATGTCCAGGTTAACACAAAAGAATGTCAAGTTTCAGTGTCAGTTTCTTGTGAGAAAAGTTTCCAAAAGTTGAAGAATCGGCTCACTACAGCCCTAGTTTTGACCTTGCTAGATGGTTCAGATAGTTTTGTGGTATACTGTGATACCTCCAGAGTTTGTTTGGGTTGTGTTTTAATGCAAAAGGGTAAGGTCATAGCCTATTCCTCCAGACAGCTTAAGCCCCATGAAAAGAATTACCCCACCTATGATCTTAAGTTAGTAGCGGTTCTGTTTGCCTTGAAAATTTGGAGGCACTATTTGTATAGGGTGAATATTAATATGTTCATGAACCATAAAAGCTTGCAGTACGTGTTTTATTAGAAAGATCTAAATCTACGACAAAGAAGATGGTTAGAATTACTGAAAGATTATGACATGAATGTTTTGTATCATCCGAGCAAGGCCAATATAGTGGAAGATGCCCTTAGTATATTGTCGATGGGTAGTGCTGCTCATGTTGAGGATAATAAGAAGAATTTAGTTCAAGAAGTTCATCAGCTCGCCAGATTAGGTATTCATTTGGTAGACTCAGCTGAGCATAGTATATGGGTTCAAAATAGTTCAAAATCTTCTTTGGTTGCCAAAGTGAAAGAAAAGCAAGATAGAGATCCTAGTCTGGTTAAGTTAAAGGAGTCAGTTAGAGATCATAATATAGAGGTTTTCTTCCAAGGGGAAGATGGTGTGTTGCATTGCCAGGATAGACTGTGTGTACCGTGTGTAGATGATTTGAGACTGTAGATTCTTACAAAAGCGAATGGTGCGCGTTACTCTATTCATCCAAGGTCTATGAAGATGTACTGCGATCTGCGATAAATCTATTGGTGGAGTGTTATGAAGAGGGATATTGTAGATTTCATAGCAAGGTGCTCTAATTGTCAGCAGGTTAAGGTTGAGCACTAGAAGCCTAGTGGTTCTGTGTAGGAGTTCAGTATCCCCACCTGTAAGTGGGAGGAAGTGAACATGGACTTTGTGATGGGTTTGCCTCGCACTCATTGTCAGCGTGATTTAATATGGGTCTTTGTAGACAGGATGACCAAATCAACCTATTTTTTTCCATTGCACACTTCTTATTTAGCCGAAGACTATGCTAAGATCTACCTTAGAGAGTTAGTTGGGTTGCATGGAGTTTCATTGTCCATTATTTAAGATAGAGGTACCCAGTTTACCTCTCACTTTTTGAAAGCATTCCAGAAGGGCCTTGTTACCCAAGTTCATCTTAATATATCCTTTTACCCTTAGACAGATGGACAAGCAGAGAGGATAAGTCAGACCTTGAAAGACATGTTGAGAGCGTGTGTTATTGATTTCAAGGGTAGTTGGGATGATCACTTTACTTTGATAGAGTTTGTGTATAATAATAGTTATTATTCCAGTATTTAGATGACTCTATTTGAGGCTCTATATAGAAAGAGATATAGATCTCCAATTAGTTTGTTTAAGGTAGGTGAGACTACAATGATAGGGCCATATTCAGTATTTGATGCATTGGAGAAAGTTCAGTTGATCATTTGATGCATTGGAGAAAGTTCAGTTGATCAGGGAGAGACTTAAGACTGCCCAAAGCCGATAGAAATCCTATGCAGATTTGAGAAAGAGAGACCTTGAGTTTGAAATTGGTGACTTAGTTTATTTGAAAATCTCTCTTATGAAAGGAGTAAAGAGGTTTGGCCAAAATAGAAAGCTTAGTCCCCGATATGTTGGCCCTTTTAGAATTTTGAGCCACTTTAGAAATGTAGCTTATGAGCTTGAGTTGCCTACAGACTTGGCATTAGTGTACCCAGTGCTCCATGTCTCCTTGTTGAAGAAATGTGATGGTGACCCAGCTGTTGTAGTCCACTGAGGAAGAGTAGATATTTAGAACAGTCTTTCTTACGAAGAAATTCCAGTTGAAATCCTTGATCATCAGATCTGAAGGCTAAGGAACAAAGAAGTACCCTTAGTCAAAGTTCTTTGGTAGAATCAGTCCGTAGAGGGAGCCACTTGGGAAGAAGCAGAAGATAGGTGAACCAAGTACCCTCACCTTTTCTTCACAAACTTGGGCTAAGCTTAAGGTAATAGTTTTCCTCAGATTTTCTTGTCCATTCTTAGTTCCAGTTATGTAATCAATCTCACATCATTGTATGTGTTCAATAAATCAGTTTAATTCATGTATTATGCTCAGACTCAGTTATGCAGTCATGTTCTAAGTGACGGTCCTAGTCATTCATATTTAGAATATGATCTCAGTTGCCTTAGTACTATCAGTCTAACCAGTCTCATTCGAGGATGAATTATTCCAAGGGGGAGATAATATAACACCCTATATTTTTGGGCTAGTTTTTTGAACAGTCATTCCTATGTGTATAAACTATAGTCCAAATGGTTCCCATGTTAATATTAGTTTCAAAATATTTGTCCTCATTTTTTATGTGCTTTCTAGGTGAAAAATGTTCATAAGAATCACTTAGAACAAAGTTGAGCAAGATCCTTTGATTCGTCTAAAGTTTGGTAATTGATTCTACAAGGGTCTAATTTGAATGTGTATAACTTTATATAGATGTAAAATTTTTCAGCTCAAGACCCAACAAATTGTAGATAATTGAGTCATCTTTCCAACAATACCAATTTCGCCTTAATCCGATAACCGAGCTAAAAGTTATAGCCATTTTTGTGAGAAAGGAAGTAGCTGCACGCGATTACCATATGATGTATGCTCCATTTCACCTCTAAGGAAGCATGCAATGTAGCATGAAGTGCACACTCTATTTTGGCTCTCCAGATCATGTGACACACGCTCCATTTCACCCCTAAGGTTTCCAACTTTTAGTCATATTTTTCCAAGGGAATTTTAGTCCTTCTCCTTCACCCAACTGATCTAAAACATGGGATTTAGGGTCCTAAAAGAATAAATTACTATTTTATTCTCAAAATTTCCCTAATTGAAAGCATTTCCTCTCAAGAACAAACCCTAGCTATTCAACATTCAAGGTCAATTCTCAAGAAACTCACGAGGACTTCACGAATTCTTCAAGTAAGGTATGTCAAATGTTCATCCATGGGACCTTTCCACCCATTCAGAAAGGTCAATAGGTGTTTCCGAATAAGTTTTGGATTTTTTAAACATGTTTAGATCATGTTCGGAGTCCCAAAACAGTGGACCAACACAATCATGGTACGCCACATCGCCAATCGCGTTGGTCAATATTTACGCAGGCTACCAGAGCCAAAACTTCTGAGGCTCGACGCGATCATGGAACAACGTGTCGAGTATCGCATTGCAGCCATCAACACACCACGTCACTTGTAGCATCGGTACCTAGTTTTTTTAGTCATTAAATGACCGCGTCGTCAAGGTCAAAAGGATCAATTTCCCACCTCTATATAAACCCAATAACACATAATTCAACTATTTTTCAACCAAAATATACTAGTTTCTTTCAAATTTCCTTAAGAACAAGTTTAGGGTTTTCAATTGGGGAGTCAAATTCAAGAAAATTCCACCGTCAAACTTTGTAGAATCAAGAACTAAGGTTGTATAGTGTTCATTCATGGATTCCTTCCATCTATGAAGTACAAGAATCAAGTTTTAAATCATGTATTGTGAATATTTTGTTGTGGGTTAATTATGTTTATGAGATTATAATGATGTGATTCCCAAACTGGAATCTTTATTTGTTGTTTATGAAACTATGTTAATGTGTGGCTTGAAATCTATAAGTTTAGTCGATTCATGGAGTTTTGAAGTGATACTTTGATGATTATGCCTATGTCTTAAGTTGTGAATGCAAGCTATTTGATAAAATGCCTAAGGGACGAGAAATTATGCATCATAGCTCAATTGTGACCCAAATGATAAGTGCATGCTTTACTTATGATCACAATGACTTCTATGATATTGTTGTGCATTATAAATGTTTTATAAATTCTCATGAGACTAGTTGATGAAATTAAGACATATTTATATGCATTGACCTTTCATGTATAAGACAATGATAACCATGTACTTCATGAAATCTCCAACTTATTGTATTATGGATTGTTGATGTTGGTCATGTATTCAAGAATATCATGCATTGTTAGTTTCCTTCTATCGATTCCTAGGGGTACTTGTACCCAATAATTTAGTTGTGTGCCTAGAGCCAGTGTCATGTTTTCATGATACTCTCAGTCAAGTAACGATCAGTAGAACTTAGTCAGTTATATGACTCAGGAAGACTCAGTAAATTCAGTATTAGTCCAGTAATCTCAATAATCTCAGTTAGTTATCAGATCTTAATAGTATTCCATCAGTTAATGGAACTCAACAAACTTATTTCAGTCCAGTTAATTGGTATAATTAGTAACAGCTAAGTCATGCCTAGTATGAACTAGGAAAATCAGTTCAGTGTCTATTTAGTTGGGAGTAGGATTCAGCACTGAGTAAACCCAAGGATGGGAACACACACTGTTAGAAGAGGGTGTGATTCCTAAAAGTAATACTTGTATTCCAGAACTATGTAGCCAGCATCGGTTGAGACATCAACATTGTCAGTTGAGGGTTGATGAGGTGGATTAACACTATCAGATGAGGGTCCCACTATTTTTTTTTGGGGACACTGTCAGATAAGGGTTACTCACAGTTTGTCCTTAATAGTGGCACGGTATTGACACCCTTTCAATTGGGGTTACAGATTGGACCCCAACTCAGCTATAATAGCTTATTCGAGGCATATTGGTTAGATGAATTCTCCCATAGTTTTAGTTACAAAATCAGGACTTTCAGATACACTCACTCAGTCTTACTAATAGAACTTAGATAATTCTTCAAATATCAAGACTGTCAGATACAGTTACTCAATACTGTACGAAACTCAGCTTATTTTATCAGAATCTAGACTTGAGATACAGTCACTCAATATTTGTTATCTGAGTTATTAGTAGTTCATGTTATCATTATTTAGACTTAGTAGTCATTATTACCACGTATTTAGTTTCAGTTACTTATCCATGTATGTATTCTCACGTTTATGTTATACAGTCAGTTAGTATTGTTCATGTATATGAACCCTTTGGATTCATCCTACCTCACTTGCATACCAGTACATTCAATCATACTGACGCATTTGCACTATGGTTTTTTTATACCATATATTCAGCAACACAAGCTCCAGAGCATCAGTAGCATTCTAATTTTAGCAGTCAGAGTCAGTAGTGAGTCCTCATCATTTGAGGATGTTATTATTTGATTATTTTATTCCCTTAGTACTTAGTTTTTTTAGTAGTTCAGAGTTTGTTATGGACATGTCCCATCAACTCCACAGTTTTCAGATAGTTTAGGGGCTTTCAGACTACAGCATGTTCAGGTAACTTATTTTAGTTTTGGGTATTTCTATACCCCATTCAGATATTGTTTTATCAGACATGTTACAGTTTTGAACCTTACGGCCTTACAGCTTATATTCCACATTTATATAGTAGATCATGCAGTGCTCAATTATAGATATCAGTCATGGGTTAGCTTGTGGTCCTCCTTCAGGGTCACGAGGACCGTGTAGCATTTAGGGTACCAGACTTGGGGCGTTATAAATGCATATCAGCCTAACCTCATTTAGCGTACCAGAACATTCAAAGTACTAATCGCACACTCATTTTTGTGCTATGATGTCTTATATCATAGGTTTGGATGCACAGATTCTCAATCGTACTTAGACTTTCCTGTGCATCATCAGTAGCAATCGTGGTGAGTCCTTATCCTTTGACAACGAGTTATCTTATATTCTTTTATGTTAGTAGTTCATGTATTTAGCGTATCAGAGTTAGTTTGGGGCTTGTCCCATCGACTCCACAATCAGATAGTTTAGAGACTTTCAGACAAGTACAGATAGTCAGTCAGTTTTCAGTTGTTATTATCAGCCATTTTATTAGTATTACCAGTATTCTTTTACATATATTATTAAAACTATAATTTAAATCCTTATGGTATTTTTCAGTTAAATTCCATATATGATATTTTGTTATTGATGTGTGAGCAGATGCTAACACATTTAAGGCTTTTAACTGAGAATAATTGTAAAGTTTTAAGTAACTTTTGTCGTTTTTAATTGTTTTATGTTTAATTTTGCAGTGAAAGTTATGATGCAAGAGAACCAACAATGATAGAAGTAAAAGAGTTGAAATCTAAAGCAAATAAAAGAGAAGTGTAATTATTTTCTGGGATTATGGGAACATCTTGATAATTCTTTTGAATTAATTATTTTCTATTGGTTGCAAACAATAGGCCTTGCTTACTATTGATTTGCTTGAGATAAGAAATCAACCCTAGTAAGAAGTGAATTAGGAACGAGGATCTGGGAAGGTTAAGTTCTCATCTAATGATTAATGTTGTAACAAGATTGATCAACTCGAGATAAAATCAGTATGAATAGAATGCTTTCCTAAGTTTGAGAGAATTATGGAGTTCAACATCTAGGTAGATTGAGAAACACTTAGATGGACTCTCGAAACTGATAATTTGGTGTTTCCATAAGTCCCGAGAATCCAATACAACAACTGTTATTCAATGGAGGATTACTAATCATAGTGATCACTACTCTAGTTTCTCTTTATCATTGATTTGAAATATTGCAGTTTAAGATTTGAGCTCTGAAGCAAATTAAACTTTAACATTTGTTTGATCATTAAAACCCCGTATTTTATCTTTTTGTATCATTTTTTTGAATTTAACTTGTAGCTTTAGTTTCAAACTAGTTTAATCGCGACTCACATTATTCCCTGTGGATTCAACCCCGACTTTAAAGTTGGGTAAATATATTGACGATGATCGTCTTGCACTTAATTGACGTGTAAGTTGAGCGTTATCAAAAATGGTGTCGTTGCCGGAGATGGTGAAGATGTTTTGATATAATTTTTTATAACGCTCAACTTATATGTCAATTAAGTACAATGCGGTCATCGTTAATATATTTACCCAACTTTAGAGTCGGGGTCGAATCCATAAGGAACAATGTGAGTGGCGATTAAACTAGTTTGAAAATAAAGCTACAAGTTAAATTCAAACAAATGATAAGGAAACATAAAATGGAGAATTTCAATGATCAAACAATGTTAAAGTTTAATTTCCTTCAGAGCTCAAATCTTAAATTGCAATATGTCAAATCAATGATATAGAGAAACTAGAGTTGTGATCACTATGATTAGTAATCCTCCATTGATAACAATTGTAGTATTGGATTCTCGTGACTTATGGGAAACACCAAATTATCAGTTTTGACAGTCCATCTAAGTGCTTCTCAACCTACCTAGAAGTTGAACTCCCTAATTCTCTTGAACTTAGGAAAGCATTCTATTCATACTGATTTTATCTCGAGTTGATCAATCTTGGTACAATATTAATCATTAGATGAGAACTTAACCTTCCCAAATTCTTGTTGATAATTCACTTCTTACTAGGGTTGATTTCTTATCTGAAGCAAATCAACAGTAAGCAAGGCCTATTGTTTGCAGCCAATAGAAAGTAATTAATAAAAAGAACTATCAAGATGTTCCCACAGTCACTCGAGCCCTAACCAAATATTAAATCCATGGAGAAATAATTATAGATCCCATAACCCTAGTTGTGGGTTTTATTTCAACATGATAAAGAAAGAGATAGCAACAATTATATGCATCATTCAAAGTAATTAAACTTACAAAAGATGAAGTCTAAAGTTGATTCTCTTCTAAGTTCAAGAGCAAAATCTCAAAACACAATCAAAGAGTTGAATATTGAATTCTAAGTTAAGAGTCCCCAAAAATAAAAGTAAACTCCCTTGGAATAGGTTCCAGAATGTCCAGTCCCAGCCCTTAAGAAAATCCTAAGAAATACTTTAAATAGTTCACCCTAATTATGGAAACAAAATCACAGAGTTCAGTAATTTCTCGGATGGGTGACGACATTTTGTGATGCCTTATCAGGAGTCTGACAACTTATCACAGATGTCGTCAGCTTCTCTTCACTTTTGACATTTGCTGCCTTAGGCTGACGATGAAGCATGATGGCTTATCAGATCTTTGATGACTTATCATAGATGTCGTCGATGATTTACTTCAGCTCTCATATTCTTCCTTAGGCTAACGATGATTTTGATGGCTTATCACAACTATGACGACTTATCACATGTCATTGTCACTTCTTCCAACTGAATCCCATTCTCTGTTTAAGGCTGACGATGAGCTAATAACTTATCATAGTGCTGATGACTTATCAGGAATGTTGTCAGCCATATTTCTCTTTTATTTGCTTCAGATTTCAACTATTTTACTTCCATAATTATTGGTTCTCTTACATCTTGACTTCCACTGCAAAATCAAAGATAAAACAATCAAAAAAGACAAAAGTTGCTTAAGACTTTGCAATTATTCTCAGTTAAAAGCCTCAAATATGTTAGCATCTGCTCACACATCAGTTATCAGTTTTACCTAGAGCTCACAGCAGGTACAGTATCATGGGTTAGCTTGTGGTCACTTGTGACCGTAAGCACCATATGGTTTCCAGGGTGTACTCTTGGGGCATTACATTACCAAAGTATCATAACAAGATGGCAGCGAGTACTCTTGGTGTACTCTGATGACCGCTACACACTCAAAAGAATATTTATCTTTATTTTCTATCATGACCTGAACTAGGGCCTTGCCGTGACAGACATCCCAAACCATGAAGGTGCAGACGTCCTACTCTATCTGATCTGGTAATCATGCACAACATTCATATAATAAAAGAAAATGCAGAATTTTAATCTAATATGGAAACATGGTCATACTCTCGATTTAGTTTAACCATACAAAATGAAATCTGAAATCAACTAAACAATTTCTGGAACAGTCTGTGAAATCTCTACTACATGATCTAAATATAACTATCTAAAAAGCAGGGACAAGGCCCCCAGTAGACCAAGACAAAGGAATAACATAATCTGTAATGACAGGCCTTTTGGAACAACAAAGGCTCAGCACTGCATGAATCACTTCTCCCTGGATACTCTATTGATTAGCCTGACCCCTAGACTAAGCCACCAAACCTGGGAGGTAGAGGGTCAATACAATTGTACTGGTACGCAGAGCAAATTCAAAATAATAATTTATATTCAACAAATATGAGAGAAATTTAAAACATTTCATAAACATATCATCTAGTAAGAAATCTCATGGGCATTTCTGAAAGACTCTATAAAATCATTTGAACTCTGTAACAGTCCTTGTTTTACTTCTGCGCTAGGTGGTACACCCTACAACTCTGAAATTCCATGGTCTATATGGAATCCTCCATTGACTCAACGGGGAAGCCTCAAATTCAAGTGTGCTGCAAGGGTTGGTGTATCTAACTCTGCTACGCCACACGACTGTCGCCAGAGTAAAATAATATACCTAGATCGGCAAATCACGATTTTAGGTTAAGAGTTACTTGAACTCAAACCTTCTTCGGGTAACCACCTAACCCTCTTTAAGCCCAGTTTTAACTCGTTAAAACATGCATTCTCTTAAATCAAACTCTGAAAAACATACTCTGTTATGGCATACATACTTATGGTATTGTCATACCATTGAATTGTAAGTGACATTCTCTGAGCCATTATTAGCATATAATAGTCTCTATTTCAAAACATAAATCTGGGACCACCGTATCAATAAATCACTTTGATAACGCTCAAACTACACTCTTAAATAGGTGTAAGTGATCGTTGTTAATATAAAACCCAAATAGGTTGGGGTCGAATCCCACAGGGAATAGGGTGTGAACTTCGATTTTTTTACAAAATGCTTTACTGGTAGTTTAATGTTTCCAAAAATGGGGGTTTAAGTTTCACAGAGAGTCAATTGTCACTTTCAATATTTTAGTGTTTGTAACCAAGATAAATAGGAGACCAGAGTTATGTTCACCAAGGGTTTTGGAAATCGACAGATACTAGGTAATGCTTAAGACTCTTGAAGTAAGTAGAAACAGTAGAATATCCCTGACGATGATACTATCTGACTTATCTCTCGACCTCACCAGACAATTTATTATCTAATTCTCTCGAACTTAGATAACTTATCTATTTCCAACAGGATTTTATCTCAGGTAGATTAATCCAGTTAAGGCATCAATCATTAAAAAAAAGATTGGTAGCTTCCGAGTCCCTATTGATAATTCACATCTTCTAGTTTATTTCTCTGTTAAAAGCAAATAAGCCTAAGGCGTAACCTATTGTTTTCAACGAATAGATTCAAGTTAAAGCAACAGAATTTCAAGATGTCCTACTACTCTTTGAATCCTTTAAATACCTAGCATCATATCAAACTTTAATCCATGGATCCCATAACTCTGGCTAATAGAATTAGTCGCTCATGATTTGATGAACGAAATAACAAGTTGAATTCATGATAATATGGATAAACTTACTGATGGATGAAACCCAATAAGTATTTCTTCAATTCAATCACAAGATGGAAACCCATAATAGTTGATAAGTGTTTGGAAAGAAAACAAGAAAAATATCTGATAAAAAAGATGAAGCAATTTTACGTGCCACCCTCCGAGTTAATTGTCTGATCCCCCTACAGGTCTTTAAATAGTCAAGCCTAAATAAGGAAATAAAATTAAAATTTATGATTTTCTTTGAAATTGGTGACAACATTCTTGACAGCGCGCCATACGTCTGACGGCGTGTGTAGGATGTCGTCAAAGTTTCCATAGAACTACTATCTTCTAATTTTTCTGATGGCAAATCTAACGGCGTGTCAAATATGTGACAGCCCGTGAAAAATGTCATCATATCCTTATTAGAAATCAGCATAATCTTCCTCAGGTTGATGGCCACTTTGACAGCCTGTCCCATGTTTGACGGCGCTGGCGAAACGTCGTCACATTTCGTCTCAACTCCTCAAGTTCTGTCTAAGCTTAACGGCTACTTTGATCATATGTCTGACGCCGCTTCAGAAATGGTATCAGCTACACTTTAGCTCATTTGCACCAGATTTCAGCTGATTTATTTTTCTTTTCTTTGGGTTCCTCCCCGATCACTAGTATCTACATTAAAACAATAAAAATAATCAAAAAAACAACAAAAGTTGTTTAAGACTTTGCAATTATTCCAGGTTAAAGGCCTTAAATATGTTCTCAATTGTGCACACATCAACACCCTCAACTTAAAGTAATTGCTTGTCCTCAAGCAACTAAATCTAATTAAGAAAACACATAGCACATTTAGCATGAATAGATCAACACAAAGTTATCCTTTCAATGCAAAACCAATGTGCATATCATTGAAAATAGTACTGTAACACAAAGGAATCAAGGGCAGCATCAACCTTGGCCACAATAACCATTCACATATCAATACCACATTGTCTAAACAAGCGAGTAGCTAGGGATGATACCCTTGTGCCTTCACAACAAAGAAATACCCCTTCCCTTATACGAGAAATCCAACCATACAAATTGGGGGTTATCACTAGACTCTCACTCTCACAAGAAGTTTCCAGTCAATGTATGCTAAGTACCATAGGCTTGCCTTATTTTTATTACCAGACCTCAGATAGGCCAGTCAGGATCACTATAGGACTTCTTTTAGGCTTGTAATATGGTTTGGGGCTAGTATGAAATTCAAGGTTATTTAGAGTGACTATGCCTCCTTGACACTACACTTCTTTCTTAGACTCACTAATTATCCTCTTTCATTTTTCTTTTTCTCTTGATTATCCATATTTAAGTTGGGTGTTGCAAAAACTCTCTCTTCTCTTTTTTTTTTTTGCATTATTAGCACCCAGCTTTAGTTCATTCTCTTTTATTCTACCTTACTTCTTACTCCTCATCTTACACCATGCACCCCTATGATAGCCACCCTAAACATAGGTTGTTTGCCTAGATCAAGGTGCTCAGTGTCCAAGGAAGCCTAGGGGTAAATATGTTTATTATGGTATAAATGGGAAGGTGAAATGTGTCATACAAAAGAAATGGTCAAGCTAGGCTCTAGGGTGTTACGCATATAGGAAAGGATATTTAGGCTAAAAGTGAGTTAATCAATGATGGCCTATGATCCTATCCTAACTTTTATCCTAAGACCATGGAAAGACTAACCAGGAAAGTTCTGGCTTTAGCGTACAGAGAAAAACAAGTAATAGCTCGCACACACCTGGCACACAAGTATATCATATATCACCACTTATCTAGTTCATGCAATTGTTTAGTAATGATCATCATGCAGCTATAATTAATGCCACAACAAGATTCACAATGGTCACAAGTAAATTAATCCATACAGTTTATCAAGCAAGACATTGGAAGGATGATTAAACGTTGAGCAAGACATGTCACTGACTTTTTTTTAACCAAAAACTATGTTACAACAGCAGAATACCAGCCACCCTCAACTTAGAACTAAAGCAAAAACTAGCTTAAGAGTTAGGGTGTACCTGGACTGGGTTGTTCTCAGGGATCATGGGTTACCTCCCATGCTGTGCTTGATTTAATGTTGCGGCACATCTCAGGTGTCTTAATTACCTCAGACTTCATCGAGACAGACAATGGTGATGCTTTTCACTGATTCTTCCAGGCCAATGTAAATCTTGAGCCGTTGCCCATTTACCTTGAATGTACTGTGATCTTCATTTTCGAGCTCCACTACTCTAGATGAGTGGACTTGATTTACCTTAAAAGGACCTGACCACTTAGATTTTAGCTTCCCTGGGAACAATTTGAGTTTGGAATTAAACAAAATCACCAAGTCCCCTTTTTTGAACTATCGTTTCTCTATTTTCTAGTCATGGTACTTTTTCATCTTCTCTTTATACAAATCTGCTCATTCATATGCCCTGAGACAGAATTCATCCATCTCATTCAGTTGCCCTAGTCTTCTCTCTGCTTCTTCCTTCCAATTCAAATTCAACCTATTGAGGTCCCATAAAGCTTTGTATTCCAGCTCTATTGGAAAATGGAATGCTTTTCCATAGACCAGCTGAAATGGTGACATGCCAATAGATGTCTTGAAAGCAGTTTGGTATGCTCACAAGGCATCATCAAGTTTTCAGGACTAGTTTTTTCAGTTAGCATTCACTGTCTTGGATAGGATGGCCTTAACTTTATGATTTGAAACCTCCACTTACCTACTGGTTTGCGGGTGGTACAGAGTAGCCACTCTATGCTATTTCACTTCATATTTTGCCAGTGCTGCTTGAAATAATTTGTTACAAAAGTGAGATCCTCCATCGCTGATGATAGTGTGTGGTACTCCAAAGTGAGAAAAAATGTTCTTTTTGAGAAAAGCAACGACTCTTTTTCCCTCATTGTCAGCCAAAGCAACAACTTTGACCCATTTAGAAACATAGTCAACAGCAACCAAAATATACTCCATTCCGTAAGAATTTACAAACGGACCCATGAAGTCAATGACCCAGACATCAAATAATTCCACTTCAAGCATCTTAGTCAAGGGCATTTCATGCCTTTTAGATATGGAACCCTACCTTTGACATTGGTCATATTTTTGCACAAACTCGTGGGCATCTTTAAATAATGTTGGCCAATAATAGCCACTCTGTAACACCTTCCTGGCCGTTCGGTCACCTGCATGGTGACCCCCAATTGGGGAAGCATGATATGCTTCCAGTATGCATAGTACATCTACTTCAGGCATGCACCTCCATATGATATTGTCTGCACATCATCGAAAAAGATAAGGTTCATCCCAGAAGTAGTGTGTTACATCATGCAAGAACTTCTTCCTTTGGTGGAATGAAAGATTTTCTGGGAGGATCTCACTCACAACGTAGTTTGCAAAATCCGCGTACTAGGGAAATGTTTCCACAACAGTTGCCAGGATCTCCTCAACAGGAAACGTATCATTTATCTTTGTTTCATCATTAGCTTCCTGTTCACCTTCCATTCTAGATAAATGATCTGCAACCTAGTTTTCACAACCTTTCCTATCTTTTACTTCGAAATCAAACTCTTGCAGTAACAAAACCCATCTAATAAGCCTTAGTTTAGCATCCTTCTTGGCCATCTAGTACCGCAAGGCATCATGGTCAGTATGGACTACCACTTTAGTCCCAAGGAGATAAGATCTAAATTTCTCAAAGGCATACACCACAGCTAGTAGTTCTTGTTCAGTTATTGTGTAATTCTTTTGTGCTCCATTTAGTGCTTTGCTGGCATAATATATCGGGTGAAACAATTTATCCCTCTTCTGTCCTAATACAGCTCCCAGCGTGACACCACTTGCATCACATATTATTTTAAATATTTTGCCCAGTCAGGTTCAATAATAATAGGGGCATCAATCAGCTTCTTTTTAAGGTACTTAAATGCCTTCAAGCATTCGTCATTGAAGAGGAATTTCACTTCCTTCTCTAACTGCTTGCAAAGTGGATTTGCAACCTTTGAGAAGTCTTTTTTTATGAATCTCCTATAGAATCCTGCATGACCAAGAAAACTACGCACTCCCTTTACTAAAATAGGAGGTGGTAATTTCTCGATAACTTCTACTTTTGCTCGATTAACTTTAATCCCTTTTTTGGAAATTTTGTGCCCAAGCACAATACCCTCCTTTAACATAAAATGACATTTTTCCCAGTTAAGCACTAGATTAAATTCAACACATCTTTGCAAGGCCACATTTTGATTCTTCGGATATGTTTCAAATGAATCACCTACCACAGAGAAATCATCCATAAATACCTCTATGGTGTCTTCCACTATGTCAAAAAAGATAGACATCATGCACCGTTAAAAAGTTGTGGGTGCATTGCATAGTCCAAATGGCATCCTCTTAAATAAAAATGTGCCATATGGGCATGTGAATGTCATCTTCTCTTGATATTTCGGAGCAATGCATATTTGGTTATATCCAAAATAACCATCCAAGAAGCAATACTACCCTATACAAGCCAACCGATCAAGCATTTGGTCCATAAAGGGCATTGGGAAGTGGTCCTTCAGAGTACAAGAGTTTAACTTATGATAATCCATGCAGACTCTCCACCCAGTTACTGGTCTAAGTGGAATCGTCTCGTTCTTTTCATTAGCAACCACCGTTATACCCTTTTCTTGGGCACACATTAAATTGGACTCACCCATTTGCTATCATAAGTAGGGTAAAGTACTCCTGCATCCAACCACTTAATAATCTCCTTTTTAACCACCTCCTGTATTGGTGGGTTAAGATGGAACTGATGATTAATGGTAGGAGTACAATCTTCTTTTAGTTGGATTTTATGTGTACAGATGCTAGGTGAAATGCCAATAATATTTGCGATGGTCCATCCGATTTCTCTCTTGTGCCTTTGAAGTACTAAAATAAGTGCATTTACCTATTGTTCTTCCAAATCATCTACGATAATAACAGGTAGCATGCTCCCTTTCCCTAGAAACACATATTGTAAGTGACCAGGCAGCTCCTTCAATTCTAACACTGGAGGTTCTTCAATAGATGGCTTGGCTGGTGGTGTTGGTCGATTAGCCAGGTCAAGGTGCAGCTTTTTAGGAGCATAAGAATATGACCCCAGGCCAGTCAGGGCACAAACTTTCTCTTCATATTCCTCAATGCCTTCACTATCATAGTTCATCACAACCGCGACTAAAGGCTCGATAACAAGCTGTTTAGTTCTAAGCACATCCTGTACGTCCTCAAAATACACATCAACTACTAAGAACACACTTATTTCCTCATGCTGTTTCATTGATTTTCCCACATCAAACTGCCCCACTTTATCATTCCCCCTGAATAAGAGCTCATTCGCTCTCAAATAGATCAACACACTTCCGGTTGTGAGGAAAGGTCGACCCAAGATTATGGGCACTTTAAAGTTCACCTCGCAGTCCAGAATGATGAAGTTTATGGGGAATATGAAATTTGATACCTTTACCAACACATCATACAGAATACCAACAGGTCACTTTACTGACCTGTCTGCCATCACCAGTCTCATGTTGGTAGGTGTGGGATTCCCCAGACCCAACTTTTTATAAATAGTCAATGGCATTAGGTTAACACTTGCTCCTAAATCACATTGTGCTTTAGTGAATTCCATGGTTCCAATTGTGCAGGGAATGGTAACTACATCTTGATCTGACTTTTTCTGTATCAAGGTACTTGTGGAAATAGTACTGCAAAGGTGGAGGTCTGCTTCCAGTTCGCAACTCACTGCTCCTTTCTTGGTAACAAGGTCTTTCGTGAATTTTGCATATCTTGGCATCTGCTAAAATGCTTTGATCAAAGGCACATTTATTGTCAATTACTTGAGCATTGCCAGGAATTTGCTAAATTTTGCATTGTCTGCTTTCTTTCTCAATCATTGAGGAAAGGGAGGTGTTGGCCTCGGGATGGGTTTCAACACCATTTCCTCTTCCTTTTCCTTGTCCGATATATCTACAAAGCTATTCGACTTCTCATACTTCTCTGGGTGTTGTTCTGTTGGTTCCTCTGCAACTTCCTTATTGTTTAAAGATTTGCCCGTAGAAGGGCCAGATAAAATCTTACACTCCTAGTAGTAATCGCCAGACATGAAACATTTGTCTTCTGATCCTGAACCATTTTATTAAGTAAAGTACCACTTCTTCCCTGGTTCAGTATTGAGGAAAGTTGACTTATCTGTTGCTCTAACTGCTGGATAGAAGCTGAATGTGAACTAACCAACTTACTCATAGTGGAAAATTTTTACTCCTCATACTAGTTACTCCTGCATTGGTAGCCTCTACTCCTTTCAATAGTTCTTTTATCATATCCTCTATAGACCACTTTCCCGATCTAGTTGTAGCAGCTTCTTGATTTCCAGCATGAACATACAACCTACTTCTGTCATTGCTGCTTCTCTAATTTTCTTGCTCCCTGTCTCTGTGATTAGGATTGTTATACCAGTTCCAATAATGATTCCCGTGGCTATTGCCTCGGAAACTCCCCTGATTAGTAATATATTTGGCTTCTTCTTCAGGCTCGATATCAACCCGATCCCGAATCATTACAGCCTTTATCTTTTTCGTCCTTCCTGAAGATAAGTGCTTGGAGAGCAGGTCCATTTGAGTCTTTAGATGGGCCATATCTTGATCCTTCTCCTCATCTCTTCTGCACTGTTCATCATTCATTTTAATAGGAATAGTCGGACTTGTCAACATAGAATCACTGGTGTACCAATCCCTACTTAGTTTGGTCATCCTATTTAGCATTTCAGCAGCAACTTCAAATGACAGAGCAACAAATGACCCACCAGCAGCATTATCTACCACTGTCTTTGTCGCAGAGTTAAAAGCTCTGTACAAAGTCTTCATCAAATGTATGTCCATCATGTTATGGTTCAGAAACTGTGTCAGCTTCTTCTTGAACCTCTCCCAAGTTTCATATAAAGCCTCATTCGGGAGATATCTAAAATTGTTGATCTCATCCCTCAACTATACCTTCCTGGACAGCGGAAAGAACTTTTTTTGGAAAGCTTCTCTCAACTGCCTCCAGTTGGTTATAGAGTTAGGCATCAACTCATTTAGCCATAATATTTCCTCTCAAGACAGAGACAATGGGAACAGCCTCAACCAGAGAGAGTTCTAGGTTACCCCCGGGTTATCAAAGGATTTACAAATGGTAACAAATTTTACCAGATGCAGGTTGGGGTCATCCCCAGGAATCCCTCCAAACAACCCCTTCAAATTTAGGAGTTGGATCATAGTACTTGTAATATTGAACTTTGCTCCAGGTGCCAATGGAGGGGGAATGATCGCACCCATTGTACTTGCTCTATCAACATCGTCATCATCATCAACCACATAGCGCAGCGGTTGTTCTGCCATTCTGCTTATGCGGTGGGGTTTGGATTGAGTAGTGATTGGATTAACCTATAAAGATCCTAGAAATAAACAAAAACAACAGTCGAACGTAAATCTGGAAAACTTAACTATCAGTAAACTTTTGCACATAAACTTTCAATCCACAATCGTATTCCCCGGCAACGGCGCCATTTTTGATAATGCTCAAAGTACACTCTTGAATAGGTGTAAGAGATCGTTGTCAATATAAAACCCAACTAGGTTGGGGTCGAATCCCACAGGGAATAGAATGTGAACTTCAATTTGTTTACGAAATGCTTTACTAGTAGTTTACTGTTTCCAAAAATGGGGGTTTAAATTTCACAGAGAGCCAATTGTCCTTTTCAATATTTTAGTATTTGTAACCAAGATAAATGGGAGACCAGAGTTATGTTCACCATAGGTTTTGGGAATTTACAGATACTAGGTAATGCTTAAGACTATTGAAGTAAGTAGAAATAGCAGAATATCCCTGACGACGATACTATCTGACTTATCTCTCGACCTCACCAGACAATTTATTATCTAATTCTCTCGAACTTAGATAACTTATGTATTTCCAATAGGATTTTATCTCAGGTAGATTAATCCAGTTACGGTATCAATCATTAAATAGAAGGTTGGTAGCTTCCGA
The DNA here is from genome assembly GCF_002878395.1 of Capsicum annuum. Classification (NCBI taxonomy): domain Eukaryota; kingdom Viridiplantae; phylum Streptophyta; class Magnoliopsida; order Solanales; family Solanaceae; genus Capsicum; species Capsicum annuum. The sequence goes on along the minus strand of NC_061117.1, from coordinate 214,218,869 downwards.
GTCCCTGTTAATAATTCATGTCCTCTAGTTTATTTCTCTGTTAAAAGCAAATAAGCCTAAGGCATAACCTATTGTTTTCAACGAATAGATTCACGTTAAAGAAACAGAATTTCAAGATGTCCTACTACTCTTTGAATCCTTTAAATACCTAGTATCATATCAAACCCTAATCCATGGATCCCATAACTCTGGCTAATAGAATTAGCCGCTCATAATTTGATGAACGAAATAACAAGTTGAATTCATGGTAATATGGATAAACTTACTGATGGATGAAACCCAATAAGTATTTCTTCAATTCAATCACAAGATGGAAACCCACAATAGTTGATAAGTATTTTGAAAGAAAATAAGAAAAATATCTGATGAAAAAGATAAAGCAATTTTACGTTCCACCCTCCGAGTTAATTGTCTGATCCCCCTACAGGTCTTTAAATAGTCAACCCTAAATAAGGAAACAAAATTAAAATTTATGATTTTCTTCAGAATAGGTGACGGTATTCTTGACAGCGTGTCATACGTCTGACGACGTGTGCAGGATGTCGTCAAAGTTTCCAGAGAATTACTATCTTCTGATTTTTCTGACGACAAATCTGATGGTGTGTCAAATATGTGACGGCCCATGAAAAATGTCATCACATCCTTACTAGAAATCAGCATAATCTGCCTCAGGTTGACGGCCACTTTGACAGCCTGTCCTATGTTTGACGGCGCTGGCGAAATGTCGTCACATTTCAGCTCAACTCCTTAAATTCTTTCTAAGCTTGACAGCTACTTTGACAGCCTATCATATGTCTGACGGTACTTCAAAAATGGCGTCAGCTACACTTTAGCTCATTTGCACTAGATTTCAGTTGATTTGTTTTTCTTTTCTTTGGGTTCCTCCCCGATCACTAGTATCTGCATTAAAACAATAAAAACAATCAAAAAAACAACAAAAGTTGCTTAAGACTTCGCAATTATTCTAGGTTAAAGGCCTTAAATATGTTTGCAATTGCACACACATCACACTTCAAAGAAATTCTTTCTTAAAGCTCATGTAAATATATGGAAGAAGCTCTCTTTTTCAACATTTCAAATACACAAGGTGGTCATGTAAAAGATATCCATCATATGCAATTCTTTCTTTTTAACACAAGAGCGAAAACATGTCAAGAAGCTCCCTCTCATCATCATCAAAATCATGTTAAATACTTAAATATTGAAAAGATCCCCTTCAAAACATTAAACAAGCATCTTAAATCATTCCCAACAAGTTCATCAACTCTAAATCATCAAAGAGAGAGATTTCAATAATAATTCTCTCTATCAAATCTTCAACGCCATACATCTTCATATAGGTTTAAATCAATTTAAGGGGGAAAGGCCTAAAGACCAAATCAACAATACAATTAAACATTCATAATGTATAATAAAATCATATATTCCAAAACCCCTTTCTAAAATTCATGCTTGAGAATCTTTAAATCATGTTCTAGAGTTTACAAGCCCATGTAGTTTTTAGGATAAACCCCACGTACCTCAATTTAGAAATTTGATGGATGATTCTTGAAGCCTAAGGTTTGGGGATTTCAAATCTTCACTTAGTTTCGAAAACCCATGGTTGAATCTTGAGTTAATTGGGTTTAATGGTTTTAAACTCTAGAGAGTGTTCTTGTGATTTTTTTTTTTTTGAAGAGAATATGAATAATGTAGTCACTTGGGAGTATAATCCCGTGTTTAAGCTAATAAGGGGGTGGAAATACCTAATATACCTTTAATGAGATGAAATAAAATATAACTGGGAGCCCAATTTCATGGGCCACCGCGACGCGGCAGAATCACGATGGCTTACTGGAATTTGACGAATGGAATTCTTAGGGTCACCGCGATGCGGAGCCATCGCGTTATCCCACTAGTTGGGACCTGGAACTTCATCGCGATGCACCACAATCGCTCTAGGCTACTGGAATTTAACAATTGTTAAATAGACCCACTCTGTGACATGCCAAGCACAAAAATGATGGTTTTTTCATCTAGGACTTAAATTATCCATAATTTCTGGCCAGGGTATCGGATTTGGGCAAATCTCAAATCGGCGGAAAGTTTATCAAATTCTCCATGTGATGAAAATTCAAAATTAGTAAAAATTAATTTTCTAGTCTTTAACTCTAAGAGCATATTACCAGGAGATAACTCATGGATGATGCGGGGTGTTACATTTTCCCCCACTTGGGATCATTCATCCCCAAATAATGATGCAGAACACAGACATGCATAATTTCAAACATACTAAGGCCATAAAAGAATAAGACAAGGATTGTACCTTCTATTTCATCATTCACCGGATCAAGTAAGTCTGGGTATCTATCTCTCATTACATCTTTTGATTCCCAAGTTTCTTTCTCAACTTTCTAATTTTTCCACAACACTTTAACTGAAGTTATCTTTTTGCTCCTCAACTTTCTAACTTAACGATCTAATGTTGCAATTGGTTCCTCTTCATAGGATATGGAGTCTATCACTTTGACATCCTCTACAGGCAACACTAATGAATGGTCTCCAATACATTTCTTCCACATGGATATGTGAAATATCGAATGAACAGAACCCAAACATGCAGGCAACTCTAACTCATACGTAACCCTACCTATCCTACTCAAAATTTGTTATGGCCCTATATAACGAGGAATCAGCTTACCTTTCTTCTCGAATCGCATAACTCCCTTCATAAGGGAGACTTTGAGAAATACCCAATCACAAACTTCAAATTCTAGCTCCCTTCTTCTAACATTGGCATAGGATTTCTATGTAATCTGGGCTATTTTAAGTCGTTCTCTAATAAATTTCACGTCCTCCATTGGCTGATGAACAAGATTAGGCCCAAACAACTGAGTCTCACCCACTTTGTACCACCCTATCGGTGATCTATATCTTCTCTCATACAAAGCTTTAAATGGAGCAATCTTAATACTGGCATGGTAGCTATTATTATAAGCGAACTCTATCAATGGCAAGTGATCTACCCAACTACCTTTGAAGTCAATCATGCAAGATCTCAACATATATTTAAGGGTCTGAATAGTATGTTCGGCTAACCCATCCATCTGAGGGTGGAAAGCCGTACTCAGGTTCACTTGGGTACCTAAACCCCTTTGAAAAGATCTCCAGAACTATGAAGAGAATTGTGTACCTCAATCAGATATGATGGATATAGGTGCTCCATGCAAATAGATTATCTCCTCGATGTATAACTTGGCATAGTTATCTCCCAAATAGTTAGTTCTCACAGGTAGAAAAAGGGCTGACTTGGTCAGCCGGTCTACAATTGCCCAAATAGAATTATACTGGTTTTGGGACCTTGGAAGTCCCATGATGAAGTCCATATTGATAATCTCCCATTTCCACAAGGGAAAAGCTATCTCTTAGGAAGTACCACCTGGTCTCATATGTTCTACTTTCAATTGTTGACAATTCAAACACTTAGCAACATAGTTAGCCACATCATGCTTCATATTATTCCACCAATATATAGCTTTTAAGTCATGATACATCTTAGTAGAGCCTGGGTGGACAACATACCGTGATGTGTAAGCTTTGTCAAGGATTCTCTTCCTCAGACCTTCTACATCTGGCACCCACAATCTACCCTGATGTATCAAAATACCATCACCACCAATTTCAAAGGACATCACCTTCTGTTGACCTACATCTTTCTTTATCTACATCAAGATAGGATCTTCAACCTGCTTTTCCTTAATCTCTGCACAAAGGGATGATTTATCTATCTCATGAAAAACCACCCCTCCATTTTCAAAATCTTAAGAGTCGCACTTTAATATTTGCAAGTCGTTGAATATCCTTTACTATCTCTTTTTTTCCTTCTTCAACATGAGAAAAGATGCCCATAGACAACCTGCTGAGGGCGTCGGCTACCACATTTGCCTTGCTCGAATGATAGTGCAGGCTCATGTCATAATCCTTTAGCAATTCTAACCACCGTTTCTACCTGAGATTGAGTTCTTTCTGTGAGAAAACATACTGCAAACTTTTGTGGTCAGTAAATATATCAACGTGAACTCCGTCAAGATAATGCCTCTAGATTTTAAGTGCTAACACCACAGCCGCTAACTCCAAGTCATGGGTGAGGTAATTTCGCTCATGCACTTTTAACTGCCTACAAGCATAAGCCACCACTTTACCCTGCTGCATAAGTACACACCTAAGTCCCATATGGGACGTGTCACAGTACATAACAAACCCTTTTGTACCTTCCGAAAGAGTCAACACAGGAGCAGTTTTCAACTTATCTTTTAACTTCTCAAAACTATTCTCACAGGAGTGGGACCACACAAACTTTACCTTTTTCTGTGTCAACTTAGTGAGTGATGCGGCTATTGAAGAGAAACTCTCTATGACCATTTTTTAATACCCCGCCAAATCCAAGAAGCTCTGAAGTCGGTTGGAGTTGTGGGTCTGGGCCATTTTCTCACTGCCTCGACCTTTTGGGGATCAATCTTAATCCCATCACTAGAACAATAGCATTAAGTAAGAATTCACACTTGGAAAACATTGCATACAACCTATGATCTTTAAGAGTTTAAAGGATGATTCGGAGGTGATTGGTATGATCCTCCTCATTCTTGAATAAATCAAGATATCATCAATAAAAACTATGACAAACAAATCCAGAAACTGATGGAACACCCTGTTCATAAGATCCATGAAGGCTGCAGGGGCGTTAGTCAACCCAAAGGACATAACTAAGAATTCATAATGACCGTATCTCATTCGGAAGGTTGTCTTGGGAATGTCTGATCTCTAACTTTCAACTGATGGTATCCCAAATGAAGGTCTATATTTTAAAAACATCTAGCACCTTGAAGCTGGTTAAAAGATCATCGATTCTAGGAAGAGGATATTTATTTTAATAGTGACCTTGTTTAAGTGGCGATAATCTATACACATACGGAGGGAACCATCTTTTTTTTGCACAAAGAGTATAGGTGCACCCCATGGAGAAATACTAGGGCAAATAAAACCTTTGTCTAGAAGATCTGCTAGTTGTTCTTTCAACTCTTGCAGTTCTGCAGGAGCCATTCTATATGGCAGAATAGAGATGGGATAGGTATCGAGAAACAAATCAATACCAAAATCTATCTCCCCATCTAGTGGTATGCCTGGAAGATCATCAGGAAAAACTTCTGGAAACTCATTCACCACAGGGACAGACTAAAGAAAAAAGTTTTTGGTATTCAAATCTTTAACCCGAATAAGATGATACAAACAACCCTTAGAAATGAGTTTATGGGCTCTGAGGTAAGATATAAAGTTCCCTCTAGGTGCTAACGAATGTCCCTCCCATTCTATTACTGGTTCATTCGGAAAGGAAAAAGTAACCTTTCGGGTTATACAATTTAGTGTGACATAGCACGAATGAAGCCAATTCATCCCTAGGATAGCATTGAAATCAACTATGTCTAAGTCTAGAAGGTCTGCCATAGTATCCCGCCCACAAACAGTCACCACATAATTTCTATACACCCTTCTAGACACAACAGAATCTCCCACCAGAGTAGAAATAGAAAAAGGTTTGACAATCATATCGGGCTCAAACCCAAAACTAATAGCCACATAAGGTTTCACATAAGACAGGGTAGACCCAAGATCAAGTAACACATATATATCACGGGAAAAGATTTACAACTTACCGATAACTACATCTGGTGAGGCCTCTGCTTCCTGGTGGTTGGTCAAGGCGTACAACTGGTTGCGTCTGTTTTTGACGGCTAAAGTGGCACCCTTCTAAGGCTGTGGTAGTGCAGAAGAATTATCCTGTGACTTGGCTCAACCAAAATTACCCTTTGCTGTCGGACAGCCTCTCTGGATATGACCTGGTTGGACGCACGAATAACACACCATAGCGTCAAACTGACATCTCCCTGGATGATTCCTCCCACATCTCTCACAGTGCGGGTATGTCTGAGAGCTCTGAGCTACACTTCCTTGAGACTACGAACCCTGCATTCTCGGCCCCTTCCTAGACTGAAAATCCTAGGGGCGCTATCCAGATGGGGTCTGGACACTGGAGCACTGGCTGCAGACTATGCATTAGCCTAAAACTTTTTCTTCTGCCATTTGTTACCCCAATTCCTACTCTACTACTGACTGTGGCTCTGGTCTACTCTCTTGGCTCTTTTTGTGTGCCTGTCCTTCTCTCTAGATTCAGCGATTTTCTTTTTTTTTTCTTAACTTGTTGTATGTGGACTGATAGTCTGGCAAAATCCATCTACCGATTTAATATTTCTCCCTGACATTCGAGCACTAAGTCCTCCGAAAGGCCGGATGTAAATTTTATCATTCTGGCTCTCATGTTACTAGTTATTTCTGGAGCATAACGGACTAGTTAGTTGAACCTCAGAGTGTACTTCTGAACACTCATCTTTCCCTACTTTAAATTCATAAACTCTTCAGCTTTGGCCTCTCTCAGCTCGAGAGGAAATAATCGATCGAGAAAGGCTTTCATGAACTCGGCCCAAACTGAGGGCTCAACACTCTCACCCTTTGAATCTTCCCACTTGTGATACCACTGGTTCGCTACATCCTTAAGATGGTAAGCTGCCAACTCAACCCCCTCTAACTCATCTACATGCATCACCTTAAAGATCTTCTCCATCTCATCCACAAACTCCTGTGGATCCTCTTATACCTTGGTACCAGTAAACTTGGGCAGGTTTATTCTCATGAACTAGCCCACTCTTGGATCCTAAGACATAACAGATGCAAACCCAATATATTCTGACCGTTAAGTTTGTGTGGCTACCAACTATGCAAGCATATGAATGGACTTCCGGAATTCTACATTAGATACCTATCTCTCAAGAGTCTGAGTGTAGTTATTCCCTGTTCGAGGAGCTCTGGGTGCCCAAAGTGGGATGGTCTAAATAGGTGGGACTCCCGGAGTAGCATCAATCTTCAGAGTCTGAGCTCTGTTTTGGGTCCTCATCCCATAAGTGGGACAGACCTCATCTGTCTGTGCATTCTGATCGATAGTATGATGGGGAGGCATGGTTGTTTTTCTAAAACACAAGAGACCATTGATTAGGGGACAATTCAGACTCTGAAGCACGAACTAAACTACAAAGAAGAGAAACATTCCTAAATGCCTAATAGCCTTCTGTTTATAAGTATGGCATGGTATACACTCACAAACAAGATTCTACCCAATGCAATTTTGCAGACACCCCGGTACCATGAACCGTACTCTGATACCAAGTTTGTCATGACTTGAACTAGGGCCTGTCCATGAAGGATATCCCAAACCATGAAGGCCCGAGAATCCTACTCTATTTGATCTGGTAATCATGCATAACATTCATATAATAAAAGAAAATATGGAATTTGAATCTAATACGGAAACATGGTCATACTCTGGATTCAGTTTAACCATACAAAATGAAATCCAAAATCAAATAAATAACTTTTGGAATGGTCAGTGAAATCTCTACTACATGATCTAAAGATAACTGTCTAAAAAGCTGGGACAAGGCCGTAGTAGACCAAAATAATGGAATAACATAATCTATAATGACAGGCCTTCTAGAACAAAGAAGGCTCACCACTGCATGAATCACTTCTCCCTGGATACTCTATTGATTAGACGCACCCCTAGACTAAGCCTCCAAACCTGGGAGGTAGGGGTCAATACAATTGTACTGGTATGTAGAGAAAATCCAAAATAATAATTTATATTCAACATATAAAAGAAAATTTTAAAATATTTCATAAACATATCATATAGTAAGAAATCTCATGGGCATTTCTGAAAGACTCTTAAAATCATTTGAACTCTATTACACTCTTTGTTTTACTTCTGCACTAGGTGGTATACCCTACAACTCTGAAATTCCATAGGTTATATAGAATCCGTCATTGACTCAGTGGGGAAGCCTCCAACCCAAGTGTGCCACAAGGGTTGGGGTCTCTGACTCTACTACGCCACTCGGCCGTAGCCAGCATAAAATAATATACCCGGATCGGCAAATCACGATTTTATGTTAAGAGTTACTTGAACTCAAACCTTCTTCGGGTAACCACCTAACCCTCTTTAAGCCCAATTTTAACTCTTTAAAACATGCATTCTCTTAAATCAAACTCTAAAAAACATACTCTTTTATGGCATACATACTTATGGTATCGTCATACTATTGACTTGAAAGTCATATTCTCTGAGCCATTATTAGCACATAATAGTCTCTGTTTCAAAACATAAATCTGTGACAACCGTGTCAATAAATCACTTCAAAGAAACTCTTTATTAAAGCTCATGTAAAAATATCCAAGAAACTCTCTTTTTCAACATTTCAAATACACAAGATGGTCATGTAAAAGATATCCATCACATGAAATTCTTTCTTTTTAACACAAGAATGAAAACATATCAATAAACTCTCTCTCATCATCATCAAATTCATGTTAATTACTTAAATATTGAAAATATCCCCTTCAAAACTGTAACACCCCATATTCAAGTACGTGTATTGATCTTATTTATATGGAATTAATTTTTTATTTTATTTATACCGGAATTTACCCGTCGATGATTCCATGCGAAGGTTATTGAATAAGATTTTCAACATTATAAAGATTTCAAAAAATGGATAGGTTTCGAATATAATCGAGCATGTTTGAAACTATGAAACAGTGGCCGGGATATTTGGGAATAGTAAATGTGCAGGAAACTTTCCTGCACACAAACTACTGAGGCCAACTGGGAGAGCTGAGACCTATGAAAAGAAATATATTTGAGTCTTATTTACAATGCAATTGGTTTCATCCAAATCCAACGTCTGAGTAAGGAGTTATACTCATTTTACTTCAGCCTATCAAAAAAGATTTTTAGGGTCAACTTCAAACGACCATAACTCCTTGTACAAGACGAACTGGGTGGCCTACTTTATATGAAATGAAAACCCTTTGAATTATCCTTCCAATGATACCAATTTTACCTAAATTTGATATCGGAGCAAAGACTTATGGTCGATCTATTTTAGCTTATCAAAATAGTCCACCAAAGGACAGATTTGACATTATTTAAATTTTAAAGGCATTTTGGTCATTTCCTATTATATTATGGATGGGAATATGTGTATATATACATTTATATGAATTCAAAAACCCATTTTCATCATCAATCATTGAGAAAGAACAAACCCTAACCAAATTTGACCTTTAAATTACTTTTGATTCAACCGTAGAAATTTCAAAGTAATCTGATAACTGTGTTTGTCATCTCAAGAGCTTCGAATGGCACTGATTATTTGTGCAAACAGGATTGCATAATCAAGAGATGAATTCTAAGGTATGAATATTTTTTCCTTTGTTCTTTTCCATATGTATATGTGTGATAGAGGATTATATGTATTGGATGTTATTCAAAGGTGATGGAAATAGGGTTATGGACTATTTTGCATGGTTTGGTTGTATCAAATTGTGGAAGGTGGATATGGTAATTGAGTTATGGAAGGTGGATATGGTGATATACTATTGAATTGATGATTATTTATATCTATGGCTCAATTTGGTTTAATGGATTGGTTGGAAGGATAAATGAATCCAAACTTGATATTGGAGGATGTTGTATAAATATGCATGGCATGTGAATGTAATTGGAGTATAAGAGGGTTAAGGTGACACCCTTTATGGTGTAATTAAGTCTTACTACTTAAACACTAGTTAAGTGAATTCAAATAATTGAATTGTGACGTTTGGTTGCTAATACTAGATTGCTATATATGTTCATTGTAGATAAGTAATCTGAAAAGTCGGGAAGTCCATTTGGGACTAGTATTGAAGGTTGAAAGTCAGGTATGTAAAGCATACTCTATACCATATCTTTGGCATGGAAGTGAACAGTTGTTATATTAAGTTTCCAAAGTTATTCAATAACATATGATCCTTAATGGTTTTGTATGATGTCCTACGTTACCAATGAACTTGTTTCCACCTTACAAGATGTCAAGACATTCCAATACTTACTTGTTTTCCAAATCTTACATGTTTATTGCACTAATGAATGTCAGAAGGTATTCAGTTACTCAAACAATATCCATGTGCTATTAATGACTCCAAAATGTTTCATTGATATACCAATAAGTTCCTACTTCATTGTTATGGCATTGATGACTCCAAAATACTTCATTGATGTGCCAATGAGTTCTTACTTTATTGTTATTGAATTGATGGTCTATTTATATGTCTCTTATTGATGTATCATTGTTTCAAAGTATCAAAAATGTGGTGGCAACTGAAATAACAATCTCAAAGATTAATTGAACGAAGTGATGGAAGTTCTCTCTTATCGGGTGGTATCCCAGGGGCATAAGCCTATCATGAGTCGATCCCGATTTATGTGTTTATGGGTGGTATCCCAGGGGCATAAGCCTATCATGAGTCAATCCCAGTTGATATGTACTGAAGTCAGCCTAATGGTCACAATACAGTACAGTAATGATAACAAAGATGATAAGAACGAAGGTAAAGTAATTGAATAAATACAATGTACAAGTTGTCACAAGTTCTAGTAAGTGTGGTCCACTCCTATTACGATTTATTCACTTGTTTCTGATTTCTATTGAGCTCTTATATCATATCTGATTATCTACAGCTTTACATACTCAGTCATATTTTGTACTGACGTCCCAAACGGGGACCTACATTTCATGCTGCAGGCACAGGTACCTCAGCTGATACACCGCACAAGTAGACGCCAGGATATCCAGCTGCTTTTAGTGAGCTCCAGTTTGATTGTGTCATATCCAATCACATTTGATATTGTATAGAAGTTAGTTATATGGCGGGGTGTGTCCCGACCTTAGTTAAACTTTGTGTATTGTCTAGAGGCTTTGTAGACCTAATGTACAGTCAAGGTGGTGTTTTGTTAATAGACGTGATGGCTCCAACGGCCAAGTATTGTATATACATATATATGTGTGCTCGATCTTATACAAGTGATTATTTTCTTTTATATGCGACATGATGTTGTCCGAATTTCGGGTTGTCATAGAGGTATGCATGGGAAGTATAAAGAGAGTTCTTGTTGAAAAACCCCACATACCTTGAATGATGAACTTTATATCGATACTCATTTTTGAGATGTTAATCGTGCCTTTGAATGATGGTTCTTGGAGTTCTTGAACTAGGAACTTGGAATCTTGAATAAATTTGCAGAATTAATGGTGAACTTTGGAGGTTCTTGAAGATCTTGAACTAGGAACTTGGAATCTTGAATAAATTTTCAGAATTAATGGTGAACTTTGGAGGTTCTTGAAGTTGGATGTAGGAGCTTAGGGTTTTCTTTTTGAGGGAATTTAATGAAATATAACATATAATGCTTCTAATAGGCTTTAATATAGGGTTTGGACGGATTTTGGGTGAGGGGGGATGACCAAAACGCCCCTAAAAATCAAATATATTCTCAAATCTTTCTTTGGTGGACTTTTTTGATAGTCTGAAGTAGATCAATCATAACGTCTTACTCCGACATCCAAATTGGATGAAACCAATTTCATTAGAAAGAGTACTCTCATATCTTTCCGTTCATATATAGTATCTCACCCAGATCATTGTGTACGAGGATTTATGATCATTTGAAGTTGACCCAAAAATTCACTTTTGATAGGCTGAAGTTGATCGACCATAACTTTTTGCTCCGATAGACAAATTGGATGAAACCAATTTCATCGGAAAGAGGACTTGCAGAGCTTTCCGTTGATATATAGTAGATCACCTAGATTATTATGTACAAGTAGTTATGATTGTTTAAAGTTTGAGCCAAAATACGTCAGGCCTCAGTACCTTTTTTCCTGCATGTTTTACTGTTCACTACTATTCACGGTTCGATCGGAATGTTCATAACTCGTCGCTCGGGTGTCCGTTTTGGATGATCCATATATCGTTGGAAAGCTTATTCGATATTGTACACAATGCTGGATCATAATATAAGGCATTCTACATGGAAAATTTATAGTTCATTCTAGAAGATAGAACCCAACACGTTTATGCACAAAATTTCAACGAAAAATTTCTTGGGGTATTACATCATCCCCCTTTGGAAACATTCGTCCTCGAATGATGCTGGACATGCCAAGATTAGATAGGGAATAGAGCATACAGCAGAAACCATTCGTTAGACTCATCACCACATCGTTTCTCACTCCGAATGCAACATAGAATGCATAAATTCAAGAAACTACAGCTGAACACATAATAAATGACAGCTGAACTGCTGCAACTTTTATCAAAAGTGAATGATTTAGGAAAGAACGGTACCTTCGTCTTGATCGAAGTTCGTAGAATATAGGTGCGGATACTTGGATCGCATATCCGCCTCAGTTTCCCAAGTGGCACCCTCAACAGATTGGTTTCGCTACAATACCTTGACCAAGGGAACTTCTTTGTTTCTTAGTCTTCGGACACAGAAATCAAGAATCTCAATAGGAATCTCATCAAAAGAATGATTTTCTTGAATATCAGCACTCACAGAGGAATCCACTACCACAGCATCACTAATATGCTTTCTAAGCATGGAGACATGGAATATTGGATGAACAGAGGACAACTTGGAAGGCAACTCAACCTCATAAGCTACCTTACCAACACGGCTAAGAATTTTGTAAGGACCAACATAACAGGGACTAAACATCCCCTTCTTTACGAATCTCTTCACCCCCTCATGGGTGAAATTTTCAGATACACTAGGTCACCAACTTCAAACTCAAGGTCTCTCCTTCTAAAATCCGCATATGACTTCTGACAACTCTGAGTAGTTTTCAACCTTTCCCTAATCAACATAACTTTGTCCATAGCCTTAAATACTGAATCAAGACCACTCACAGCCGCTTCACCAACCTCGAACCAACCTATGGCTGATCTACACTTCCTCCCATATAAGGCTTCAAACGGAGCCATGCCAATACTAGAGTGGAAACTATTATTGTAAGCACACTCTATCAACGGTAAGTGATCATCCCAACCTCTCTTAAAGTCAAGTGGACAGGCTCTCAACATATCCTCTAAGGTCTTGATGGTCCGCTCAGCCTGACCATCGGTCTGCGGATGAAAAGCAGAACTCAAAAGCACTTGGGTACCAAGACCCTTTTAAAAAGCTTTCCAAAATTGCGAAGTGAACTGAGTACCCCTATCCGAAATGATAGACAAGGGAGCTCCATGCAGTCTGACTAGCTCTCGGATATATAATCTAGCGTAATCCTCAGCAGTATATGAAGAATGAACAGGCAAGAAATGAGCAGACTTAGTCAATCTATCAACCACAACCCAAATGGAATCATGATGGCGTCGGGAAGAAGGCAAACCAATCACAAAGTCCATATTTATCTCTTCCCACTTCCAGGTGGGAATACTAAACTCCTGCATCATACCACCAAGCCTTTGGTGTTCAACCTTAACCTGTTGGCATATTGCACACTTAGCTACAAATGCTGCTATATCTTTCTTTATGCCATTCCACCAATAGATTTCCCACAAGTCTCGATACATCTTGGTGGCACCAGGATGAATAGAATATCGTGCCCCGTGCACTTCAGCCATAATCCTCTGTCTCAGATCATCAACATTCAGGACACATAATCTACCCTGCAATCTCAACACAACATCTCCCCCTTGAGAGAAAACCTCTACTTTTTGTTCCTTGACTGACTCCTTCAGTCTGACCAAACTAGCATCTAAGTATTGCTTTTCCTTCACTTTCGAAACCAAAGAGGATTCGGAACTACTCTAAAACCCTATACTACCTTCAGCAGAGTCAAACAACCTAACCCCTAATCTAGCCAAACGATGTACTTCACGAGCCAACTCTTTCTTACCTTCTAGCACATGCAAAATACTACCCATGGACACTCTACTTAGGGCATCCGCCACAACATTGGCCTTGCCTGGATGGCACAACACACTCATATCATAGTCCTTTAACAATTCTAACCATCGTCTCTACCTAAGATTCAATTCTCTCTGGGTAAACACATACTGTAAAATCTTATGATCAGTGAAAACATCAACATGGACACCATACAAATAGTGTCTCCAAATTTTCAAAGCAAACACAACAACAGCCAACTCAAGGTCATGGGTGGGGTAATTTTTCTTATGGGATTTCAACTGTCTAGAAGCATAAGCTATCACCTTACCCTTCTGCATCAATACGCAACCTAACCCAACTCTTGAAGTATCACAGTACACCACAAAACCATCAACACCATTAGGCAAAGTCAAAACAGGGGCTAAAGTGAGTCGAGTCTTCAACTCCTGAAAACTCTTCTCACAAGATTTAGACCACAAGAACTTCACTTTTTTTTGGGTCAACCGAGTCATAGGACATGCTATAGAGGAGAAACCCTAAAAAAAAGCGGTAATAGCCAGCTAAACCCAAGAAACTTCAGATATCAATTAGAGAAATAGGTCTAGGCTAATTTATAATAGCTTCGGTCTTTTGGGGATCAACTCTAATACCCTCGGAAGAAATGATATGACCCAGAAAAGCAACTGACCTTAGCCAAAACTCACACTTACTAAACTTGGAAAATAACTTGTGATCTCTAAGGGTTTGTAAGACAGTTCGTAGATGATCAGAATGTTTATCCTCACTATGGGAGTATACCAGTATATCATCGATGAACACTATGACAAACATATCCAGATATGGTCTGAACACTCAATTCATGAGGTCCATGAAAGATGCTGGGGAATTAGTTAACTCGAAAGACATAACAAGAAACTCAAAATGGCCATAACGAGTTTGGAAAGTGGTTTTCGGGATTTCACACTCCCTAACTTTGAGTTGATGATAGCTGGAATGAAGGTGTATCTTTGAGAAATAACTTGCACCTTGCAATTGGTCAAACAAATCATCTATTCTCGGAAGGGGGTACTTATTTTTTATGGTGACTTTATTCAGTTGGTGGTAATCAATGCACATACGCAAAGAGCCATCTTTTTTTCTTACAAACAACACAGGAGCACCCCAAGGAGAAACACTGGGCCTTATGAAACCCTTATCTAGTAGATCTTTGAGTTGCTCTTTCAACTCCTTATGTTCTGCAGGGGACATACAGTAAGGAGGAATAGAAATGGCCTGAGTATCGGGAAGAAGATCAATCCCGAACTCTATCAATCCCGAACTCTATCTCTCCATCAGGAGGTATCCCTTGGAGATCATTCAGAAATACATCAGAAAACTCATTGACGACGTTAATAGACTGGAGAGTTGGAGTCTTAGACTTAGTGTCTTTGACTCTAACCAAATGGTAAATACACCCCTTGGAAATAAGCTTTCTAGCTTTGAGGTAAGAGATAAAATGACTCTTGGGTGACGTAGAATTCCCAGACCACTCAAACATGGATGCACCCAAAAACTGAAACTTGACTATTCGGGTTCGACAATCAATAGAGGCATAAGAAGAATACAGTCAGTCCATACCCAAAATCACATCAAAATCTACCATGTCTAACTCAATCAGATCAGCCAACAAGACTCTATGAAGAACGGTAACAGGACACTTTTTATACACTTTCTGGGCAACAATCGAATCACCCACTAGGGTAGAAACTAGGATAGGCTTAGGAATAATCTCAAGACTCATTTCAAAATTCACAACAATTAAAGGTGTAACATATGTGAAACTGGATCCAGGATCCAACAAAGCATACATATCAAACTGAAATATACGAAGCATACCAGTAACAATATTGGGAGAGTCCTTCTATTCCTGGTAGGATGATAAACCACAGAATCTATTCTGGCGCTGCCCGCCAGCATTGCTAGAAGAGGCGCCCTGAGCTGGGGTTGGGCGAGTCGCTAGAACTGGAGAACTAATAGTCTGAGTGTAGGTCTGAGGGCGATAGTCACGACGCCCTTGTCCATCCTGTGGACAATCTCTAACTCTGTGACCCATGTCACCACACCGGAAAAAACCTCTCTTCTCACCCCAACACTCACCCAAATAAGCCCTACCAAACTGAGGACACAGGGGATGATTTGGCTTACTGCCAGCAATGTACTGGGACCTGGATGCATATGATCTGCTACCTTGCTCCTGCCTACCTCTAGGTACGGGAGCACAAGCAGATGACGGTGCTGGCATAGACAAACGATCCTGATACTGAGGGCGACTCCCTCCCTATGATCTAGTCTGACCCTGTCCATGATCCTCGGACCTAGCTCTCTTATTCTCTCTCATTCTATCTCTCTCCTCAATCTTGTCTGCCTCAATCTGTTGGGCATGAGTCATCAGCCTAGAAAGATTCATCTCACTATTTAGCATAGCAGAGCTACACTCCTTAACCATATAACTAGACACTCCAGTCACAAACTTACTCATACTAGCCCGATTATCAGCCACTAAGTCAGAAGCATACTTGGCCAACTGATTGAACTTTAGACAGTACTCCCTAACAGTCATAGAGCCTTGTCGTAGGTTCATAAACTTTTCCACCTTCGCCTCCCTCATCTCCAAAGGGAAAAACTTATCTAGGAATGCATCCTGGAACTCTTGCCAAGTCGTAGGGATAGCTCTCTCACCTCTACCTTTCCTCTAAGCAACAACCCAGTCATAAGAGAGGTCTTTCAACCTATACGTAGCCAACTCCACACTATGTTCCTCAGATATATGCATCACCTGAGTAATCTTCCGCACCTCCTCTAAAAACAATCATGGATCCTCATCAGACTTGGACCCATAGAATTCCAGTGGATTCATCTGCATGAAGTCACGAATCCTGGCAGTAGCTGAATCACCTCCCTACTGCTGTGGAGACGGGGCCGGGTTGGCCCGAACATTTACAGTAACATCTTGGGCCAGCGCCTGAAAGGCTGTCCAAAATTCAGCATGAGACACATTTTCATTCAATGGGTCAGCGGGTTGAGATTGTTGACCATCATTATTTCTTCTCACTCAATATGAAGGCATATTTTTGAAAGAGGAGAGCACGAATCAATGGCAGAGAGAGAGACACTTTAAGCACGATAGACTTTTGAAAGAAAGAATCACACTTTTTCCTAAAACGTCTTGTAGCCTCTTGCTCATAGATGTGCTTAACGCGGCTTGTCAGACTTCCTAGGACACCTTAAAACCTTAGGCTCTGATACAAGTTTGTAACGCCCCAAAAACGGGTCCCGGAGCATCACACGATGCTTGAGGCTATGAGTAGCCCCAAGCTAACCCTTTGAGCCATTTTCATTCAGTTCAATACAAATCAATGGGGGTTCCATAAATAACCCTCAAATATCAACAAAGTAATCATCATCCAAGAATAAAAGAATTTCAGAAAGATAATAAAATACGACTTATTAGTCAACTTCCAACATCTATACTAGTCTGACAAGTTCTAAGAAAATCAATAAAACCAACGAGCTATTGAGACATGCACCAACTGACTCATACTCAATTATCAAATGTAAATAATTTCGTGAAACCAACATCGGACATCATGTCCTCGGAACATGAGGACTCACCACAACAGAGGATGTAGAACAGCATGCCTGAAGAATCACTGTTGAACCTAGAACTAAGCACCTGAACCTACATTCTGAGAAAATGCAGTATATGAAGAATCACTGTCGAACCTAGAACTAACCACCCCCATATACTAAGTACCATGTAAAGGAACCGAGTATATAGGGGTGTATGCAGCTGTATAAACATCATCATCATAAATATTTATAAGAAATATACAAGATTTATGAAAGTCTCACATAGCCCGAAGAAAATCATCATAATCATGAGAGGATGAAATAAGTATAATAACACATAAGAGTCATCATATAATTTGTCAATCACTTTCAGTTTATCAAGAATATCAATTCTCATAATGTAAATATCATTTAAATCTTTCAAAAGAATAACTTTCACAATTCCACTTTCAAATCACTTCACCGTTCACCATAGACCACACACACACTGGGAGATCCTATAACCGACATAAACCATGTGAGCTACATGGAGTCCAACGTACAACTCACGTTGGGGAGAGCCGTCCTATCCTTTCCATTGGAGTAGGACTATCGATATCAAATCCACACAAACTAGTGATCACTATAAAAATCAGCCTCAGGCTCACTCCTACGGGAAAACATAGTTCTAAGGAAGTAAGGTCACTTTATACCTCCCACTCGGTGCTAAAGATTTCTCCCGGACTTAGCTCAGATCATTTCAAAGACAATCCACAACAAAACAATTTTAGAAATATATAAATATATATCGGAAGCCATCATTCTTCCCATCTATCAAAATCAACCACGTTGTGGATTTCTTTCATACTCGAGTTTAAAACAACTCCGTTAAGACCAAAAGGTCAAATCATTCAAAATATCTCAAATATTTAACATCAATATGCTTATAACACACACTTTCTCAAAAAAAAAATACAATTTTCAATGGGAATTCACGACCCAAATATCAAAATCATGATAAATATCATTCAAGATTCATTCTTTATATCACCACACATGTAAATTCATCTTTCAAAATCATAAACATCAAGATTTCATAATAATCATCAGAAGATATGGGTTCATTCTTCAAATTCATAAAAATCAAATAAAAATCATGTCTTTGTAAAGAAAATTACTTTTGGGCACAAGAACGAAAGAGAGTACTTGTTGAAAAATCCCACATATCTTGAATGATGAACTTTAGATCGATACTCATTTTTGAGATGTTAATTGTGCCTTTGAATGATGGTTCTTGAAGTTCTTGAACTAGGAACTTGGAATCTTGAATAAATTCTACAAATTTATTCAAGA
>NC_061117.1:214112579-214199973 GCF_002878395.1 Capsicum annuum | reverse complement strand
TCAAATTCATAAAAATCAAATAAAAATCATGTCTTTGTAAAGAAAATTACTTTTGGGCACAAGAACGAAAGAGAGTACTTGTTGAAAAATCCCACATATCTTGAATGATGAACTTTAGATCGATACTCATTTTTGAGATGTTAATTGTGCCTTTGAATGATGGTTCTTGAAGTTCTTGAACTAGGAACTTGGAATCTTGAATAAATTTGTAGAATTAATTGTGAACTTTGGAGGTTCTTGAAGTTCTTGAACTAGGAACTTGGAATCTTGAATAAATTTGCAGAATTAATGGTGAACTTTGGAGGTTCTTGAAGTTGGATGGAGGAGCTTCGAGTTTTTTTTTTGAGGGAATTTGATGAAATATAATATATAATGCTTCTAATAGGCTTTAATATAGGGTTTTTACGGATTTTGGGTGAAGGGGAATGACCAAAACGCCCCTCAAAATCAAATAAATTCTCGAATCTGTCCTTTGGTGGACTGTTTTGATAGTCTGAAGTAGATAAACCATAACGTTTTACTCCGATATCCAAATTGGATGAAACCAATTTCATTAGAAAGAGGAATCTCATATCTTTCCATTGATATATAGTATCTCAGCCATATCATTATGTACGAGGAGTTATGATTGTTTGAAGTTGACCCAAAAATTTACTTTTGATAGGCTGAAGTATATCGACCATAACTTTTTGCTCTGATAGACAAATTGGATGAAACCAATTTCATCGGAAAGAGGACTCGTAGAGCTTTCCGTCAATATATAGTAGATCACCCAGATCATTATGTACAAGGTGTTTTGATCGTTTAAAATTGGAGCAAAAATACGACAAGCCTCAGTACTTTTTTTCCTGCACGTTTTACTGTTCACTACTATTCACGATTCGATCGGAATGTTCATAAATCGTCTCTCGGGTGTCCATTTTGGATGATCCATATATCGTTGGAAAGATTATTTGATACTGTACGCAATGGTGGGTCATAATCTAAGATATTCCACACGAAAAATTTATAGTTCATTCTAGAAGATAGAACCCAACACGTTTACGCACAAAATTTCAATGAAAAATTTCCCGGGGTATTACAGACTAATGGGTAGAAATGAGCTCGGGTGTTGTGGAATCCGAACCAAAGGTCAACCTACCCTAAAATAGATATTACATAGCTGCTAGCGCAGTCGAAATTTGCATCCAAAATTATTTTACTGAAGTTTTCGCTCGGCGGCCATTTGGAATCGACGAAGACTTCAATATGGAAAAGTGGTTCTAAAAACTAAACAACCCTTTAGGAAACCGAACTATTAATTCAAGCAAGTCACTAATGACTTGGGACGGCTATGGAGGAGCTTTATAGGCAAAAATTAGTAAGAGCACAGCTAATAACCTGAAGGGTCATTACACAATCTGATATAGCTTTTTTTGTAAGCTTAGTAAGTCTATTTATGCACTCTCCAAAGGAAGAGCACCAAGAAGCGTTCCACAGGATCCTAAGATATCTTAAAAGTTCTACACGAAAAGGATTGTTTTTCAGAAAAAATCAGCATAGGGACATTGAAATCTTTATAGATGCAGACTGGACAGGTTCTACTACTGACAAGAGGTCTATATCTGGATATTGTACATTTATCTGGGGAAATCTTTTAACTTGGAGGAGTAAAAAATAGAATGTTGTAGCCTGCAGCAATGCTGAAGTTGAATACCGATCTATGGCCCATGGAATTTGTGAAATGATTTGGCTCAAGAAGATGATGGAAGAACTCAAAAAATTGTGTGGTTTACCAATGAAGTTGTACTGTGACAATAAAACGTCCATACATATTGCTCACAATCCAGTTCAAAATGATAGAACAAAACATTTTGAAGTGGATAGGCACTTCATAGAAGAGAAGATTAAAAAAGGAAGTGTCTGCATGCCTTTCGTCCCAACAAATCAGTAAATTGCCAATATTTTCACAAAATGCTTGTTTAAACCAAAATTTGAAATTCTTGTAAGCAAGTTAGGCGTGACAGATATTTACATGCCAACTTGAGAGTAAGTGTTGATTTGTGGATATTTAAGATTTGATTTTGTAGGATCGTAAGTGATCTGATAAAATCATATCTGATTTTCTATAGATAGGTTAGGTAGTTAGTTCAAATAAGATCATATCTTGATTCTCATATCTCCTAGAATCAAGCAATTTGATTCTCTGTGTGTTTGCTTTCATGTACTATAAATTTGTAGCTCTCAAATGAATAAAATGTACACTTTTGATATCAATGTTACGGATACAAAGGGAAACTGGGTGTTAGGATATATGGGTAGCAATGCACTAATCATCAACACTAGAGGCTGACCTTGCACTGTTACACGAGCCATGATTAGCACTCAAAAGATCTCGAAACTCCTCTGACCATTCATGTTGACTGTCATTATAACGATGATCCAACAGGATCACCCTCCTTATACTAATATAATTTTTTAATGCAAGGAGCTACTGCAACGCCTAGGAGACCCCCCTCCCACCCTCACCCCACCACCCAATTCAACATAGTTATTGTGAAGTAAATCGGATAGCACACGTCCTAGCTATGAATTGAGCACAGGCTAGAAGCTTTGATACTATATCCTAATGGATAGTTTCACCTTTGTTTGTTTACCAAGCAATGGAGATAGACTAAGCGGGAACTACTTTTGCTAGGTTCAAGCAGCCCGTCCAGTAGTTTTTGTGTACTAACCCAGTAACTAATGTACCTATGTACTCTACCAATGACCCTGCTGCCAACCTTTCTTGTACTGATGCATATTAACTAACATTTTTCTGTTTTATCAAAAAACAAAAAATAGCCTATATTAATAAAAGATACCACACTTTATGAGGTGTCTTTAGACCCATTGAACCTATAAAGTAAATCTCTGTCAATTTGGGTTGACCTTTTTAAATGATAATGACTACTATACAATTATTCTTAACACAATATATGTGCAAGCCCATTAAAAATTCTGACTATCTACCGCTTAGACTACACATGTATGTTCAAATAACTTTATAATTGTCAGTCACCTTATGAGCTCAAAAAATTTTCTATCCAAATCTGAAGTACCTTACAACTATGTTACTGACTCTTTAAAAATGTCAGCGGGTGCGTGTCGGATTTGCCAAAAGTAGTGTATTTTTGGAGAAGCCGGCACGGTGCGGCATTAAAAGTAAAGAGTCCGCGCAACTTAGCCTTATAATAATTGTGAAAATCTGAGCTCCGATGGTCAATCCACCATTGATGAGAGATCCGTAATACAGCAATGAACAAGAAACTGTAAACATTTCATTTCTGGAAATGAATTGTGTATTGTACAAGCTTCCTCTACTCCTATTTATTGACTCAATTCTGTAAGATGAAAAATATCTAGCATCTAGAAGCTTCCACCTATTGACAGCTGAACTAACTACCCTAACCGACTCAACTATCAGCTTAACTAACAGCTGCAGCGACTGCACAGTAATAACTAACATTGCTACAGTAAAAACTACTTCAATAAAGAAGTAAAAACTGCTCAAACTAAAATACCCACTCAAGCTGGAGCAGTGTTCTGGAATGCGAGCGCATCATTGCATTATGCGGTGATGTGATGCGATGCGATGCGAGGCTTTCCCGCTGTGAGTAACTAATGCGTGGCTATTTAACAAATGTGGACACATAACCCTGTGATGTAAGATGCGAGCCAATGAGCTCGCATCTTGTTGAACCTGCACAAGATAAGGTTGTAGATGAAACCGAGGACCAAAAAGCAGCAGGAAAAAGAAAACTCCTAGCGTTTGAACAGTATGGATTGAAGCGTCAATTTCCAAAACATGAAGAAAAAGGAAAGCATCCCATGTCTGAATCATATGAGGTTAAGTCCATTAATGTTCCAAAATTTACAAAATGTGAACATGGAGGAACATCTGAAAATGAATTGAAAAAATAAGATGACAATGATTGTTTTCATGATTTAGCGATTTTGAAGTCTATCTATCATTATTACTTCAATCATGGGATAGTTCCATATCCTTACTCAAAAATATGTATTGATTACATTAAGTCTTCAATTCCAAACTTGAAATTTCGTGGCCAGGCATTGGAGACCAAGATTTATACGTTAGAGAACCATTCCATATCTATTATGAATAAGGCTGCAGGATATTACCCTAATATCATTGACCCAATTTATCGTGAAATTTTCAACTTCTCTATGGGTTTATGGGGTTGATATTAGAGACTATTATCAAGTTGACGAAGAGATAGATGAAACTGATGACAGTTTGAGAAACTAGAGTTGTCGATCCATTCTTAATTTTCAAGGTCCAAGTTTTCGTAGCAGAATTTTTAATTAATTCTCTATCGGTTTTCTTGAATTTTTCAGTTCAACTGAAAATTTATTGTGGGATTAGAGATCATGAAATGTTATTTGATTTGATATGAAATGTTTCCTTTTTTAATATCTCGTCTTCAACTTATAGAAACATATGACACTCCTTATACACTTCATATCACACAATATCAAATTTCACAATAAATCAAAATAATATTTCATCATCTCTAATCACAAAATAAATTTTCAGTTGAACTGAAAAATTCAAGAAACCCCACAGACAACCAATTAAAATTGTTGTTACAAAATCTTGAACCTTAAAAATTACTAATGGATCAACAACTCTAGTTTCTCAAACTGTCATCAGTTTCATCTATCTATTCGTCAACTTGATAATATTATCTGATATTAACCCCATAAACCCATAGACAAGTCGAAAATTTTACAATAATTGGAGCCAATGATGTTAGGGTATTATGTTGTAGCATTATTCATAACAGATACGAAATGGTTCTCTAACCTATAAAGCTTGGTCTCCAGCCATGAAATTTCAAGTTGGGAATTAAAGTCTGATCTGAGGTAGTTTTATACACTTCGTTATCATTATTCTAGTTTATTTAGTCTTGTTTTGACAGAAATTCATGTGCTTAATGTGTTAATATTGATATAAATAAGCATTTAAGTGTCCAGGTGCGTGATTACAAGGTTCCACATGTTTTTCAAACAATTTTGTATTTAATTGAGTCATTTAGAGTTCAACCCGAAAAACTAGTTTTACTAGCTTGAGCTAGGTGTGTGTCTAGTTGGTTTCAATGAATTTTAATGTGTTTAATTTTTTTTAAATGATTTAAATGTGTAATTATATGTGAATAACTTGTTTGCAATGTTCAAAGCTCAATTTAATTAAGTCAAGAGTCAAAACATAAAAGTGAAGATCATTGCAAATTTGTCTTATCTTAGCTCTTGTTTTGATTCGTCGTTGAGAATATTGTGTTGTTTTGATCTCTAATATGTGGTGTGTGATATTGTAGGAGGCTTTGTGAGCTGAATATGGTGATATATTGATGATTTAAAGGCTTGAAATGTATTGAAAATGCACTACAAAAAGCATGAGAAGAAGGAGGAATGTTCAACATTTAATCAGATTTTTAGACAAAAATTTTAGTGAGTCAACGCGATATCGACACGTCGCATTGCTCTTATTGACGTGACGCGCTGATCCATGCACAAATTAAATTCTGCCGACGCAGCTTTGGGCTTATCCCATTATTATTATAATTAGATGGCATGCAAAAATAGGCGGTTAGAGGGAATCTTGGTTTGAATATTTCTTGGATCACGTGTAGCTTTCTTAATCCCTATATGATTAGGAATAAATAATTATATATACAATTCAGTGAACATTTTTTTTGGATTCGGTGGTGGACAACCGGAACACAATTTGGGGAATCTTAATAGATTAGTTGGTTAGTTACCTGAACTCACATCTTGTTGGTTGGTGAAGGTTTAATTCTCCACATTATAGTCCTCTCCCTCATTCCCCTTCCCCTCCTAAAAAAAAAAGAAAAAAAAAATTGGACACAATTTTGGAGAATTAAAACGCGGTGGACGGTGGTGACGAAATTGGAGGCTGCTACACTTATTTTAGGGTTTTAATTATTTTAATTAGCTTTTAATTTTTTATATCATGTATTCAATTATTTGGATTGTGATTATGAATATTATCGGCTAAAAAACCTCTTTCCGAAATTAAAGCCAAGAACATGATTACTATTGTTTTGGATTAATTTTGTTGGATTTGCTTATCATATTTGGTTGTTTGTTTATTCTTGTTTTAATTATTTTATGGATTGATCACCCATAAAATACATATATTGTCGACCTTTTGATCTCGGGAGAGGAAATAGGGAGATAGAACATGGGAATAAACAAAGTTTGGGTTTTTATTCTTTTATAAAATAAAGAATTTAACTTAATGTCTAGGACATGGATGTACTTAGATGCCTTACTTGATTCAAATGTAGGATGATAGTTTTAATTCGCTTAATTGGATTATTACATCTCCTCTCAACGATGTAGCTGTAATGTCCATATTAGGTAACAGATTAGAGGTTGCGAAACCATGATCATGCAATTAACACTACAAATCAACAACCAAGATAAGCAAATTGATGAATGAAATTCAATAACATAGTATGATTGTTCGAAGTGCTTTAACCATGGGCTTTTCTCCATTGATTGTTCCAAGTACTTTTGTTTATGCATTATTACTTTAGTTTTAATTTTCAATTTTCAAACTCTCTTTTGATTACTTGAAATTGAATCGTTGTTAAATCAAGTCTCTATGGAATCGATACTTGGCTTTCATTAGGCCACTTTACTACTTGATAAGACCACGTACACTTGCGTGTGCGTTGTCAAAGCCTCAATGTAATCAATAAATATTTTAGAAAAAGGATTTCGAACTACCCAATGACATATAGACTTCAAAATCGCTAAATTGTGAAAACAATCATTGTCATCTTTTTTCAATTCATTTTCAGACGTTCCTCCAAGGTTTTGGAAATTAATGGACTTAACCTCATATGATTTACACATGGGATGCTTTCCTTTTTCTTTATTTTTTGGAAATTGACTCATTCTTGATTATTGTCTACATCTTTCCTCCATCTCCACTCTTGAATATGTACAAACCCCCACTCTCTATATGAATCCCCTTCACCATGCCACTATAAAGGTCCTGATCATGCAGAAGTCAGAGTAGAAGGAGACAAAACAAGATAGTTCCTGGTGATTTTGGATACAGATTGTAAATTAAGCTTTAAATCTAGCATAAACAATACATTTTTAATAGTTTCATTCTTAAATATTAGTAACTCACCAATATGTAGGATGTCAACCTTCTCTCCTGTGGGCAAATTTTCTTGGTCTCTTGGTGAATTTACACTATGATCATTACTCAAAACTTGTCTATTAGTTGATATATGATGTTGTTAAGTATCCCACAATGGAAAAGGAATGGGTAATTGGTCCCCTATATGGACTTGAGCAATCCTCCCCTCATGAGCTAGCTTTTGGGGTTGAGTTAGGCTCAGGTGAAATACAGCTACATCTTTAACATGGTATCAAAGGCAAGCCCATCCCAAATCTTTCTTCACCGATGTTAGGACCCCATATTATATTATCCATACTCCAGTTAATGAGGACTGAGCATACGGGGGAGTGTTAAACATCCCATATTAGAAAAGAGATGGGTAATTGATCTCCTTATATGGATTTGGACAATCCTCCCCTCATGAGCTAGCTTTGGGGGTTGAGGTAGGTCCAAATATCATATCTTTACAAATGTGAAGCACCTAAACCCACTATCCTTTCATGACTAAATAGTTTAGTTATTAAGCAAGTCGTCATACCTGACATATTGAAATCCACCACTTCTCTTTATAGCTCTAATGAACTTTCGAGCTGGATATACAACATCTTTATCATCTTTACTTGAGTCTGATTTTGTGACCTTCAAAGCCAGAGATTTCACCTTTTTTGGCTCTTTCTTTTCTTGGTCTTGTTGTTTTTTTAACTATAAGTTTTCAACTTTCCAATTAATTTATCTATAGTGATAGTTTTGAGATTTCTAGCCTCAAAAATAGCATTGACTTTACTTTTCCATGACTTGGGTAAGAAACCAAGTATTTTTCTCACTTGTTTACTAGGAGGAATAACTTCACCAAGGCAGTGCAACACATTAGTTATAGAGGTAAACCTGGTGTGCATCTCTTGTACAGTTTCACTTTCTCTTGATGGTGAATGCTCTATATTGAATGGTAAGCATGTCACTTTGGACTCTTTAACTTGACTTATTCCTTCATGCATTATTTTCAAGAGATCTCAAATCTTATTTGCTGATTCACATGCTGAAATTTGATTGTACTTATCAAGACCTATTCCACAAACTAGTAATTTGTTAGCTTTGTAGCTCTTCTCAAGCTTCTTCTTCTCATCTTCATCATATTCCTTCCTTGTCCTGGGACCAGCTTGGTGACACTTCCTTTCTTCATCTCCTTCATAGGAATATATGGTCCATCATATATTATGCCTCACAGCTCACTATCTTTAGCCATTATAAAGTCATGCATTCAAGCCTTCCACCATTCATAGTCGATAGCGAGGAGGTTTAGTGGCTAACTGACCTTTTTCTAAATTGGGCGGAGCATACATAACCCAGATCCACTCTAGGTGTTAATCATTTAGAGTGTACTCTAATACCAATTGTTGGCTTACATGTGTCTACCACTAGCAAGGGACCAAGTCCCTTGTGTATAGACAATAAGAAAATAAGTTGAATAAGCAGAAAATGCTGAAACAAAATACACACAATATTTATGTGGCAACCTCCTTACTCAAGGAAGGAAAAACCATGACCTATTCTCACAAGATTTCAATAGCTCCACTAATTTCAAGCCAAATAGGTGATTACAAACTACAGTAACCTCAAGGATTAAACTCTTAATCCTAACTCCTTGTAATACCTCTATTACAAACTAGTGCAGCAGCTCTACAACACTACACCGATTAACTAACTCTGATTGACACAGCTAGGTAACTCTACCCAAAATAATAAGAAGCATATATGAACCCGACTACACCACAACTGAACCTCTAACTAACTCTAGTTTCCTGATTCACCTCAAGACATAGAAATCCCACATTCTATAATCCTTTAAAGTTTCGAAGTAAATTTACACTCAAGGAAAACAAAGACTGAAACTTTTGCTCAATCAGGTCCCTTTGAGATGAGTAGTTATCCTTTTCATAAGAGCAGTTTTTTGCCTTTTTAAAAGAATCCTTTTCGCAGTGCAAAAAATAAGTTTTTCTCTTGTCATATCTTGCTTATGTATTGAAGAGCAAAACTGTAACCCACCTTCTATTGGACCAAATGTGAGCATTCCCTATGCGGAACTACTATAGCAATACTAGCCAAAATAGTGCAGTACAGTCTAGAGTTACAATCTCAAATGACTGCAGAACTGACCAGTCCCCTTTATTTCATGGATGAAAATCATCATCAAAACCAAAGCACAATATATTTCCACAAAATAAACATAGTCGTCTTTCAATTTCATTCAAAATTCGCAATCGATGGCTCTTTTACTGCCTCTTCTTCCACCACAAACAACACCTCCAATTTGCACTAGTTTTGTTTAAATTTTTTATAAGAATTAAATGTCAATAAGACATTCTTAAAAAAGACTTAACCTATTATGGTGCATGGAGGAAATATTTCACTTCTCCAAATCGTTTATGCCGCAAAAGTGGCAAACCACTGAAGCTTATGCTGATTATTACTTCTACATATATCTTTAAAATAATCTCAATGATTTAACATGATATGCTCTGATACACAATATTAGGACCAAAATAGAAAACTTAAAGTTGAAATCATCATCTTTATCAAGATTTACCATATCAAAATATCAAGAACATAAATTAGATGAAGAAGCGTACCTAAATCCATTTATGTTGCAGAAATTCTCCGTTATGAGTTTGTCAGACTTTCAATCAAAGTCATAGCCGCACTCAACTTTTCCAATGATGGATACTAAAAAAATAAACCCTATTTGGAGTCATAATTCTATATATAAATGCAAAAGTTTATGTATTAGTCTATCTTATCATGAAACTAGAAATTGTATTTAGGTGTCTGAACATAGGTCCCCATATTTTATGGGTTCATTTCGCAAATACCCTTAATTTGGAATGATCTTTAACTATTCCCCTTCTGATACAAGTACAACCATGAAGATGGACGTGAATGAGTGCGTAATGAATCCGTCCAAGGAAGTGCACAAGTGAAATGTAAAAGAGGACCTAAACACACCCAAAATCAGCCCACTTCTTCCACTTGATGGGCAACACACCCTTGAGGGGTATTATGGATATTTTATACTATTTTTGTAATATCTATAAATAGAACATTTTAGGGTTTCATTCATTAGACTTTGATGATAATGAATGTTGTGTAACATTGAAAGAAAAGTCCTCTTTCCTAGAGGCACAAATCCGAAACTTGTAACTAGGGTGATACTAGGGTGGAATCACTAGTGTTGCATTCTTGCTTAGAACATTGGGTGCTAGAGGAGGTTGAGGTCTCTATTGTGCTCACCGAAGATAGTAGGTGTTCCTATTATCATTGTATTAAGGGTCTAGGTGCTTGAATATACTTAGGTTCTTAGTTCATGAGATAGTGTATGTCACTCTATCTATCCTTTCTATTCTTGCAATCTTGTAATGTTTGTATCTCGTATTGTACCCATTTGTATTGTTGTTGTTATTTCCATTGTTAAGTTCATCTTGTTCTTCATCTTATTGTTGTTAAATCTAGTTTGGCGGCTGTTTTGGGGTTGAAACACACCGTTATATTTCGTTCTTCTTGTTGTTGTAGTGAATCAGAGAGTGGTCACCAAATAAGTCCACGTGTTCTTCAAACTAGTGGACTGATTTGGTGTTTGTTTTTTTCCTTCCATTGTCTTTTTCGTATCATTTGGTATCAAAGCATGTCTTGATCTTGTTCCTACAAGATCAAATCTTGGGCTAGCTCACTTGAAAAAAAAAATTAAAATCTTA
Organism: Capsicum annuum; assembly: GCF_002878395.1. Classification (NCBI taxonomy): domain Eukaryota; kingdom Viridiplantae; phylum Streptophyta; class Magnoliopsida; order Solanales; family Solanaceae; genus Capsicum; species Capsicum annuum. The sequence goes on along the minus strand of NC_061117.1, from coordinate 214,189,026 downwards.
AAATTCCAGAAAAAGAACAATCTACCCATTTTGTGTTCTTGGCCAAAAATTGTGTTCTTGTTGTATCTTGGCCGAGATTTTTACTTGTCTTGAATGTTTATAGTGTTAGTTTTTGTTCTCCACTAACACTTTGAGTCTAAATCTAATTTTGAGCTTGTATTTGTTGAAGTTGTAGTCGTGAACTTGGACTTGGCCAATTTGTTGTTGAACATTGTTGTGGTGGACTGTTTTGGCCTTGTGGTCTTTATCTTGTTGTTGTTATAAGCTTGACCACATGATATCATTGTTGATTGGTGGCCTAAGAACCATTTTGTAGAAATTGTAGTTGTCTTGGCCAAGTGTTGAAGATATTGTATTGTGAAAATTGATAGTTGGCCGTGTGAAAATTGTGGTGTTTTTGGACATTGTTGTTGGTTGTTCTTGGTGATTGTTGATGTTGTTCTTGAAGTTTTTCACAAACTTCATAGCTTGTTAATATAAAGTGAACACTAGATCTATAAAAGTGAAGGAAAAAGGGGTGAAGCTTTGTTAGTCTTGAAAGACTTGCCATTACTCATCAAATAGTCAATCACATCTCAACCACTTTCCATAAAATAAGGGTCCATGTAATAAGGAGAAGTACAAGAATGTTAAGGTCTTGAAAACTTGAATTTTAAAAGGTTCCAAGACTTAATTGAATTTCCCTCCTTAAAATAACTTCCATCAATTCCTAAATCGTAAATTGATCAAGACTTGAAATTGGACAACAAAAATTGTTAGAAACCGCAACCAAACACGTTGCTGCCACATCATCAAGTTACTGTTCACGCATCAAATTTTTGCTCAAATTTTAGATTTCTTAGTTTCCTTTTGTTGTTCCTTAGTTTCAATTTTGTTGGTTCTAATACTAATTGGCAAACTAGTACTCATCTACTAGATTGTTAGTTAGTCTTTGTGTTCGTTCATTCGTGTTAAGCATTTATTGTGTGCTTTTCTATTTTGTGAATTCATTGTGTTTTGTTGGGTCCATGAACAAATTTTCTTTTAAGTCAACTCAAACAAAAATCTATTTTAGGCAAAGATAGACTCATCCCTCAATCACTCACGAAGTACAAGCCGTCTTTAAACACTTGTGAAACCAAGTGTGAGGTAAAAATCGAGAGTGGGAGTGTGGTGAGACATTTTTTAGATAACAAGTTTGTTTATTTTATTGCTCGTTGTTTCCTTTTCTTTTAGATACAATGGCTGCCACCAATCTCGATGCCATGTTTGACCACATCACCGACTATATTGAAGAAATGAAATGACACGTGGAAAGGCTACGCCAATTGTTACCTAAACTTATCCCACAAAATCCAACTTCCCTTGTCCAAACACCTTGTGCCGAGAGCTTCTCGAAGTAAGAGGTGGGCTACCTCGACCCACACCAAGGTAAAGAGGAGATTGAAACATCTTTGGTACGTGATAGTGAACTTATAGAGAGTAAAGCACTTGCAAGTTCCAAATCGGTCCATGAGATAGATCATGCTCTCTTTAGGTTTAATGTTTTATTTGAAGATGATATAAATACTCCTAATAAACCTAGTGGTGAAAATAATGGTATAGCTTTCCTTGAAGGCTATAGACGATTTGCTAAACCCACTATGGTGTGACAACATTCCTCCTAAAGATGGAAATCTCTTCTTGGAACATGAGAGTACTCTTATGGGAAAGAAATGTGTAGTCTCGAAAATGAGTACTCTTGGTAGTACTCTTGGTATGAATGATGATCAATTTACTCTTAAATGTAGTTCACTACTTGAGCATGTGAATAGTGTGCTTAAAAATTCTTAAGTTAGTGATGATGTCTATAGAATTGATCTTGTTAATGCACATGACTCTTTGAACATCTTGTGTGGTAAAAGCATTGCTATTAGTTTTGTTCATAGAGACCATGTGTATGAATATATTTTTGTGTGTGAATGTGGGAGTGACATTCTAGGGGAAGGAAAGGCTAGCCTCGGCTTAGACCCTTGGCTAATTTTTCCATTTGATCCTGGTACCCTCTTGGAATATGGAAATCTCTACACTCCCCACTTAATACTTGGTCAAGACGACAAGCAATGTTTGGTTGTGGGTGATAATAAAGGAAGACAAGGTTCTTCCTTATCTCTTTTTGTGGATGATGACCACTTCCTTTGTGTCTTTTGTACTAAGCTTTTTATGTTTAACATAAGGGACCCATGGATATACTCCAAATTTGTCCCCCCTCCCCTCGGCTTCGAATGTGATATATGTATTTTAATAACCCTAACCCCTCATGTCTTAAGTATGTGTGCTTATTGTTTTTTCTTGATTTTGCAAGGTATGGATTCGAGGTCAAATCCTTTTCAAGAAGGGAAGGATGATACAAGTACGATCACGGGATGGACGTGAATCAGTGCGTAATGAATCCGTCCAAGGAAGTGCACAAGTAAAGTGTAAACGATGGCCTAAACACACCCAAAATCAGCCCACTTCTTGCACTTTATGGGCACCACACCCTTGAGGGGTATTATGGACATTTCACACTATTTTTGTAATATCTATAAATAGAACCTTTTAGGGTTTCATTTATTAGACTTTGATGATAATGAATGTTGTATAACATTAAAAAACAAGTCCTCTCTCCTTGAGCACAAATCTAAAACTTATAACTAGGGTGATACTAGGGTGGAATCACTAGTGTTGTATTCTTGCTTAGAACGTTGGGTGCTAGAGGAGGTTGAGGTCTCTCTTGTGCTCATCGAAGAGAGTACGTGTTCCTATTATCATTGTATTAAGGGTCTAGGTGCTTGAATACACTTAGGTTCTTAGTTCATGAGATAGTGTATGTCACTCTATTTATCCTTTCTATTCTTGCAATCTCGTAACATTTGTATCTCGTATTGTACCCGTTTGTGTTGTTGTTGTTATTCCCATTGTTAAGTTCATCTCGTTCTTCATCTTCTTATTGTTAAATCTAGTTTGGTGGCTGTTTTAGGGTTGAAACACACCTTTATATTTTGTTCTTCTTGTTGTTGTAGTGAATCCGAGAGTGGTCACCAAATAAGTCCACGGGTTCTTCAAACTAGTGGACTGATTTGGTGTTTGGTTTGTGCCTTCCGTTGTCTTTTTTGTATCATAGTGTGAGATTTAGTGCATCTTTTCTTTAGAAACTAGTTATGTCGTAAAAACTAGTTATGCATTTTATGACATAACTTGTGGGTTCTGAATTAACATGTCTTGATCAAGCATAAGTTCTGTAGGAATTAAGTAGTATAACTTGGTATGCCCGTTATTCATAACTTATACTATATTATGATATGACAATATATACTTACTGGTGAAAATTGTTTATTATTTGGGTGTTATGGTATTTTGGTCACTTCTTTGTTACTTAAAAGTTTGGAAGGTGATATGAGTCAAATGGGCACCTTAGCTTTCGATGACATCATTCGAAGTCAGTACGTGGGGCATCAAGCTTTGGTTGCATTGAGGACATGGGATCCTACATGGAGGGGCCGATTTGAGTACACCAAAGAGCAATCCCACGTGTGGAAGATTGCTTGGAGCATTGAAAATTGAGGACTCACGGTTTTGGGCCTTCATTAAGGGAATTTTGTTCACTTAGCCTTGTCCAAGTAACACTCCATGACCACCCCTTTTCATTAAGGGTATTATGGTTATTTTGTTATGTAATAAGTTAGACTATAAATAGGTTCTATTAGTTCATTTGCTAGTTAGTTTATGAAAGATGAAAGACTGAAACACTTGAAATCCTCTCTCTTAAGAGTAGACCACCTTAGTATAGTCTTAGTTAGGACTTGGAAAAGTCATCCTTAGTATAGGGCTTGGAAAAGCCAATATTGTTCTTTGCTTGAAAACGGTGGATCTTGAGGTGAGTCGATTAGCTTGGCAATCACCGTAAGAGTGTGGTTTTGATTATTACATTCATTAGGGGTTAATTTTAAAATATACTTGGTTCTTAATCTTGTAATAATCTTGGTCTCACTATCTATCCTTCCATTATTTTGCAAATCCATGTGTTTTTGTGTTTGTCATCTTATATCCCTTTGTGTTGCTTGTTCTTCTCACATTTTGTGGACTATTTTGGCATCTTGGTGGACTGATTTGTATCATTTGGTGTCAAATCCATCATTGATTTCGTTCCCACGAGATCAATCTTGGGTTTGTTCACTCAAAAATAAAATAAAAAAAGGTGTTGAAAAGCTGAAAAAAAAACTCAAAAATAGTAATTTGTCCATGTTTTTGTGTTTAGGCCGAAATTTGAAGCCTATTTTTCTTGTGATTTTTGTGTGTTTTTTGTGTTCTAGTGTTAGATCTTTGTTTACTAACATTAGAATAGGTTCCCAAGGTCAAAAATCTCACAAAAAGAAGTTATTCTACGGGTTTGGTGTCTTAGCCGAAGTGTTGTTGTTGTTTGGCCAAATTTGTTCTAGATTTAGGTGTTGTTTTGATTGTCTTTGTTGTTTCTTGTGTTGTTTTTCTTTCTCTCTAACACTACTTGAGTCTAACCCAAGTTCTTGAGATAAAAAAAAATTACAAGTTGTTATGGGAAGAGTGGATGGTTTTGTTTTTGTTGTTGTTGAAGTTCTTGTGTTGTGTTGAAGAAGTCTTGTAAAAGGTTGTTGTTTGATCCAAATTCAATTGAAGGAGAGTGTGGGTTCTTATTAGTCTTGAAACAACTTTCAAGACATTATCAAAGAGGAAAAAGAACAAAAAGACCTCCCAAAAGTCTTCATACCAAAAGGGAGTAAGTTCATTTTTCTAGACAAGCTAAAAGAGGAAAGGGGACAAGACCTCTAAAAGGTTGTCTTGCCAAAAAGGTGAAAGTTGGCCAAGGTTTGAATTCTTAAAAAAAAAAATGGACTTAAAGTCTTGTTTGTTAACCTACCAAAACCAAAATTCCTCCTATCTTTGTGAAATTTGAACAACCAAAATTGTGGAACAAAATTTTTCATCTTCAATAATATTTTTGCCCATCGACCAATAGTCGAGTGCCACATCATCAATAGCTCAAGAACATTGGAATTCCTAGTTTCACTTTTTTTGATTCAATTGATTTCCATTTTGTTGGTTCTCATACTAATTAGCAAACTAGTAAATACCTACTAGATTGTAGATTAGTTTTTTAGTACGTTTTCTTTCGTGTTAAGTGTTGTATTGTGTGCCTTTCTCTTTTATAATCCGTAATATTTTCTTTGGTCCAAGTTATAACATCATTTCTTGAGTCGATCAAACAAGAATACATTTCGGCCGCCAAGTAAAATTGGCATCCTATTGACTACCAGAGTATAAGCAACTTTCAATATTCGTCGTTTCGATTGTGAGAATCACAAAAGTGGGTGTATACGAGTGTTGGTGAGGAGCTTTTACTACTAATCTTGTTTGTTCATTATGTAGGTACAAAGATTATATAAGGGGAACATGTCTTTGATAGCCATGGATTATTGTGACTACAACATGGGAGACTATGATTATAGTGAGGGGTTTTATGGCTACGAAGTTGAGGGAGATTATGGAGGCTATGAAAATAACCATGATCAAAACTTGGGCAGATTTGAGAGTTACGGTTTTGAGGAAGAAAATGAGGTGAATGAAGGTCCTAATACTTATAGGGAACTTGGAGATGATGTAGGACCACATGATGGATCTTATGATGACGTTGGGGCATGTGATGAGTCGTACAATTCTCACTCCGAACCTAGATTTAGTGTTAGGTATGATCCTTTCATTCGCAAAGCTTATGAGAGCTATGATGAGAGTACACGTGAGAAGTGTGAAGATTCATATTCTCCACCTCGTAGTACTTCTTATCAAGATCGATATAGTGTGAATGGTTATACTAGATCTAGTGGAGGTTGTCCAACGAGAAGAAGAGGGTATGCATCTCTAAAATCGAGGGGTACTCGTGTGCTTTATAATGTTGATCCGAGAAGGAGTGTACACTCTGGAAAGGTGACCATTTGTGGGATACTGGGATGCCTCATTGTATTAAATGATAGGTACTATAGTAACTACATCGTTCCATACATGGTTGACTACTTGGGGTTGTTTCGTGAGCCTTTACTTGTTCTATACTTCTTGGATGGGTTTAAGGTTGCCGAGAGGGTCAAAATTGTCTTCTCCTAATTTGAATACCATGAAGATGTGTGGTGCGATATTCTTCCATTGACATATGGTCATGTATGCTTAGGTGACGATTGGTTTGCACAACATAGATTTCCAAACGTGTAAAATTGGCCAAATGTTGCAAGAGACCAATGGGGGAATCGCCTCATGACTTACTTGCTGCCCAAGCCACGAAGAGAAATACCTACCTACTCTAATCTGAATTATTATGAGAGACAAAATATTGAGAGGAGTAAGGGAGTGCAAGGTAGTAATCCGATAGTGGAAAAAGGAGAGGTTGTGTGGAGCGAAGTGAGGGGATTACCACCAAACCATGCTAACATTGGTTGTCCTTCTATTTCTAAGGACATTTGTGTAGGTACCAACATGACAAATGAAGGCGAACAATGCTGAAAGGTAGTTGCTACCCAAGCTTGTGGAGAACCTTCACACTATGAAAAAGAAGAATCTACTCAAGGACTTCAAGGTAAAATAGCTAACTCTTACACTTTCGTGCATGTGAATAATAATTGTGTGGCTAGTATCCCATTGAGTGTGAGTTGTATCTTTCCTATATATGAGTCTATTATTTATTTGTCACTTGATGATGATGTACGTGTTGTGAGTGTGGATACACTAGTTGATCCTATTGATGACCGAATCGACTCTTCCTGTAAGATCGATTTATGTCCACCTAGTGTTAAAACCATTGTGTTGAATGAAAGTACATTATCTTCTGAAATTGGTGTTAATCAACTTATGTGTGAAGATTACCCACCACTTGAAGATGTGTATGATGTGATTAATGAACCTAAAGTGTGTGATGTTGTTGAAAATGTTGATCAAAGAAATAGGAGTGAACCCGAGAGCTATTCTTGGGATAATCTTGCACTTGAAATCTCTTTGAAACTTGATATTGATCTTTTAGAGTGATGAATATGTTTGTTCCAAATTTTTCCGTGAAATAGATCATGCTCTCTTTCGGTATAATGTCTTGTTTGAAGATGATATAACCACTCCTAATGAACCTAGTGGTGAAAATGATGGTATAACTTGCCTTAGAAGCTATAGCCGATATGCTAACCCACTATGGTGTGGCAATATTCCTCCTAAAGATGGAAATCTCTTCTTGAAAGATAAGAGTTCTCTTAAGGGTAAGGGATGTGTGGTCTTGGAAAATAATTCTCCTTCTACTTTGTGTGACTCTATTCTTGAGAGTACTCATGGTGATGATTGTGAAATTAGTAGTGAGTACACACATGAAGGAACGTTAGTAGAAGTCAACTTGAGTGATACATTTCTCTACTCTCTACTTACTTTAGATAATATGTATGCTATTGTAGAGAGTATGTATTTAGTTTGGGTGGAGACCACGAGAAATGGGAGTATTGTCTAGACCTGTGTCTATGGACACTCTTCCCGTTTGACCCCGGTGCCAAATATAGATTTGATGATGATGGTGCACCCAACTTGTTGCTTGGTTTACACTACATGCAAAGTATCACTTTTGGTGAATTCTATAGCCAAATCCTTTGTGCATTTTTCATTAATTATTTAATATTTAGTTCAAAAGATCCTTGGTTATATTCTAAATATATGCAACCTTGGCATGTTAACGTGATTTGTCGTGCTAACCCTAACCCTCATGCTATGAGGAGTTTGTATTTGTGTGTCCTTTCTTTGGTTTTGCAAGGTTTGGATTCGAGGTCGAATCCTTTTCAAGAAGGGGAGGAAGATACGAGTCAAATGTCCACCTAAGCTTTCGATGACATCATTTGAAGTCAGTACGTGGGGCATCAAGCTTTGGTCACATTGAGGACACGGTATCCTACATGGAGGGGCCGATTTGAGTACACCAAAGAGCAATCCCACATGCGGAAGATTATTTGGAGCATTGAAAATTGAGGACTCATGGTTTTGGGCCTTCATTAAGGGCATTTTGTTCACTTAGCCTTGTCCAAGTAACACTACATGACCACCCCTTTTAATTAAGGGTATTATGGTCATTTTGTTATGTAATAAGTTAGACTATAAATAGGTTCTATTAGTTTATTTGCTAATTAGTTTATGAAAGATGAAAGTGTCACGACCCAAACCAGGGCCCTGGCCGTGACGAGCATTCTGAACCATAAAGATCCGAAACACCCCTATCTGTCTGATAATCATGCACATAATTTATGACAAAAGAAATGCGGAAGATACACAATATAACGGAAACATAGTCAAGAATCATATAAAAACGAAAATGGGGAATAGTGTCCCACAATCTAAATCAACATCTCTAAAACCATCTGCGAAATCTCTACTACATGACTGAAATAATGTCTATCTGAAAACTGGGACAAGGCTCCTAGCAGACCCAAAACTAATAAATGACAAATGAAATAGCAGATGTCAGGCCTTCTGAAATATAGAAGGTTCACCACTTGATTCTGCGAACTGTCGGAAGAAATTTACTGGTTATCTGGACCCCTAGACTGTGCTTCCGAACTTGGGAGGGAAGGGGGTCAATACAAAAGTACTAGTACGCAGAGAAATAAAAACAGAAGTATAATATTTTTACACAGTATAGGTGAGAGCCATTATAAAGCAGTTTCATATCAAATTATTTGAAAACACATGGGCGTAATGTAATTGTTTTCAATAACAATGAAATAAAACTGAGCTAAGGTGGAATACCCTACATAATTTACACCAACTGTCAATCCTCGGTTTCCGCCGAGATTAGAGTATAAGTGAGGGGGAGACACACAAGACCATGAAGCATGGAGTCTCGACCCAATGATAGTGCCCAAGAGCACTTAGCCTGATCTCCTACCTATAATCTCAATTTGGGAATGACATAAAGTCAAGTACTCAAGATCTCTTAGCCTGGTACCAAATTCTCGTGTCGGCAAACACGGTTTCCAGCGATGAGCCCTTACACCCAAACGCCTTCTTCAGGCATCCACATATCTCATGTAAAATCAATGTATTCAAATTTTGTTCAAATCAATCACATGTCATACTCTGTAGGGTATCGTCATACCCGACTTGCAAGCCATCAATATCACATCATTCTTCTCATTCAACCATTGTATTCAACATGAATAACCTTCTCGTTTTCAAGTCAAAATCATATCAATTCTCGAAACATTTCATGGTATACTCTTCAAGATGTTTTCAAAAAATTTACATCATATGAACATTTAAAACAAATTCACATCAAGAGAGGAAATTTCATATCACTCATGCTCTCAAGTTAACATCTTTTCAGAATACATGCATATACATATATCATATAGCAAATCACTTTGGGAGTAAGCCTAAGGGCTAAATCAATAGCATAAAACGTTTAAAACATAATCATATTCGTAATTTCAAAACCTCCATTTGTAAAACATGAATTTAAAGACCCATGAGATTTTTGGATAACCCCATGTACCTCGATTACTATGAATATTAATGCTTCTTGAAGCCTACGTTGCGGAGATTCCAAATCTTCAATTTGTTTTAAAAACCCATGGTTGAATCTTGAACTAATTGGGTTTTTATTTTGAAACCCTAAAGAGAGTTCTAGAACAATTTTGATGAATGAATGTGTATTTTGGTGTCTTTGGGAACTGAATTTTGTGTTTAGGGCTAAGTAAAGGTGGAAAAGGACCATTTTGCCCCAAAAACGAAGTGTTTAAGTCACTTGAAATCTTTACATAGGCTCTGCCTATGCTATCGCCTATATTTACATAGGCGCCGCCTATGTTATTGCCTATGTTTACATAGGCGTCGCCTACTACTTTGAAAGGCCATAACTTCTTGCTCGGGTGTCGAATTTTAGGAAAACTGGTATTGTTGGAAAGCTAACTCGAAAGCCTATCATTTGACACACAGTAGGATCCCTAATTCGACATATATAGAGAGTTATGATCGATGGAAGCTGACATAATTTACAATGTCCACTAAAACTTAGTCGATCGAAATAGTTTCAACTCGTCCTTGAGTTGAAGGACCTCTATGGTCTAAATTCAAGCTTGAATGGATTCACATACTATGCAAATAATTAACATGCCATATTGGGATAGTATTTATGGCTTCGGAATTATCAACGCATCGAAATCATGATCTATATTGTAGCTCGAAATGTGGGGCGTTACAAGAATAATTCAGTTCGGGTCTATATAAGTAGGAACGACGGTCTAAACTATAGCCCAAAAATACGGGGTGTTACAGAAAGATTGAAACACTTGAAATCCTCTCTCTTGAGAGTAGACCACCTTAGTATAGTCTTAGGTAGGACTTGGAAAAGTCATCCTTAGTATAGGGCTTGGAAAAGCCAATATTGTTCTTTGCTTGAAAACGGTGGATCTTTAGGTGAGTCGATTACCTTGGCGGTCACCGTAAGAGTGTGGTTTTGATTATTACATTCATTAGGGGTTAATGTTGAAATATACTTTGTTCTTAATCTTGTGATAATCTTGGTCTCGCTATCTATCCTTTCATTATTTTGCAAATCCGTGTGTTTTTGTGTTTGTCATCTTGTATCCCTTTGTGTTGCTTGTTCTTCTCACGTTTTGTGGACTGTTTTGGCATCTTGGTGGACTGATTTGTATCACATTATGCGCAGGGTCCGAGGAAGGGCCCGATTATATGGGTATATTGTATGCAGTCTTACCTTCCATTTCTTCAAGAGATTGTTTCCAAGGATTAAACTTGTGATCTCCTGTACATGGCAGCAACTTTACCAGTTACTCCATGGCTCCCCTTCAAAGACCATCATGCCACCCTGGAATAGGGACAATTCTTGCAAGAACTTCTACCTTATAAAGAATATTTAAACCCATTGAACCTTAAACCTTAATGGATCACTGTTAATTGTGGATAGCCTTTTTAACGATAACAACCAACATACAATTATTCCTAATACAATATATGTGCAAGTTCATAAAAATTTCTAACGATCTTCAGTAAAAATAATTAGCTTAATGACTTTCCTGCAACAAAGTGCTAAACCATCTTCAAACATCTATATTTGATCTGCCTATTTGTCGTACGTCTATCATACACATTGCACTAGACCATAAGTTGTGGGACTATATAAAAAGAAGCTTATACCCATGCTAATATTATGAAAATAGTAAATAAGAACAACTTTACTTCGGGTTGGAATCCAGAAAGCTCCATAAACTAGGAGATTACATGAATAATATATATCATACGATACTAAGTATCGAAAAACAAAACAAGCTGCATATGTGTTAGCTAGTAGACAAGCTATAATGTTCATATCAGCAACAAATCTTAAACGTCCATGGCTCTACCTTACAGGCATAGGCTTCGAGATGTGCCATATATAAAGAATTGATCGAATAGAGAATCAATACACTGCAACCCACAACTAAAAATTGAAACAAACCATCTATCATTCCATAAATCATTCATGAACAGGCACTAAATGTAAAAACCATTAACATGCAATGGTAATGTGATTACACCATCCAAGGCTGTGGCCTAGTGGTCAATGAAATGGGTTGAGCACCATGAGATAAAGTACAATCCCAACAGAGAAAAAAGTTACTCAAAGTGCACGCAAGCTGGACCGGACAGCATAGTTATAAAAAAAAATATTATTACAGACAAACTAATCAAAACATCCATCCGAAAATGCTCATGTTCCGAAACAGACATTATGTCAAGGCAAAACAGTGTTGTACTACTACATCGATGTTTATTTCTAGATACTCAATTTTTTACTTTAAAAATATTCCTGCCAAAGATCATGATATATTGACTACTACTGCTTTTGGTGATGCACACCGAAATTTGATAGCATTGGTCGTAGTGAATGCATACGGTCTTACCTCAAGACGTTCATCCTCTGGAAACCATGTATCGGTTCGCATTCAAACCAGTACTGTGAACATGGCTAACAAAAGCTTGACAAGCTGCATTTTAGGCGTTGTTCCTGCAAAGTGTTCTAGCTTAACTTCCCTGAGGTGATAAATGTTACAACTGAGAAACTCAAAGTGATTCTATAACACCACTGTCATCTTCATTGCCAACCTAAGAAATACAACAAGAACTCAGTTGTCAGAATATTGAGGATCTTCGAAGTATGGAAAAAAATCACTAAATAAGAAAGGAAGAAAGAAAGAAAAGAGTTAAAGCATAAGAACCTTAATTTCAAGATACTCTAAATGTTGGAAGCTTCTTATCAAGCAAAGAACATATGAGAGCACATATGATTCCACCAGACTAAGAAAAAACAGGTAAAAACACTTTGACACAATAGACATCAGATGGAAGCCTTGTCGCTACTTCATCATCATCTGGTTCACCATGCACTAACTGTGAAAAAAGACACCAGAATTCAAGATGAGTCAACCCAAAAGAAGTTCCGTCTGTAAAAATGCATAACAATGAAGTAGTGAAGCATTATCTACCATAGAAAAATTGAAGTGCAAGAGGAGTCCCTCTGGAGCAGTACGAGACTCAAAAGACTTTGCAAAATAGATGTTATCTGCCTCCGTAGAAGAACTCTGATATAAGCTAAAAAATACTTTTTCCAGGAGAGGGACATCCATGAGAAACGTAGAACTTATCTTGGTAAACTTCTGAGATTTCCAGCACCAACTTCTCAAGCAATAGACACTGAGATATTAAACTTCTGAGCAAATCAGAAGAGATTATGGCATTGCATAGGTCTAGGTTAATTAACCTATCAAATACTTCAAAGAATGATGGAGGATGTATTAAGCAAATATATATTAAGAGTTGGATGACTTAGTTGCAAACATGTGAAAAGTGAAGGCAGCAAGTTGTACATTTTATCTCATGGAAGCTGAAGAACAGGCTGTTAAATGCCATTCCTAGACTGGAAATATATGAAGTTGTAAATCGTAAAACTTTTCAAGGATAAATGTCGAGGGTAAACTCAGTATTGGGTCCTCATGAAGGGTCAAAAGCTGGTAGATAATCTTTGTAAATTTAACTGTAGGGTATAGATTATCCTTTTTCATTTCCCCAAAGAGATCTATCAAGTGTCAACTCTGTAAATCTACACCCAATGGTACCTCCATTTTTTTTATAAGATGCGTGTCCTCACAATTTCTTTACAAGGCAAATGCATCAGAATGACATCGATTACGTTATCAGAAAAAGGCTAAGGAAGTCAGGAGGTAAACTTTGGCAATGCTCTCTTCCCTTCATAGGTGTCACGTAACATTAATCAAAAGAAAACTGTAGAAAACAAGCTCCAACATAAAGTAAGGGATCTCCAAACTATATGGACAGAACTGAAAAATGCTCCAAATTATAAACTATATGGACAGAGCCGCTATTAACATCGTCAAATCAACATAAGAATGAAAAAGTACAAAGAATCTGTAAACAAACAAACAATATCAAGAACTAAAAAATCACCAGACTTCCTGGACCGAACAACTATTAGAGTATGATAGTAAAGACTCAAGAGGATGGTTAGCATATTGTACTAGAATTATGATGTGGTGCCTTAGAGCTATTATGTTGTTTCATCAAATTTCTCTACTTGGTATGTATACAGAGTTATCTTATATTTGTTTCTGGTGGGAGGTGACATGTATCATCAAACACGTCATATGAAGAGGACTTCAGCAAGCATTAGTCCGAGATAAGTACAAAAACTCATATTTCAAAGATATAGTTAGGTTTCAGAAGATTCAAAGCGTTCTTCGACTACTATGTGATTACTAAAACTGTCCTCATTCCTTTGTGTTTCTATGTATAAACTCAAAACCATAAAATCTGAACAATCACTACAACAATAAAGACTTTTAATGGCATTAAATATGCACTTAAACAAAGAGTGTTAAAGCTTACTACTAGAATTAGTTAATTGTCGTTGGATCTAATGTCAGTATAGGCTTTATGGGACATTTACAAAGAGTGCTAAACATGTAATTGTCACTAATAATACGGCAAATAAGCTATTGTCATTAACTAATTGGCGCTAGATATTTCTTTTGGTGTAGTGATTAATGTGAATTCAACACGACTAACTTACGCAACAAATATAGTTAAGTATTACATAAAAGCAACAGCAACTTTCAGATGAAATTGAGCAAAAGCTACTATATAATATTGACTGCCCCAATATAATATATATTTCGTTCGTCTCATATTAGTTGTCTACTTTCCCTTCCATGCTAATCATGAAATACAGTAGGGAATAGTAACGTATACAACTAATATGAAACGAGGAAATATGTATATATTATCGTCATAACACAAAATAATAAAGAATATCAATAGATTTGTTAAAGACTTACCTAAAATTGGAATGGAGTTTGAAGCCTCAACGAGAATTTTGTTGGACGAGGGAAATAAAGATTAGGAGAATGGCTATTAAATTATTCACCTTTTTTTTTTGAATATTTTTATTTTATTTGAAAATATTATATTTGGAATTTGAAAAGGCTAATACTTAAACATAAACATGTCCTTTAACTTACCTCAAATCATATTTATGATCTCCAACTTTGGACGTGCATAATTAGGCACTTAAATTATATAAAGTTGAATAAATAAATACGCACGTTTTATGTGGCATAATACACGTAGAACCCCATGTAGAACAAGAAATGATCACGTAAGACGCCACATAGAAAATATACCATCTATTTGTTCTACTTTATACAAGGCTAAGTGTCTATATGTGCATACCCAAAGTTGGAGGTCTGTAACATGAGGTCAAGTTAAAGGGCATGTGTATTTATTGTGTCATTTAAAAAACACCCAAAAATTTGTTTTCACTTTCACTATGTTTTTGTTTGAGATAAGCATCCAGTACTCCCGAATTATAGCCAAAATTGCTACGACACACTCCAACTTCACAGGGGTCCTATTAACCCCTGAACTTAATTTTAGCATAATTTTTGTCACTTTTTTGTTCTGACATGGCACCTCTATTACATAAAATGAGACCCACGTTAAACGTGTTACGTAATCTAAAAAGGTTGACAAAAGGTGTCACGTCAGCTAAAAAAAATTGAGAAAAATATGCTAAAATTTAGTTAGGGAGCAATAGAACCCACGTGAAGTTGAAATGTGTTGTAACAAATTTGGTTATAGATACTAGATGTTTTACTCTTTTTTATTTTTTCAAATTTTACCCTATTTTTTTATTTTTATAAAAATGACACCATTCGATAAAATTTCTATTTTATCAAATATTATTTGTAAAAATTCTAACCTAGTACAACGTCATCTTTAACCAATTTTTGAATTCCAAATAAAGTGAAAAAACTCCAACTTTTGAAATTCCAAATAAATTGAAAAAACTATTTGTGAGAAAGTATGTAGTTGTTTGTGTATGAGGTCTTATGTATAACATTATGTGATTATTTATTATGAGATATTATTCTCTTAGAGTGGATTTTATTGTATTTTTTAAATAAATTAGTCAAATTGATTAGTTTTGCCAGTTTTTAGAAATTGGCAGCATACATCATATTTAGAAAAAGTATGCAAATTCTAAATACTCTTTACAAAAAAATATAGTAAAACTGTTATAAATGTATTTACATTATAGTGAATATTTATCAAGATCTACTTTGATATATATTAGGATTTGATGCATCCGTCTTTTATTCAAACTAGGACCAAATTTTCCCTATAAATAGAGGGGTTTTGTTCATTGTATTTACAATCATATAATCTCTTATCGTCAAGAGAAGAAATAAGAATTACTCTCTCTATTCTCTCTACTCTTCTTCTTTATTCTTTATTATTTTATAACACGTTATCAGCACGAGACTCTGCCAAATAAGGTGAGATTATAAATCTAAAGGTCAAGGTTAGTAACTCCTTATGTTATTTGTATTTTTCTATTAATGATATAATTATTGTTAGATTTGAGGAAAAATAATTGGTTTGGAACCATTTATGTTTTAAATTCATTCCTCAAGAACAATATTATCAAAAGGGATGATAATATTTGGGTTCAAGTCCTATCGATTTATGCCTAAGATGTCTTTATATGGATAAAATATTGAGTTTGAATCTCAATACACTATATTGATGATATTGTGATGGCTAAAGCAAAATAATGGGTATTGGCTGAAAAGTCATGAAATTCGACCCATTGAATATGCTTCATTCCATGAAGTGAATGTGATAGCAATATATGATAAGTCTGAAATATGACAACTTACTTCATTCTTGAGGTGTATTTAGTAGCAGTGCATAATATGTCTGAAAGAAGACAAGTGATTGAATGCACAAATATACGCGTGGAGGAAAAATATGATAATGATCATCAAAAGTGACATAATTTTCACACGCATATTATGATCATAAGATATGGTAGAGAAAAATTCTCTACATCATATGTATGCCTCGATTTGCTTCTGAAGCAGCAAAATCTTGAAAGAGGTTATAAGTTATCATAATTTGATAGGCTTAAGACACAATTATATTCCATTCCTAGGGAATGAAAAGCTTATTAATGCAAACATGTACTTGATTGTGATGGTATCACAACTCACCTCCGAATGAGGTAGAATAACTGAGAAGAGTTATGTCGAAATCTACTTCTAAAGTAGTAAATCTGAAATTTATTCATGTAATAGTAAATCTGAAATTTACTAAAGAAAAAAAAAGTACATGTCATGGTAAACTTGGAGTTTACTAGAATAAAAGTTCATAAATTGATATGAACGATTGTGACATCTCGAAGATGTGCATATTGAATATTAGACATGTATTGAAGAACTAGGAGATTCTTCGAGAATTGTTTATGTCATTTGTTCTCATGATAAGTTGGTTGGACCAATTAATGTTGGGATTGAATTCCTTAAATCTGAAAAATATAAAAGGTGAATATGGGCCCGTTCACCTATCATGTGATATGTTGAAAAGATGTATCAATAAGATGATCCCATGTACATTCATTGTCAACCTGCAGTTTGATATTCATAAAATTGTTTGCTCAATAAAATTGAGTTAAGAACATAATTTTCAGATTGTTCAATCAAGAAAGTTATCTTGATGATGATAGTTTGACATTGAATGCCTTTGATAAATAGCTAAACCATCGCTAATGAGAACAAAGCTTAATGTATTGGTCTGAAATATAATATCTTGCAATAGCGTTTGTATGCATTAGACCAATAAATTATGATTATTTCTTCCCTCTCAATTGGTTCAAGGTCGGGAACCAATTATTCCATCTAATAATTTTGATGTGCGGTATACGATTAATTAATATACCATAATGCACAACGATGGATTTCTCAAAGAAGTAGAGGATGTATGTTAGTTTTCCTAACATAAGGGGGAGATTATAAGCGCTATGAAATATATTAGGAATTATCACCATATCCTCATTCAAAAGATAATTCAAATCAAATGCTGAAAGCATCTCATATTAAGCGCAAGTGCTCTTATTTTGTGTTCCTAAAGGACAAAGTCTGTGTGCGTGAAGCATGGTAGACTGATCGGTTCCAAATGAAATAGTCCTTGAAAAATAAGGAGCAAATAATCATAAAAAGAAGGCAATGAGCTCTTGAAGAGACTACAATATGCCACTTTATGAAACCTTATGAGAGGTTCATGTACCTAAAAATAATAAAGTGATGAGATCTCAAAATGCTATGTCGCATTGTGAACCGATAACAAAACGATATATCATTAATATCTTTGACACAATATTGGCACAATATTATAAAAGATTATGACGATCAGAATTCTACGTTTATTTAAGTATGCTGGCGTAGAAACATATATCAAGTGAAATGAAAGGATGCATTTTGGTAAGTGTAAAACTTATTTGATTTGCAGTCCAGACACTTGAAGATGTCACTCATGAAATGTTGACTATTGTCACTTGACAAAACTTATGTGAAAACTTTTAAGGATTCAAACTGCTTGAAGCATATAAAAGTTTTTGAGAAACTTGTTTATAATCCTTATATTGTATAAGCTTATTGCTTGAACATCATTAGAACTCTTGGAGAGTTTTCAAAGCAATAGATTATTTTGCTGAAATTTAAAATATATCGAATTGGATTGGTTATGAAGTATCATATCTTAGTGCAATTGATGCACTCATGTACCTTGCAAATACTACAAGGCCTATAGCCTTTTCAGTCAATTTGTTAGCAAGATTTATTTCTGCTCTTACTATGAGACATCAAAATGGGATAAAACACAAGAGCTTATTTTATTTTAAAGATTGCAGTCGTGATCTTTTTGGTCATGCTGATGTTGCGTACTTATTTGACCTGCATAAAGCCCGGTCTCAAATAGGCTATGTGTTCATATGTAGTGGTACTGCCATATCTTGGAGATATACAAAGCAGTCTATTGTAGCCACTTCATCGAATCATGCTGAGATAATAGCTATTCATGAAGCAAGCCGAGAATGTTTATGGTTGAGGTCCATGATATATCTCATTCGAGAAAAATGTGGTGCGAAATATGATAATCTACCCATAATTTTATACAGAGATAATTCAGCACACATAGCACATCTTAAGGGAGGATTCATAAATGGAGATAGAACGAAGCACAATTTGCCAAAGTTTTTCTACATACATGAGCTACAAAAGAATCATGATATTAACGTGCAACAAATTCGTTCAACTGACAATGCGACTGATTTATTTACCAAATCTTCTCCAATTGCAACTTTCAAGAAGATGCTGCATAAGATCGAGATGCAAAGGTCAAGGATGTTCTCATTAGGGGGAGTTAATACGCGTTGTACTCTTTTTCCCTTACGAGGTTTTGTCTCACTGGGTTTCCCTTGTAAGATTTTTAATGAGGTAGTCGATATGTGTATTGTTAGAAATGTGTACTCTTTTAACTTTACTAGATTTTTTTATCCCACTGATTTTTTCTAGTAAGGTTTTAACGAGGCACATTATCTATCTAGACATTCAAGGGGGAGTGCTATAAATGTATTTACATTATAGTAAATGTCTATCAAGATCTACTTTGATATCTATTTGGATTTGATGCATCCGTCCTTTACTCAGACTAGGAATAAATTTCTCCTATAAATTGAGGGGTTTTGTTCATTGTATTTACAATCATATAATCTCTCATCCTCAAGAGAAGAAATAAGAATTACTCTCTTCTCTCTCTACTCTTGTTCTTTATTCTTTATTGCGTTATAACACAAACACAATTTTAACCAATTTATAAAGTGAAAAATATTTTATTTTTATGGCAAAACACCTACTTGGTTTTGTAAATAAACTTATTGATCTTCCCTTTTTATATACAAATTAAAAGACCTAATTTTTTTCTATTCGATTTATAAGGTGTAATGACAGATTATTTTCTCATATTTATCCCTCGTGTGTGTGAGGCCAAACTTGCTTATAGACATTATGGCAAATGGAGATAAAATTGCCGGCCTGTCTCCCTAGGGATTGGAATTCATTTTTGCAAATGATTAAAAAAATAAGTATGTTTAGTTATTTTGCCTCTGAGAATATTAACCCAACCATCAAACAATCATTTTTTAACGGACCCTTCTCTGGACACCGCGCATAGCAGTAGCTTCAGTGCACCGGGCTGCCTTTAAATTGTGCTAACATAATATTACATACAACTTAAGATAACTTACTGAACCACCAAATGGAAACCAAGGAACATTAAGCTAAATGACAACAGAGTGAAATTGACATTACTTGACTGGATAATTGATATATTCATAATCCATAGACTCTCAAGAAGGGCATCACAACAGAACCTAACCACAACTTGCCATATTTTTCCTCAACTTGACTAATAGACCTCAACTTCTTGCCTTCAACATCTTCTAAAACCTCCAAAACTCGCCCGTCCTCACTTAGCTTCATTGCCGTAGGGTGCAGATTCCCTTCGTCCATTTGCTGCGTGGTGAACGGGAGCTTTCCTGATTCTGAATATCAAATACTCAATACTGAACTTATTGCTTGCAGAGCAACCCAAAGTTCCCCGTTCGAATTTATTCTGATGTTGTCAGGAAATCCTGGCAACTCAGCAAATGTATCATGTGTTCCTGCAAGGGGGCCTTTAAGCCAATACCTTAAAATTCTAAAATTAGTAGTTTCAGCTACGAATACAAAGGTCCAGTTTTTACTCAAAGTAACACCATTTGCAAAAGCAAGGCCTCCTAATACAACTGTTATTTTTTTCGTTGATTTAACATATTTCATTAGCCTGCCAGTCGCATCTCCACTTGAAAAAGAGGCGAGAAATTGCCTGCGTTGGTACTTTGTGCTAGTATCCGTGAAGTAAATCACATCGTCATGATCATCAACGTCAACATCATTTGTGAAGAGTAGAGGCTTACCTTCGAATTTTTGGACTAATGGCGTAGCTAATCCTCCTTTCGGTCCAACAACTTGGAGTCCTAAATAGGCATCAGCAATATATAGGTCACCTGTTTTCATATTGAAACGTAAGCCTAATGGCCTCCCACATACATGTTCCATTTCAGGTGCAGAAGGCCGAGTGCAATTCTTCCTATGAGAAGAAGTGACTGCAAAATTAGCCCACTATGATCCATGCCATTTGAGAATTCGTCCATCGGCAACTCCTATGTATGGGCCTTGGCCTTTTGCATCGAAAGCGACGCTCTCTGGTTCAATTGCACCTTTTAAATGGATGATTTTAGATTTTGGGAGGACATTTTGGGATTTTGACACAATAATATATTTGAAGCATTCATTGAGAATGTTTTTTTGTTTTTCTGTGATGAGAATTATGTCCAAGTTTCTTCTTTTGTAGGAGCATGTACGTATCAAGTGGACTGACCTGATACGTACAGACAACTACGCCACAATAGAATGTCTGTGACATGCATTTGCGTTTGGCTTGTACATGGCCCTCAAAGTCATACACCACACGTACAGTAGACAAGTTAGTAATTGTGGTGGTCAAAAGCCAACTGCCAATGTCTACTATAACTTCCTTTTCTGATAAAGAGTTGCCAATTATTGACATGTGGACTGTCGAAACTGAAGTAAAATCTACAAGTCTTCGTAATGTTTTTTTGTTGAATCTCAGCTAATGAATTGGCTTCCCTGTTTTTCCCAACAATGTCTGCTTTATCTAGACCTCCAACATACCTCACCTTTTTACTGGTTTCTCTCTTCTCCCTTAAATTGCATTTGGTTGGTCTTCTTCCCCCGTTGGATGCCACTGTAAATGTTGTTGTTTCGAGTACACAATCTGTATGTTTATACACTAAACTTCAACACAAGTTCAACACTTTTTCAAGAACACTTATGCAGTTTTTCAACACCTTCAATCCAAGTTCAATAAGAACTATCAAAGAAGTGTGTTATATTAAAGAAACAAGATGAAATAGAAATAAAGCTAAGTTCTCCGAATTCACGGAATGCCCTTAAAGAATTAATTCTTATACCCGAGGTTGCGGAATTTTTCCTCCCAGGATAAAATGGCTTCACAATCAGAATGTAGCGGTACCATAAACCTTCTGATTTTCTTCGAACTCACTCAACGGGAGATGATCACACAAAGTTTTTAGAAGCAAGAGAAATGTTTTTGCTATGCAGAAATTTTCGTGTACAACCTATGGAAAAAAAAAAGCAGTAGGTTTATAAAAGTAGCAGGTTTATATAGTCATGAAGTGCCCTATCATTTCAGAATAGTCATGTATGTCCATTCGAAACAGTATGTCTTTTCCGAATAGTCATAACCATCCGAACAGTCATCCCTTTTTTCAAAATAGTGTATCTTTTAATCGAAGAGTTGTGTCCCTTTCGAGTAACTACATACATGTTAATGGAGGAATTCAAAGCCGAGCGAGCGACAACGACGATAGTGCGAGGCACCTCTTTGTTCTCGTCTCACTATTCACTTGAAGGAGTGTTTCTTAATAAGAACACACTAATGTTGCTTTCTACCACTAATGTGGGAGAATTAAACTTTCCTTTAGTGGAGACACTTTCCTTTCGAGTAACCTTTCAGCGCTTTCTGTATGCATGTTAATGGAGGAAGCCGAAGTCGAGTCGCACAACGACGACAGCGCGAGGCACCTCTTGGTTCTTGCCTCACTATCCACTTGAAGGAGTGCTTCTTAATAAATACATAATAAAGTTGCTTTGTCCTACCAATGTGGGAGAAGTAGACATTCCTTTAGTGAGTACACTTTCCTTTTAAGTGTTTCACTTGTACACCTAGATAATACATGTCACACAACTAACCTTTTACCATTTATGGTTCTCACGATTTTGTTGGTTTCATCGATGAACACGTTCCAGTTTCATGAGAGCTCAGAGAATAGGCCTTTAATAACATTCTCCTTAAAGCGGCTTCCGCTTCACCCTCATATAGGTGATTTCTAAATGTTCAATTCTATAGATTAAACTATTTGGTCACATCTGTCAAATTTAGATAATTATTAAAAGACGTCACACCATAAGTCTTATCATTGTTTACTAAACATTGTTTACATCATGAGAATGGGTTGGGTATATTGACAATGTTGAACCTGTCAGATAAAACTTTATTTGATCTCCTTGAACCTAGATCTTGGGATCTGCTAGGTAGAGTTACCGCCATGCTGACTTGCCCTAGACCATAAACTCATTCCCTTGGATGTTCTCTCAACTCCCTCTCTAGATAGTCCTCTTGTAAGTGGATCCGAAACACTATCCTTTGACTTCACATAGTCAACAGTGATAATTTCACTAGAAAAAAGTTCTCTAATGGTATTATATTTTCATCTTATGTGATGAGAATTACCGCTATACATCATGCTCTTTACCCTACCTATTGCCACTTGACTATCATAATGTATACATATTGGTGCCAATGGTTTAGGCCAATAAGGAATATCTTTCAAGAAAGTTCGAAGCCATTTTGCTTCTTCACCGACTTTATCTAGAGAGATAAACTCAGATTCCATTGTAGAGAGAGCAATACATGTCTGTTTGGACGATTTCCAACAGACTTCTCCTCCACCTATAGTAAATACATATCCACTCATGGATTTTACTTCATTCGATCCGGTGATCCAATTTGCATCACTATATCCTTCAAGTACAGTGGGATATTTATTATAATGCAACGCATAGTCTTGATTGTATTTAAGATACCCCAAAATTCTTTTCATTGTCATCCAGTGAGTTTTATTGAGATTACTCGTGTACCGACTTAACTTACTAATAGCACATTCTATGTCTGGTCGTGAATAATTCATTATATACATTAAACATTACAACACTCTTGCGTAGTCCAACTGTGAGTCACTTTCACCTTCATTCTTTTGAAGTGCAAAGCTCACGTCCAATAGAGTATCGACAATACCAAATTCCAAATACTTGAGCTTGTCAGGTGCTTTTTTGATGTAATGAGACTATGACAATGCCAAACCTTGTGGAGTTCTATGGATTCTTATTCCTTATAAGATGCAAGTATGTACCATCCGCTTTCATTTTTCTTTTGAAGATCTATTTAGAACCTAAAGGTTTATTTCCTGGAGGAAGATCAACCAACTCCCAAGTATAATTGCTCAAGATTGATTCAATCTCACTATTAACTGCCTATTTTCAAAAGGATAAGTCTGGAGACGACATCACTTCTTTAAATATTCGAGGCTCATTTTCTAAGAGAAATATTACAAAATCTAATCCAAATGAAGTTGGCATTTTTTGATGTGTACTACATCTTGGATTCTCATCATTATGTATATACTCACTTGGTTCATCTTGAGGTCATTTAGACCCTTTACTAGACTATTCATGTCTAGTTCTATATGGATAAATGTGTTCAAAGAACTCAGCATTATCTGATTCAATTACTGTATTTTCATTGATATTCGGATGTTTGGATTTATGAACCAAAAATTGACATGCTTTAATACTTTTAGCATATCCTATGAACATGCAGTCCACTGTCTTAGATCCTATCTTTACCTTTTTAGGCATAGGAACTTGGACTTTCTCTAGACACACCCATACTTTGAAATATTTCAAGTTGGGTTTCCTTCCTTTCTATTTTTCATATGGAATTGATTGTGTCTTACTATGGGGTACTCTATTGAGTATTCGGTTAGCTGTAAGGATAGCTTTCCCCTACAAGTTTTGTAGTAAACCTAAACTTATTGGTAAGACATTCATCATTTCCTTTAAGGTTTGGATTTTTTCTTCCGGCAATTCCAAGATTGAGGTGAATACGGGGCTATAGTTTGATGGACAATTCCATTCTCTACATATATTTTTGCAAAAAGAGATTCATAATATCCACCACTATCACTTCTTATCGTTTTGATTTTTTTCTCTAACTGATTTTAAACTTCTGTTTTATATTGCCTAAAAACTTATATTGCTTTAGTCTCACTGTTTAGCAAATAAACATAACAATATCTAGTGCAATCATCAATAAAAGTTATAAAATATTTTTTTTCACCACGAAATAGTGTTGACTTCATATCACAAATGTCAGTGAGTATTATGTCTAAGAGATTGGAATTTATTTCAATGGACTTATACGGATGCTTAGCGTACTTTAATTTCACACACGTTTGATATTTTGATTTATTACACTCAAAGTTTGACAACATTTCTAAGTTAATCAATTTTTGCAAAGTTTTTTAATTGATATGTCCTAATCATTCATGCCACAAATCATTTGACTCAAGCAAGTAAGAAGAAACATAACTTTTATTGATTTTAGCAGTCATTATATTCATCTTAAATAGGCCCTTAGTTAGGTATCCTTTTCCTACGTACACTTTCCCTTTGCTAATTATAATTTTCTCAAAAATAAATACACATTTGAATCTATTTTTGTCAAGAAGTGATACGAAAATCAAGTTCTTTCTTAACTCTGGTACATAAAGGACATTGTTGAGAGTCAACACTTTGCCTGATGTCATTTTCAAGCATACTTTTCCTGTCCTTTTTAACTTTTGCAGTTACAGAGTTTGCCATATAGATTTTCTCTTCACCTTGAGCTAGAGCGAACGCAGTAAATAGATCTTTATTTGTACAAACATGGTGGGTGGCATCAAAATTCATCCACCATTCTCGAAGATTTCCCACCAAGTTACATTCATAAAGCATGGCACATAGATCATCCATTTCGTTCTTGGACTAAGCCATATTTGCTTTAGACAATCTATAGATGTGTGGACAATTTTGCCACAACTAAAGTATTTTTCTTTGAATTTCTTCTTAGGCTGATTTCTTTGTTGTCTACCTTTTTTCCGCTTCTTTGAGTTATTGGAGTCGTCTTCTACAATATTTGCTCTATTCATTGCAAAATTTACTTTAGAACTCCTTTCTACAGTTTTGTTGTGTTCTTCAATGCACAACCTCATAATAAGGTCTTCGACTGTCATCTCCTTCGTTTGTGTTTCAAGTAATTCTTGAAGTCCTTCCACAAAGGTGACAACTTCTCTATTATTTCAGCTACTTAAAATGTCTCATTCACAACCAAACCTTTAGCAAGGAGATTGTGGATGATAAGTTGTCATTCCTGTACTTGAGAAACGATAGTCTTGTTGTCAATCATTTTGTACTCAAGGAATCGTGAAACAAAGAACTTCTTAGTTCCCGCATCCTCGGTATTATATTTCCTTTTTAGCGCATTCCACAATTTTTTAGATGTCTTCATTCCACTATAAACATTGTATAAAGTCATCTTGGAGGCCACTTAGGATATAATTCCTACATAGGAAATAAGAATATTTTCATGTTTCTATTAAAATGAACCGCTCCTTATTCGAAGTTTCTTTGGGTACTTCTGGAGCATCTTCTGATATAAACCTTTGAAGACATAAGGTTATCAGAAAGAAGAACATCTTCTGTTACCACCGCTTAAAATCAACTTCAGAAAAAAATTTGGCCTTTTCCGCTAGCGCTATAGAAGGTGGTGCAGTTGTGTGATAGCAGCATTAGTTGCTGCCACACTTGTCACACCATCAACATGACCGTCTGTAGTCATTTCTTCTGTCACCAAAAGGCAGTTGACTTCAGTATATCATAATACTAATAAAAATTTTATAGAAACTTTAAACACTACTTGTTTCTAGTTTAACGATGATGTTTTTGTGACTTTTAATCGTTAACCGAATGAGCTTTAACTTGTGATAAAAATTTTATTTCTTCAAATCACTTTTTAAGTTCAAATAGAGTAGAAATAATAAAGCTTTAATATCCAGAAACTAAACAATACAAGTTACGAAATTTAATTCCTTAAGATTGTTATTTCAGGTACGCAATATGTATGTTTATACACTAAACTTCAACATAAGTTCAAGACTTTTTCAAGAACACTTATGAAGTTTTTCAACACAAGTTCAATACGAACTATCAAAGAAGTGTGTTATATTTAAAGAAACAAGATGAAGCAAAAATAAAGTCAAGTCCTCCGAATTCATAGAGTGTCCTTAAGGAATTAATTCTCCTTAAGTACCCGAGGTTGTGGAATTTTCCTCTCAGGATAAAATGGCTTCACAACCAGAATGTAGCGGTACCACAAACCTTTTGATTTTCTTTGAACTCACTCAACCGAAGATAATCATACAGAGTTTTTAGAAGTAAGAGAAATATTTTTGCTATGCAAAACTTTTTGTGTACAACCTGTGGAAAAAATGCAGGTTTATATAGCCATGAAGTACCCCTTCGAAAAGGAGGCAATGGTTCATTGAAAAGGTGTATTATTTCAGAATAGTCATATCTGTCCATTCAAAATCAGAAATAGTGTGTCTTTAACTCAAAGAGTTGTGTCCCTTTCAAGCAACCTTTCAGCACTTTCTATATGCACGTTAATGGAGGAAAAAATATTGCGCTTTTCTGTTGGATTTTTGGACTATTTTTTTCCAAGTTTCAATTAAAATTTGTCTAAAAAATTAATCTCCGATTATTTAACAAATCCAAATTTGAGCCGAGCGAGCGACAACAACGGCGCAAGGGACCTCTTGTTTCTTGCCTTACTATCCACATGAAGGAGTGTTTCTTAATAAGATGACAATAAAGTTTCTTTCTCCCACCAATGTGGGAGAAGTATACTTTTCTTTAGTGGGTGCACTTTCTTTTTAAGTGTGCTCACTTTTCCTCCTAAAATTTGCCTCCATTTTTCATTCATACCAATTGAACCCAACAATAAATGTAACATCTAAGAAAATTTATTAGCATTTACTTCTTCTATCCCATAACTGTCGCCGTAGTTGTTTTTGTTAGAGTTGTGATATAATTTTGTTGGTCCGGGCTTGAAAGTTTCGTGGTGCGACCTATGTTTGTGATTTTCAATGGGTTTTGTGGTGCTAACATAGGGATTGAGCTGATAGGCCTGATCCCGAATCCCACCACTGATCCCGATGGGGGTGTAGGGGCGAAGCCCCTGTGGTATGGACCTTTATGTTTTGGGAACTAGGACGTATTTGTATGCACATATTATATAAGTGCATCTAGTGGATTGTTTTGTGATTTTCGAAAAATACGTCATTGAGACAATTAGTCTCCATACTGTACTCTCTCTCAATTATAGTGAAACCTCCTCTGGCTCTACCCATGGTTTTTTCTGCAAGGGTTTCCACGTAAATTTGTGCGTTCTTGTTTTCTTTCTGCATTTGGTTTGCTTTATTCTGCCAAATTCATAACAGTTTTCACATCTATTGAAAGTAGAAAAAGGCTCAAATATACCATTGAACTATCAAAAATGGCTCATTTATGCCATCAATTAAAAGTTGAGCTCATTCATGTCATTGCCATTACAAATCCAGCTCATCCATGCCATTACTTTTTAACAGTGGTTTTCAAAAATAACTTTGCGACATGGCCTTTTATTAGAGGTCCACGTCATTGATTAAAATAAGCAAAAAGTCTCAAATATTCCATTAAGCTATCAGAAATGGCTCATTTATGCCATCAGTTTAATGTTCGGCTCATTCATGTCATCACCGTTATAAAATCAACTCACTCATGCCATTACTTTTAAATGATGGGTTCTTAAAATAGCTTTGCCACATGGTCTTTTATTAGAAGTCCGCGCCATTAATTAAAAGAAATCAATATTAATTTCAAAATATTTGAAATTAATTAGTATCGGGATTATTTATGTAATGACTCAAAATCACCTTCCGAGACGTCACACGGTGCTTAAGGCTACAAGTAGCCCCAAGCTAACCCTTTGAGCATGTTTCTACTAACAACACTCATTTCAAGATGAAATAATTCAAACATTAGCATAGTCATATCATATGAAAGAAAATACAGAGAAAATGCTCGGTTCAAACGACCACAATACTGGAAACCTCAACACAATCAGAATCTGTAACTAGTCTCACAAAGACTCTACTAATCCATAAACAAGAGAGCCGTTGGGACAGGTCCCAACTAACTCGAAATGAACTGGAAATAACAACATAGTCTCTCAAAATAAGGAGGTGTCTGAATATAGGTCCTCGAACCATGAGGACTCACCACTGTAGGAATGTAGATAGAGTTACTCGAAAATCACTGATGAGGTTAGGACTGAGCACCTGAACCTACATTATAAGATAACGTAGCACATAGACGTATATATGGATCAGCACTTGGAAATGTACTAAGTATGTGGGGGTGCATGCATTTATATAAAACAACATCAATACTCTTTAATCAAATCATGCATATAATAAGTAATGACTCACATGGCTTGAATAAGTATAAAATGCAAAGCTTATTAATCATGTAAAATGGAACATGTAACACAATCTCGTGAGTCATTATACTTTTAGCGTTGAAATTTGTACCCTTCTCTTATTCGCATTGCTCAAGGCTAAAGGAAACTTTAAGCAATACTTTCAACTCATGCATATGTCTCATGGAGAGTAAAACTTCTTTAATTCTCAAGAACTCGTAACTCTTTTGAACTCAAGTACTTGGAATTCGAAATCATATAACTTTGGAACATACTTGAAGGCATTTCATTCACGTTAGGAAAATATCACATTTCAAGCTTTAGGGAAAAATACTCATATCAAGGAAAAGTATTTTAGTTTTAAATAAAAATATCTTATCTCAATGGAAAATACTTTAGGTTAAGGAGTTTCTCTTAACCGACATAAAACATGCAAGCTACATGGAGTCCAACGTTTTGTTCTCCTAAGGAAGAGAGCTCACGTTGGGGAGAGGCGACATACTCTTGCAAAGGAGTATAACCTAGCTCCAGTGATCACTAAACAAACTTGGCCTCGGGCCCAATATCAACTCGGCCTTAGGCCCAATAATAATAATCATAAACACGGTCTCAAGCCCAACCTATAGTGGTACGTAGTTTTGGGGTAAGAAACCGTAGTAACTTACCCGCTCGGTGCTAAATACTACTCCCTTTAGATTATCTGCGCTCATCTCATAAAAATCCACTTTTAGAAATAATCTCATAGTTCACCACGAACCCAATAATCAAATCGGTAATCTGATGTAGTGGAGTGGATTTCAAAGCTCAATGACCATTAGGTCAAAACATTTCTCAATAATCTCAGAATACTCAAATCATGGGTGCTTATAGCACAAGAGTTCATAAAATCCTAAGTCTCAAGTAGGGCTTAATAACCCATAATTCAATCTCAAGTTAGAACTCATCAAAAGCATAATAGATAGCATATAGATTCATAACTTATGTAGAAATCTGAAAATTTCAGCAATTTGTCTCAAAATCTCAACATACTCATATACTTCAATATCTCAAACATTTCAACTATTAGCTTCTCAAGGATTAAAACCATGGGGTATTGACCCAGCTATAATTTCTCAAGAAAACATGTAACAAAATATGTCATTAGACTCTCAATTCAAGGGAAACATCAAAAGCTTACAACCTATAATAATGGGTGAAACCCCCCAATTCAATTTCATGTAAAATATTATAAATTGCAGAGAATTATAATTTAAATAAGCCTTTGGGCACAAGGGTTAAAGGATTACCCTTGTTCAAAACCCCACATACCTTAGATTATGAAATTGGATGAACAAGCTTTCTCTAAACTCTTCTTCTTACTCTTGAGAGAGGGCTTTTGCAACCCTTGAACTGGAGGAAATCAAATCTCAACTCAATTTTTTGAATCTATGGTGAGTTCTTGGATTTCTTCGAGAAGGGTTTTAGATTTGATTTTGAGGGAGAAACCCTAGATTTTGGATGTTTTAGGAGATAATGAGGCTATCAAGTTCGTTTGGAATATATCAGAGGGGTAAAAGGGGAAAAAATCCAAAAGCCCCTTTTAAAAAAGACTTAAAATACTGAATGGGGACTGCGACAGTCAGAGTGATGATCCGTCATAAGTCCGACGGTCCGTTGGGTCATCCATCGCACGTTGGCCAGGAATGGGACACACTGCCTCGATGCAATGGTTGGAGCGATGGTCCATCGCAAGTTTGACGGTCCATCAGATCGTCCATCACATGATGGCCAGGGTGAGGCCACACTGCCTCAATGCGATGGTCACAGCGATGGTTCGTCGCAAACCCGACGGTCCGTTGTCTGGGCCGTCGCACTTGGGCCAAAAAAGAGAGTTACTTCCTTAGTTTTGTCGGGACAAGCGACGGTCCATCGCAGACTCAACGTTCCGTCAGTTCATCCATCGCACATGGGTGGTTTCGAAAACTCTCAGTAAAATGGCCATAACTTCTCAATACTATACTGGATTTGGATGAAATTGGTATCGTTGGAAAGCTAATTCAATTCTCTACTTGCAAAAAAGTCAAATTTAAGAAAATTCTATATGGTTTAAACACTACTAACTTGGGAAGTCTCTTCTCAATCTTTTAGGGCAGAAATTACACTTCACTTGACACACTCTAAGGCTCGAACTACGAGAAAAATTTGCGGGGTCTTACAATATCTCTCCCTTGGAAACATTCGTCCTCGAATGTCACTATTTACACTAAGAACACTAGAAAAACTGAGTATACATAGCGGAAGCAATTCGCTAAATGGCTCAATGTCTCTCTAAACTCTTGAATACCTCAGAAATTGCAAGAACTCATGCAAGAATAGATACATAGATGAACTTTAGTTTAGAAGGGCTGAATTAAGGAAGAATAATACCTTCAGATTGATCTGAACTAGCATAAAAGAGATGCGGGTACTTGGCTCGCATTTATGCTTCTGCCTCCCAAGTAACGCCCTCAACTGACTGGTTCCGCCTCAAAACTTTGACCAGGGGAACCTCTTTGTTCCTCAGTCTACGGATCTGATAGTCTAGAATCTCAATAGGAAAATCATCGAATGAAAGATTGTTCTGCATATCAGCACTTTCTGAAGGATCTACCACAACGGAATCACCAATATGCTTTTTAAGCATGGAAACATGAAAAATAGGATTAACGGCTGACAACTCCGCAGGCAACTCAACCTCATAGGCTACTTTACCAAAAAGGCTCAAGACTCTATACGGGCCAACATAACAGGGACTAAGCTTTCCCCTTTTACCAAACCTCTTCACCCCTTTTATGGGTAAAATCTTCAAGTGCACCAAATCACCCACCTCAAACTCAAGATCTCTTCTCCTCACATCGGCATATGACTTTTGACGACTCTAAGTGGTATTCAACCTTTCTCTAATCAACTTAAATTTCTTCATAGCCTCAAACACGCATCAGGCCCAATCATAACAGCTTCTCCGACATCAAACCAACCTACGGGTGATCTACATCTACTACCATACAAGGCCTCAAATGGTGTCATCCCGATGCTAGCATGGTAACTATTTTTATAGGCAAATTCTATCAATGGCAAATGCTCATCCCAACTACCTTTGAAATCAAGAGCACACGCCCTTAACATATTCTCTAAGGTCTGAATGGTCCTCTCGGCCTGACCATCTGTCTATGGGTGAAAAGCGGAACTCAAAAGAACTTGGGTACCAAGACCTGTTGAAATGCCCTCCAAAACTGAGAAGTAAATTGAGTGCCCCTATCCAAAATGATGGATGAGGGAACTCCATACAGCCTAACTAACTCCTAGAAATATAATCCAGCATAATCCTCAGCTGTATAAGATGTATGCATGGGCAAGAAATGCGCGGACTTAGTTATCCTATCTACAACAACCCAAATAGAATCATGATGACGACGCAAAAGAGGCAACCCTATTACGAAGTCCATATTCACCACCTCCAACTTCCAAGTGGGTATACCAAACTCTTGCATCACACCACCAGGTCTTTGGTGCTCTACCTTAACCTATTGGCATGTTGCATAGTTTGCTACAAACTCGGCTATATCTTTATTCATACCATTCCACCAATAGATTTCCCACAAGTCGCGGTACATCTTGGCAGTGCCAGGATGAATGAAATACCGTGCGCTATGCGCTTCAGCCATAATCTTCTGCCTCAGATCATCAGCACACAGAACACATAATCTACCTTGCAATCTCAACACACCATCTCCCCCTTGGGAGAAAACCTCTACCTTTTGGTCCTTAACTGCCTCCTTCAGTCTGACCAAACTAGGATCCTTATCTTGCTTCTTCTTCACTTCCGAAACTAAAGAGGATTCGGAACTACCCTGCACCAAAGTACTTACCGTAGCTGAATCAAGGAACCTAAAACCCAATCTATCCAAATAATACACATCACGAGCTAACTCTTTCTTACCTTCCTCTACATGGGCAACACTACCCATAGATAATCTGCTAAAGGCATCCACCACTATGTTGGTCTTGGTCGGGTGATACAACACACTCATATCATAGTCTTTTAACAACTCCGACCATCTCCTCTGCCTAAGATTCAACTCCCTCTGAGTAAACACATATTGTAAGCTCTTATGATCAGTAAACACATCAACATGGACACCATAAAAATAGTGTCTCTAGATTTTTAAAGCAAAGATCACAGCAGCTAACTCAAGATCATAGGTTGGGTTATTCTTCTCATGCAGCTTCAACTGCCTAGAGGCATAGGCTATAACCTTACCTCTTTGCATCAACACACAACCCAAACCAATTCTAGATGCATCACAATACACAACAAAACCATTTGTACCATCAAGAAAAGTCAACACAAGGGCTGAAGTAAGTCGAGTCTTCAACTCCTGAAAACTCTTCTCACAGGAATCTGACCACTAGAACTTAACTTTCTTTTGGATCAACTGGGTCATGAAAGACGCAATAGAAGAGAAACCCTCAGCAAAACGGCGATAGTAGCCCGCTGACCCAAGAAACTTCTAGTGTCAGACAGAGAGATAGGTCTAGGCCAATTTCTTACACCTTTATTCTTTTGGGGATCAACTCTAATACTTTCATATGAAATAATATGACCCAGAAAAGATGCATACCTTAGCCAAAATTCACACTTACTAAATTTGGCAAACAACTGGTGGTCTCTACGAGTTTGAAAAAGAATTTGAAGGTGATTTGCATGGTCACTCTCATTATGGAAGTACACAAGAATGTCATCTATGAACACTATGACAAACATATTGAGATACTGCTTGAACACTCGATTAATGAGGTCCATAAAAGTTTTTGGGGCATTGGCTAGCCCAAAAGACATGACTATAAACTCAAAGTGACCATAGCGGGTTCAAAAAGCTGTCTTTGGAATATCACATTCCCTCACTTAAAGTTGATGATAGCCGGATCTAAGGTATCTCTTGGAGAAATAACTTGCACCTTGCAACTGATCAAACAGGTCATCAATTCTCAAAAGAGGATACTTGTTCTTGATGGTGACCTTGTTAAGATGACGATAGTCAATACACATACTCAAAGAACTGTCTTTCTTTTGCACGAATAAGATAGGTGCGCCCCAAGGAGAAATACTAGGCCTAATAAAACCTTTTTCTAAAAGATCTTTGAGTGGATCTTTTAACTCCTTAAGCTCTACAGTTGCTATACGTTATGGCGGAATATAAATAGGCTGAGTATGGAGAAGAAGGTCAATCCCAAATTCTATCTCTCTATCGGGAGGTACCCCTAAGAGATCTTCTGGAAAAACATCTAGAAACTCATTAACAATTTCGACTAACTGAATAGTTAGAGCCTCAGACTTCCTGCCTTTGACTCTAACTAGGTAATAGATACAACCCTTGGATATTAGCTTTCTGGATTTGAGATAGGAGATAAAATGACTCTTGGGAGATATCGAACTCCTGGATCACTCAAAAGCTAGTTCATCAGGAAACTAAAACTTTACCACACGGGTATGACAATCTATAGATGCATAATAAGAATGAAGCCAATCCATACCCAGAATAAGGTCAAAATCCACCATGTCTAACTCTATCAAATCCGCAAGTATGACTCTATGAAGAACAGTAATAGGACAATCTCTACACACTTGTTTAGCAACAGCTGACTCCCCTACTGGTGTAGAAACTATGAAGGGCTCAGAAATCTTTTTGGGACTTATTTTGAAATTCCCAGCTACAAGTGGGGTCACATAAGAGAGACTTGACCCGGGGTCCAACAAAACATATACATCAAAATAAAAGACGCGGAGCATACCAGTAACAACATCGAAAGAGTCCTCCTTCTCCTGGCGGGATAGTAAGGCATAGACTTTGTTCTGGCGCTGACCACCAGCAGCACTAGATGAAGCGCTCTGAGCAGGGACGGAATGGGGTACAGGAGATGGTGTACTAGTATCTTATGCCTAAGGTCGGGCATCTCTGTTCCCCTATCTAGCATAAGGATAATATCTAAGTCTGTGGCCCTACTTGCCACAACCAAAATAGCCCCTTAAATCTACGTAACACTCACCAGGATGATCACTACCACACTTAGCACAAGAAGGATAATAGGCCTATTACGAACATTATTCTGTGACCTAGACATAAAGGATCTACCCCTTTTCTTCTTCCTGCTTCTAGGAGCGGGAGCACTAGCTGATGAAGGCACTGGCATATACAGACATCTCAGAAACTGAGGGCGGTTCCCTCCACAGAACCTAGGCTAGCTAAACTCATGCTGCTCAAATCTAGCTCTCTTGTTACCCCCCCCCCCCTCTCCCTCTCTCTCTAATCTTATCCACCTCTATCTGCTGGGCATGTATCATCATCCTAGCCAAATCCATATCTCTATGCAGCATTACAGTCCTACATTACTTCAGTACCAAACCAGAAACACCTGTCATAAACTTGTTCATACTAGCCCGGGTGTTAGAAATCAAATCAGAAGCAGACTTGGCCAACTGATTGAACTTCAAGTAGTACTCCTTAACAGTCATGGAGCCCTACCTCAAGTTTATAAACTCCTCAATCTTTGCCTTCTTTATCTCAAGTGGAAAGAACTTTTCCAAGAATGCATCTTCGAATACCTGCCAAATCATAGGAGCGGCATTCTCGCCTCTACCCTTCCTCCATGATATAAACTAGTCATATTCAATGTACTTTAGACTGTAGAACACAACTCAACACTTTCTTCCTCACAAATATGCAACACCTGCATGATCTTTCTACCCTCCTCAAGGTACAACTGTGGGTTCTCATCTACCTTAGACCTATAAAACTCTGGCAGATTCATCCGCATGAAATCATGAATCCTAGCCACAGCTACATCACCTCCCTGCTGATTAGCAATTATAGCCTGGTAATTGGCCCGAACATTAACGGTGACTGCTTGGTCTAATGCCTAAAAGGCCACCCAAAACTCAATATGAGATACCGTCTCATTAAAAGAATCAATAGGTCGGGGTTGTTCATCATTGTTTATGCGGACATTCACTCTTCGGAGAGGAACTTTCTGCAATAAAAGTGCATGAATTATTAGATGAGAGGGACAACTGTAGGCACGATAGAATTTGAAAGAAGAAATAATGTTTTCCTAAAATGTCTCATAGCCTCTTGCTCATAGATGTGGCGCGCTACACACCAATGATCAAGACTCTACTTAACGTGGCTTGTCAGACTCCCTAGGACTCCTTAAAAACCTCAGGCTCTGATACCAAGTTTATAATGACCTAAAATCATTTCTCGAGATGTCACATGGTGCTTAAGGATACAAGTCGCCCCAAGCTAACCCTTTGAGCCGGTTTCTACTAATAACACTCATTTTGAGATGAAATAATTCAAACACTAGCATATTCATATCATATGAAAGGAAATATGGAGAAAATGCTTGATCCAAATGACCACAATACTAGAAATCTCAACACAACCACAATCCGATAACTAGTCTGACAAAGACTTTACTAGTCCATGAACTAGAGAGCCGTTGGGACAGGTCCCCAATTGACTCAAAATGAACTGAAAATAATAACATAGTCTCTCAAAATATGAAGATGTATGATTATAGTTACTCGAACCATAAGGACTAACCATTGTAGAAATATAGATAGAGGTACCCAAAAATCACTAACGAGGTTGGGACTAAGCACCTGAACCTACATTATAAAATAATGTAGCACATAGACGTATATGTGGATCAATACTTGGGAATGTACTGAGTATGTGGGGGTGCATACATTTATATGAAACAACATCACTACTCTTTAATCAAATCATGCATTTAATAAGTAATGACTCACATGGCTTGAATAAGTATAAAATGCAAAGCTTATGAATCATGTAAAAAGAAACATGTAACACAATCTCGAGAGTCATTATACTTTTATCTTTGAAGTTTGTACCATTCTCTTGTACTCATTACTCAAGGCTAAAGGAAATTTAAGCAATACTTTCAACTCATGCATATATCTCATAGAGATTAAAACTTCTTTAATGCTCAAGAACTCAAGTACTTGAAATTCGAAATCATATAACTTTGGAACATACTTGAAGGCATTTCATTCACGTTAGGAAAATATCACATTTCAAGCTTTAGGAAAAAATACTCATATCAAGGGAAAGTATTTTAGTTTTAAAGAAAAATATCCTATCTCAATGAAAAATACTTTAGTTTAGGGAGTTTCTCTTAACCGACATAAACCATGCGAGCTACATGGAGTCCAACGTTTTGTCCTCCTAAGGAAGAGACCTCACATTGGGGAGAGGAGTCATACTCTTGCCACAGAGTATAACCTAGGTCCAGTGATCACTAAACAAACTCGGCCTCGGGCCCAATATGAACTCGTCCTTAGGCCCAAGAATAATCATAAACTCGGCCTCAACCCAACCTACGGTGGCACATAGTTTTGGGGTAAGAAACCGTAGTAACTTACCCGCTCGGTGCTAAATACTACTCCCTTTAGATTATCTGCACTCATCTCGTAAAAATCCACTTTCAGAAATAATATTTTGGTTCACCACGAACCCAATGATCAAATCGGTAATCTCATGTAGTAGAGTGAATTTCAAAACTCAATGACCATTAGGTCAAAATATTTCTCAATAATCTCAGAATATTCAAATCATGGGTGCTTATAGCACAAGAGTTCATAAAATCTCAAGTCTCAAGTAGGGCTTAATAACACATAATTCAATCTCAAGTTAGAACTCATCAAAAGCATAATAGATAGCATATAGATTCATAACTCATGTAGAAATCTGAAAATTTCAGCAATTTATCCCAAAATCTCAATATACTCATATACTTAAATATCTCAAACATTTCAATAATTAGCTTCTCAAGGATTAAAATCGTGGGATATAGACCCAGCTGCAATTTCTCAAGAAAACATGTAAAAAAATCATGCCATTAGACTCTCAATACAAGGGAAACATCAAAAACTTGCAACCAATAACAATGGGTGGAAAACCCTAATTCAATTTTATGTAAAATCTCATAAATTGGAGAGAATTGTAGTTTAAATAAGCCTTTGGACACAAGGGGTGAAAGAATTACCCTTGTTCAAAACCCGACATACCTTAGATTATGAAATTGGATGAACAAGCTTGCTCTAAACTCATCTTCTTACTCTTGAGAGAGGATTCTTTCAACCCTTGAACTTGGGGAACTTAAATCTCTACTTAATTTGTTGAATCGATGGTGAGTTCTTGAATTTCTTCGAGAAGGGTTTTAGCTTTGATCTTGAGGGAGAAACCCTAGCTTTTAGATGTTTTAGGAGATAATGAGGCTATCAAGATTGTTTGGAATATATCTGAGGGTTAAAAGGGAAAAGACCCAAAAGCCCCTTTTAAAAAGGACTTAAAATTACTGAATGGGGGCTGCGACGGTCAGAGAGACGGTCCATCGCAAGTCCAACGGTCCATCACAGTTGGCCAGGAATGTGACACAATTCCTCGATGTGAAGTTCGTAGTGATGGTCTATCGCAAGTCTAATGGTCCATCAGATCGTCCATTGCACGATGACCAGGGTGAGGCCATACTACCTCAACGCGAAGGTCACAGCGACGGTCTGTCGCAAACCCGACAATCTGTCATCTGGGCCGTCGCACTTGGGCCAGAAAAGGGAGTTACTGCCTTGGTTACAAAGGACCGAGCGATGGTCCATCATTTCGTCCGTCGCACCTGGGCGGTTCCGACAACTCTCAGTAAAACGACCATAACTTCTCACCTCGATATTGGATTTGGACGAAATTGGTATCGTTGAAAAGATAATTCAATTATCTACATGAAAAAAATTCAAATTTAAGAAAATTCTATATGGTTTAAACACCAATAACTTGGGAAGTCTCTTCTCAATCTTTTACGGCCAAAATTATACTTTACTTGACACACTCTAAGGCTCGGACTACGAGAAAATTTTGCGGGGTCTTACAATTTATTCCAGCATTTATACCAAAATAATGAGAGAAGTTATCCCATTTTTATGGCAGGATAATTGGAATAGCAGACTTCTTTAAAGCCGTTATTTGAAAATAATTTTCAATAATGTATGCTCCACTAACTCGTGATGGGAGAAGTTATTCCATATGCATGGCGGGATAATTGGGATAACAGACTTCTTTTAAGTAGTTATTTGGAAATGATTTTTTCAATAATGTATACTCCCCTAATTCGTGATGAGAGAATGGAGAAGTTCTATTGGTACGCCTTTTTCTTTTTCTTGCTTTCCCTAATCATTCATTGATTTATTTTCTTGCAACTTTGAAGTATATATTGGAGTCACTGAAATTAAAACTAATGAGTTACTATAGGATAGAATTTTTAAGGTTTCTGTTAAGTGTAGCATTTATAATAATTTAGAATCAACTAGAAATAGCCAAAAGATATACATTAATCACTATTTTTTCTGATTAGAAAAATAGTTGTTGTTGTAGGAAAAAAATATTTTAATGGGTGTGGGTCAGGTTATGTTAAATGAATCAGTTGTTTTTAATGGGTCTAAGATATTTTGAAATTAGTATTGATTTATTTTAATTAATATCGCGGACCTCTAATTAAAGGCCACATGACAAAACAGTTTTTGAAAACTCACCATTAAAAAGTAATGACGCGGGTGAGCTGATTACATAATGACGATGGCATGAATGAGCTAAACTTTTAAATGATGGCATAAATGAGCTATTTCTGATAGTTTAATGGCATGTTTGAGTCTTTTTCCTTATTTTAAGTAATGACGTGGACCTTTAATAAAAGGTCACGTGGCAAAGCTATTTTTGAAAATCACCGTCAAAAATTAATGGAATGGATGAGCCGATTTTGTAACGGCAATGGCATTAATGAGCCAAACTTTTAACTGATGACATAAATGATTCATTTCTAATAGTTCAATGACATATTTGAGCTTTTTCCCTTAAAAGTATAATAAATGTAAGGTATAGTTTACTAAGTTACTCCTACATACTCCTAGGAAATGATATGAAGTGTCTATACGTGGGGCTTGGAGAAGACAAACAACATATGAAATGCACATCCGCGGGATTGCACATTTTGTGTGTGTATTCCTTGAAAGGATTGGGGAAGAGCCTAATTATTTGATCACTTTCCTCCTACCCCCTAATAAACTAGTTTTTAAGCATAATTTCTTGCAAGATTTTATTTATAAAAGCAATGGAAGCTTTTGGGATTTTATCAACGAAAAGTTCATGCTCAAAATATGTTGTTATCCTTCACTAGAATAGAAAGTCCAATGAAGCTTCATTGTTTTTTGGGATTGAATTTGGGCATTTCATGTGCAGCTTAGGTGGAAGCCCTAGACTTACATGCTAACTGTGAAAATATAATACTTGGGTCTAATTCAACCCCAAAAGCTAACTCCTAGGGAGAAGATTGTCCAAATTAAACCTGTCAAACGGGTTGGGTTAACTCGACCCAACCCGGCCCGAATCAGTCCACTTAATAAAACCAGCCCGATTTGACCCGACCCGATCAGCCCATGGACTGTAGGGTATCGGGTACCGATCCGATTAAATTTTTTGGTTGGGCCCGGTTAACCAGGCCCGGACCAAGCTCGATCTAGGCCCGCAGATTAACCGGCCCGGATAAATTTTTTATTTTTTATATGTGGGCCAAACTAGCCATTGGGCCAACGGCTATATAGCCATTTTTGGGTCGAAAAGGCTAGTTTGGACCCATTTATTAAAAAAAATTCATTTAAAATACTTTTTAATCCCAAAAAAAATTCTATAAATAACCTACACCTTCAAATCATTTTTCACGCAATTTTTCACTCTCTCAATTCTCAAATATTCAATATATTTAATTTCCTAAAGTGCTCACTTTAATTTTTTAATTTGGCGATTACAAAGTACAAGTGAAAGTTTCTAAAATCGCAACC
This sequence comes from Capsicum annuum, assembly GCF_002878395.1. NCBI lineage: Eukaryota > Viridiplantae > Streptophyta > Magnoliopsida > Solanales > Solanaceae > Capsicum > Capsicum annuum. Next base: position 214,148,387 of record NC_061117.1, on the reverse strand, counting down.
TTCGGATACTTCCAAAATTTGGTATTGTCGTTCCATCTCTTGCGTTTAATTTTTATTTATTGTATTAATTGTTGAATATTTAATTTTATTATATTTGTGTATTTTGAATTTTTTTAGTTTAATTTATATTATGGATAACTTAAGAAACCTCGCCACTAAAGGTGTTAAAAATATTTGTCCCGGAAGCGGTAGTGGTAGTAAAAAGAGAATTACTAGTGGTAGAGATACTTCAAGTAATAGATATACCTGTGTGACTTCGCCTCACGTACCGCTTGGTACACCTTTTGAGGAAGAAATAGATGTAGGTGCTCACGATATGAATTATGTAGAAGCTCAGAAAAATTACGGTATAGAAGAAGAAAATGAAGTAGATAAGGTTAATTTAGACGAAGATGATGAAAATATTGGTAAGACACCCGCAGTAGAAAATGCTAACGTTAGATCTAAATCGTTTAATCTCCCTTTTCGTCCTCCCCGTGCCCCAAGAGCTCATAAAACAACTAGTATTGCATGATAATTTTTTGAATATATATCAGATACTGAGATGCAATGCAATATTTGTCAACAAATATATAAGCATAAAAGCGGAGGCAAGAAAGGGGTACGGGTACGTTAATGAGACATATAGGTGATGCTCACGAAAGAGAGTTAAATATTGCACGGGGGGTGAGGATGTTGGTGGGATAACGCAAACTAGAATGGACCCAACAACCGGTCAGGTAACAAAGAAGTATAATAAATTGAGGGACCGAGAAGAAATAGCTAAAATGGTAGCTGTAGGTTGTTTGTCTTTTAGTTTTCCTTCTTCTGATGTCTTTATTCATTGTATTCAAGTAATTTATAATCCTACGTTTAATGGTATTCCTAGAAGTACTTGTCGGTCTGATATTTATCAGACTTCATTCACAATATTATTTTTATTTATCAACATTGTTAAAAAAAATATTCAATGTAGATTGTCCCTAACTTCTGATCTTGGTCGTGCTGTAAATAAAAATAATTATTTAAATGTTACTTGTCACTGGATGGATAGTAATTTTGTGATGCAAAAACGTATTCTTGCTTTTTTATATGATGAAGATCGTAAACATACTGGAGATTTTATTGCTGATTCTATTGTTAAAGTTTTCAGATTTTATGGTATCGAAAATAAAATCTTATGTATTGCTTTTGATAATGCTTCTAACAACAAGACTGCTATAAAAAAGTTCAAATCTAAGTTATCTCTGCCGTTGCCTGAAATTTTTCATATTAAATGTGCATGTCATATATATAATTTAATTATAAAAGATGGTCTTGAGTTTTTTGAGTTTTAAATTGAAAAAATCTGTCTTGCTGTTGGTTTTATTCAAGGAAATAATCGTAGATGGAGAATTAGAGATTTTAAAGTTAAATGTCAAGAAAATGGACTTGCACCGATATTGATGCCTGAGGAAATTGTATTAGATGGAATTCTACGTATGATTTTTTAAAAAATTATTATAAATAAAGAGTTCCTATTACACTAGCTTTTAACCAACATTGCGGTTTATTTGTTGATTCTGCTGATTGCATGCTACTTGATTCTGATTGGGTTGTAATTAATGATCTTGTTAAGATTTTAGAAAAATTTTATGTAGCCACGGTTGAATTTTTCAGTGCTTATTATCCTACTTTTTGTAATATTTTGCCATAAATAGCCGATATTTCTGGTTTGTTCAAAGAATATAAAAATAATAAAGGTTATAAAGAAGGTGTTGGTGCCATGTTTACTAAATTTAAAAAGTATTTTTTCCCGATTCCCCGTATTTACTTGGTTGGTGCTATGCTAAATCCGTGCATGAAATATAATACTATGTGCCACTTTAGTACTATTATTTATGCTAACTTAGAAATAAATAATAACAATGATTCTGAACAAATACAACTTGATTTGTGAATGACTATGTGTGATGCGAATGAATACATATAAAAATTATATAATCACTATGCTGATTTAGTTGATTTAGCCGTACCAACAAATATCACTCCAACTGTCGCTCCACATCCTCCTGAGGAGCCATTATCTTCTAAAAGGCCGGCAGCCGGCACATAGCGGTTTTTCTGTTTTCTTTTATGATTTACCTTGTTGGAATAGTGTTGATGACAGAGCGTATACAATAACTTATCGGGAAGATCTAAAATATTATCTTCGGTCGCCGTTAGAGGATCGCAGACGACGGATCAACATGTTGGATTGGTTGAGGACTAATGAAACACTATATCCTGTACTTTCAAGATTAGCTAGAGTATTTTGAATGTTTCAATGTCAACCGTTGCATCAGAGAGCGTCTTTAGTCAGGGAAAACAACAGCTTGGAGACAACCGACACTCATTGGAAGCAATGCAATGAATGTTCTAGTTTTCCTTAGATATTGGATTAGAACAGAAAGAAGAAACCAAGGAATGGAACCGGAGCCGAACGACGAGCAGAAACTTGAAGAAATTATGTCTTCACGGGAGAACTCAGCATAATCAAGTCCAATGCATGGTTTTTCACCCGTTAACTTTGACTATCCTATACAAGTTCCCATTAATATTAATATGAATGAGTTGGGAAAAATGATGCATAATTTGTAGATTTTTCATTCATGTAAATTATAAATTTTGGATCATTTCGCAATCAATAAAATTCAACATTCATTCACTCCTTAGTCCTTACTTTGTAATGTATATATATATTGTAGTATATTTTATTTAAAGTAGTACATATACATTGAATGGTGCGTGTATATGTGAATATATCTTCTATAGACGTGTATATTTAACGAATACATGTGTATATGTTTTATAAATTAGTATATAACTATATATATATGTATATATGTTGTTGTATATTTTATTTAAAGTAGTACATATATATTGAATAGAGCATATATATGTGAATATATCTTCTATAGACGTGTATATTTAATGTATACATGTGCTTATATTTTTTAAATTAGTATATAACTATATATATATATATATTGTAATGTATATATATATTGTAGTATATTTTATTTAAACTTTAAAGTAGTACATACACATTGAATGGTGCGTATATATATGTAATTGTGTATATGTGTATATATTTTTTAAATTCTAATGTAGTATGTACTATATATATATATAGTGTATATATATTGTTTAACGTATTTAAAATGTATATAGGTGGGTATATATAGTGTACATTGAAAAAAGCTTTTTATTTTATTTTTGACCGAGTTTGACCGGATTTTTAACTGGGATTAACCGGGTTTAGGTGGGTTTGACAGGATTGAGTTAAGTGGGCCGGGTTAGGGCTATTTTTAAAAATTTTACTGTTGAGCCCGGCCCAGCCCAACTCACTTAACCCCAGCCCGGACCCGGCCCTGCCCACAACTCGGATAAATTTAAGTAAAAATTACTCAAATACACAACTTTTGTTTTAAATATTACAAAAAATCTCAACTCCCTAAATATATTACAAAAATTCCACATATACACAGAATGTTATGTATATGTCGGCTATGTTATGTATATTAATAGGGAGAGCGAGTAAAATAATTAAAAAAGTGGGAGAAAGCGTAATTACTTTTAAAAGGTTGGTATTTATGTTATTTATACTAAATTTAAAGGGCCGCTTTTGGGTTGACCCGGCCAGGCCCACTTAATAGCCTTAGTCCAAATCCATATAAGCAAACCACCCGACCATTCCCAACCAAACGTGGTACTTTTACCCACTCTAACATCCCCTTTACGCCCAGGGCCCAATTGACGTGTGGACCGGGAGTCCAAATAGGGATGGACCTGACTCTAATACTATGTAAAGATATGACACTTGGGCCTAACTCACCCCAAAAGCTAGTTCACGAGGGGATGAGTGCCCAAGCTCATATAATTAGCAAACCACCCGTCCATTCCCAACCATAGACTTTTAATCATTCTCACACTAACGTGCAGGTTCATTTTCCACTACCTGCTCGATAACTATTTTAATTTATCGATTAAATCAAACATAGTGTTAGAATTGGCAAGTTACCGGATGAAGAAGCTGGGAAGATACTAAACCAAAAGGCTAAAGAGAGCATAGGGAAAATCATGGATTAATCTTTAAGAAAACCCCGACCTCCATAGAAAACGAACAGCAACATGGAGTTACAACGCCATCCCTTAATGAACTACCAAATGGAAAAGAAGGAACATTTAGCGGAGTAAAAACAACAGCGTGAAATCATCATATTAGAATCTTGAAATTGACATAACTTGGCATGGCTTTTACTTAAATTACTGGTAGAACGCGGACTTAAATTACTGTTAGAACGCGGTCCCTAGATAGTTGATATATTCTTTACTTAAATTCATAATCTGCAAACTCTCAAAAAGGACAACACAACAGAACCAATCCACAGCTTGCCATCTTTCTCCTCAGCTTGACTGATAGACCTCAATGTCTCGCTTTTAGAATCTTCTAGAACCTCTAAAATGCCCCCGTCCTCACTTAACTTCATTGCCGTAGGGCGCAGCTGCGCTTTGTACAGTTGCTGCACGGTCAATGGGAGCTTTCCCAAATTTGAATCTGAAATACTCGATTGTGATGTTATTGCTTGCAGGGCGATCCAAAATTCCCCTTTGGAATTTGTTCTGATGTTGTCGGGCATTCCCGGCAACTCAGCAAACGTATCATGTGTTCCCACAAGGGGGCCTTTAAGCCAATACCTTAAAATTCTAAAATTAGTAGTTTCAGCCACTAGCACGAAGGACCGGTTTTTACTCAAAGCTACACCATTTGCAAAAGCAAGGCCTCTTAATAAAACTGTTACTTTTTTTGTTGATTTAACATATTTCATTAGCATGCCAGTCTTATCTCCACTTGAAAAAGAGTCTAGATAATTCCTTCGCTGGTACTTTGTGCTTGTATCCGTGAAGTAAATCACATCGTCATGATCATCAATATCAACGTCATTTGTGAAGACCAGTGGCTTACCTTTGAATTTTTGGATTAACGGGGTAGCTAATCCTCCTTTTGGTCCTACAACTTGGAGCCCAAGATAGGCATCAGCAATGTATAGTTCCCCTGTCTTGGTATCGAATCGTAAGCCTAATGGTCTTCCACATACATGCTCCAATTCAGGAGCAGAAGGCATGCTACAATTCTTCCTATTAGAAGAGGTGACTGCAAAATTAACCCAAAATGATCCTCGCCATTTGAGAATTCGTCCATCGGCAACTCCTACGTACGGGCCTTGGCCCTTTGGATCGAAAGCGACACTCTCTGGTCCAACTGCTCCTTTCAGTTGGATGATTTTGGATTTTGAGAGGTCATTTTGGGATTTAAACACATTTTTCGAACTATCATAGGCTAAATTAACCGAGACAATTAGTGCACTGATGATCAACAATGATAGATTTGAAGCATTCATTGGAGAAGATTTTTGGTCATGAGATTATGTCCAAGTTTTTTTTCTTCTTTTATAGTCCATGAATTTGCACTTGGTTTGTATGGATTGACATTTAAACGAAAACATCAAAGTCCCACATCCTGAATCAAAGGCTAAATTAACTGTTATACCACTGATAATTAATAATACTACTAGATTTGAAGAGTTCATGAATCTGAGAGTGTTTTTCGGTAATGAGATTATGTCCAAGTTTTCTTCTTTTATAGGCAGAATACCTAAAAGAGCCTCCTAAAGTTAGCCATTTTCTTAGCATCCTTTTAGACTATCAGTAATCTTAATTACCTCTAAATTTGCCTATTTGGTAATGTAGAGTCAAATCCACAATTAAATCCACATAGAGTTACCTGGTAGTTGGTGGAAGGTGACAAGCATCCCGTAGAATTAATTGAGGTGCACACAAGTTGATCCGAACACCATGATTATAAAAAATAATTAAATCTCAAAACAACATATTTGTCAAAACCGTACAATTACTTTATAATGGAATGTCTGTGACATGCATTTGCATTCGATGGCCAACTGCCAAAGTCGGCAAAATATTCAAAGTGCATATATCCCACGTACAAAGTAGACAAAGTTAGTAATTGTGGTGGTCAGAAGCCAACTATCAATAATGTATGCTATAATTTCCTTTTCTGATAAAGATTTGCCAATTAAAGACATGTTGAATGTTACTCCATTATAGTAAAATCCACAAATCTTGGTGATTTTTCTCTAACAACATACTTATAATGGATAATGTTTTGTTTTTAATCTCATTCTGTTGAATCTCAGCAAATGAAATTGGCTTTCCTGTTTTTTTCCCAACAACATCTGGACCTAGTACCCATGACATATATACCTCACCTTTTAATTTTAAACTGGTTTCTTTTCTCCCCTACATTCCATTTGGTTGGTCTTTTTCCCCATTGGGTGCCACTGTTAATGTAACCTTTTAAAATAAAAAATTTAAAAACTTTAATGTATACTCCTGTTGGCTCATTTTCACGGTCATCTTAGCTCTTTTTACATCTATTTAAAAAAATACACCTTGTTGGTGCAGAGTTGATTCCTTACCATATACTATCCGCCCTTAAACCCGGTTTGCGTTAATGAATCTTTGCATTACTCGATCAAATACTCAATTATTATCTCCAATAAGAACACAACCGTCCAGGCATGTTTGTGAAAATTCGGACTACCTGGAGGATCACCGCAGAAAGATCCTATGAAATTTCACTGTTCTCTAATATTGGATTTGGGCCTTTACTGTGCATCATAGGTGGAAGGCCCCCGTGCCTTCCCAAGCTAACAACGCGGGTTCAGTTATTTTCTCTTTGAAAATACCAACACAACCATCCAGAGATGTGGAGTACCTGGCCCTCAACCTGAATGGAAAGATCATATGAAGCTTCATTGTTCTCTGCAATTGATGTTGGGTCTTTCCTATGCAGCTTAGGTGGAATACCGCCTAGCTTCCAAGCTAACGAGGTAGATTCAATTCCCACTATCCGCTCTATAGCTATTCTAATCTATTTATTAAATCAAAATAGTGTTAGAATTGGCAAGTTACCTCATCAAGAAGCTGAAAAGATACCAAATCAAAATGCTAAAGAGAGCAAAGGGAAAATCATTGATTCATCTTTTAAGAAAAATCAAACCTGTGTTGGGTTCAATATTTGTGAATGGAAAATGGAGGGACACAATCTTTGAAGAAAAGACATATTATTTTGGAAAATGAGCGGTTGTTCAGATAGTTGTGTCTGTTTAGAAAAAGACACAATGTTTCGAATTAACAAACATGACTCTTCCAAAGGATACACCTTTTTGGATGAATCATCGTCACCTTTCGGAAGGGGCACTTGATGGTTATATAAACTTGCATTTATCCACAGGTTTTGGAATGAAAAAATCTTCTTGTCTTCAAAACATTCCTTGTGATCAATCAAATCGTTGAGTGAGTTCGACGAATCCAATTATTTAAGGTACCACTATAGTTGGATTGAAAGTCATTTTATCTTAGGAGGAAGATTCCGAAACCTCGGGTACAGTGAGGGGAATTATTCCTTAACGACACTCCGTGAAGTCGGGGGACTTGGCTTTACATTTCTGTTTTATCTTAATTTCTGAAAAAATAAAACACACTTCTTAGAAAGATCACTTTGATCTTGTGTTGAGGGTGTTGTTGTACTTGATAGTGTTCTTGTTTTAAACTTGAACTAGTGTTGAAGTTATTGTGTCAAATTACAGATTCTTGTACCTGAAAACATTGAAAACAACAATCTTAAGGAATAATTTTTTGAAAAAAAAAATATTTTTTTTGCTTGTTTGGTGAAATTTTCTTTTCACTAAAGTTTTTTATTCGAAATTTGTATTGCTAGATTTCTGGAGATTAAAGCTTTTAGTTTTCTACTCTGTTTGAACTTAACTAGTGATTTGAAGACATAAAATCTTCATCACAAGTTAAAGATCACTTGGTTGACGATTGAAAGTCATAAAAACTTCATTGTTAACTAGAAACAAGAGATGTTTAAAGTTTCTGCAACTTTATTAGTAGTATTTTGATATACTAAAGGTTCTGTCTTGTTGTGACAGGAAAATAATGACTGATAGTCAAATGCATGATGCTGGAACGACTTTGGCAGCAACTAGTATTGCCACGACGAGTCGTACGAATTCTCTACAAGCTATGGCACCGGCGAAGAAACCCAAAAAGTTTGTGGGTATTGACTTCAAGAGATGGCAACAAAAAATATTTTTCTAACTCACAACTCTCTATCTTTAAAGGTTCGCGGTTGAGGAAGCTCTGGAGGTGCCTGAGGGAACCTCTGAAAAAGAATGTTTCATGATTGTGGAGGCTTGGAAACACTCAGATTTTTTTGCAGAAATTATATCTTAAGTGGTCTCCAAGATGACCTCTACAATGTGTATAGCGAAACCAAGACTACAAAAGAGTTATGGGGAGCGCTAGAACAGAAGTACAAGACGGAGGATGCTGGAACTAAAAAGTTCTTTTTTACAATTTTCCTGGAGTATAAAATGATAGACAACATGTCTATTGTTTTCCAAGTGCGGTAACTGCAAGTGAACATCCATGATCTCCTAACGGAAGATATGATTTTGACATATACCATTGTTGAATAATTTAATAATAGTTTTAGTATTCACATGAACTTTATTGTAGGTTTAATTGTGAATGAAGCATTCAAGTAGCAGCAATAATAGAGAAGCTACCACCTATGTGGAAAGACTTCAAAAACTATTTAAAACACAAATGTAAGGAGATATCGGTCGAAGATCTAATTGTACGACTACGCATTGAAGATGATGATAAGGCTGTGGAAAGAAGGTCAAGAGGAAATTTTGCAATGAGTGGAGCAAACATTGTAGAAGATGACCAAAACAACTCTAAAAAGTGAAATAAAGCTAGAAATAAAAACAATCAACCCAAGAAAAAAACTTAAGGGAAAGTGCTTCAACTGTGACAAGATTGGCCACAAGTTTATAGATTGTCGTGCTCCGAAGAAAGGAAAGAAGAAGGACCAAGCAAATCTGGCTGAGTCTAATAAAGAAATAGATGATCTGTGTGCTATGCTTTCCGAATGTAACTTGGTGGGAAATCTTCGCGAATGGTGGATGGATTTTGGTGTCACCCGCCATGTTTGTGCTAACAAGGAGTTATTTTCAACATTCACTCTAGCTCAAGTAAAAGAAAGATCTACATGGCAAACTTTGCTACTGTAAAAGTGGAAAAAACAGGAAAAGTGTGCTTGAAGATGACTTTCAGCAAAGTGTTGACACTTAACAATGTCTTGTATGTTCCTGAGTTGAGAAAGAACTTGATTTTTGTTTCACTTCTAGACAAGAACAAATTCAAATGTGTATTTGTTTTCAAAAAAAATTGTTCGTAGTAAAAGAGAAGTGTATGTAGGAAAAGGCTACCTCAATGGAGGCTTATTCAAAATGAATGCAATGAATGTTGAAATCAATGAAAGTTCAAATTTTTCTTACTTGCTTGAGTCTCCCAATTTGTGGCATGAACGACTAGGCCATGTTAATTACAAAATACTGCGAAAATTGATTAACTTAGAAGTTTTGCCAACCTTTGAATGGAATAAATCAAAGTGTCAAACTTTTGTGGAATCAAAGTATGTTAAGCATCCGTATAAGTTCATTGAAAGAAATTTCAATCCCTTAGACTTAATCCACACTGACATTTATGATATGAAGTCAACACCATCACGTAGTGGGAAAAAGTATTTCATAACTTTTACTGAAAATTGCACTAGATATTGTTATGTCTACTTGCTAAATAATAAGGATGAAGCAATAGATGCGTTTAGAAAATACAAAACTGATGTTGAAAATCAGTTAGAGAAAAAGATCAAAACTATAAAAAGTGATAGGGGCGAAGAATATGAATCTTCCTTCGCTAAAATATGTGTAGAGAATGGAATTGTCCATCGAACTACGGTCTCATATTTACCTCAATCTAATGGAATTGCAGAAATAAAAAATCATAGTTTGAAGGAAATGATGAATACCTTGCTTATAAGTTCAGGTTTACCGCAAAACTTATGGGGAAGGCTATCCTTACAGCCAACCATATACTTAATAGAGTTTCCATATTACGACATAATCAAGTGCTTATAAAAAATTGAATGGAAGGAAACCCAACTTGAAATATTTTAAAGTGTGGGGATGTGTAGCAAAGGTTCAAGTTTCAATGTCAAAAAGGGTTAAGATAGGACCTAAGATGGTGGATTGTGTGTTCATAGGATATGCTAAAAGTAGTAAAGCATGTCGATTTTTGGTTCATAAATTCAAACATTAGGATATTAATGAAAATATGGTAATTGAGTCAGATAATGCTGAATTCTTTGAAAGCATTTACCTGTATAAAACTAGACCTGAACAGTCTAGTGCAGGGTCTAAACGACCTCGAGATGAACTGAGGATGTACATAACGATGAGAATCAGAGACAGAGTACATGTCAAAGAACGTCAACTTCATTTGGATCGGATTTTGTAATATTTCTTTTAGAAAATGAGCCTCAAACATTTAAGGAAGCGATGATGTCTTTGGACTCATCCTTTTGGAAAGAGACAGCTGATAGTGAGATTGATTTAATCTTAAGCAACCATACGTGGAAGTTGGTTGATCTTCCTCCAGGAAACAAATCTTTAGGATCTAAATGGATCTTCAAAAGGGAAATAAAATTGGATAGTACTATTGACAAATACAAGGCAAGACTTGTAGTAAAAGGTTTCAAACAAAAAGAAGGCCTTGATTACTTTGATACATACTCACCGGTAATAAAGATAACATCGATTCGAATGTTAATTGCCTTGGCGGCGGTATATGGTCTTGAAATCCATAAATGGATATGAAAACTTCATTCCTAAACAAAGAATTGGAGGAAGAAATTTCATGGAACAGCCTGAGGGTTTTGTGGTTTCAGGAAAAGAAAATAAGGTGTGTAAACTTGTTAAGTCACTTTATGGACTAAAACAAGCACCTAAGCAATGACATGCAAAGTTTAACCAAATCATGTTGGCAAATGAATTCAAAATTAATGAATGTGTTTATATTAAAGGCACTCCAAATTACCAAGTCATTGTGTGTTTATATGTGTATGATATGTTGATCATCAGTAGAGACATTTCAGGCATAAATGTAACAAAATGAATGCTCGAAATCAAGTTCGATATGAAAGACCTTGGAGTTGTGGATGTGATCTTAGGGATAAGAATCCATAGAACTCCATAAGGATTAGCATTGTCACAGTCTCATTATATCAAAAAAGTACTTGACAAATTCAAGTATATGGAATTTGGTATTGCCAAGACTCCATTCGATGTGAGATTTGCACTTCAAAAGAATGAAGGTGAAAGTAACTTACAATTGGAGTAGCAATAGTATTGGAACGTTTAGTGTATATAATAAACTGTAAATGACCAGACATAGTATGTGCTATAAGTAAGTTGAGTCGGTACATGAGTAATCCTAATAAAACTCATTGGATGGCAATGAAAAAAGTTTTGGGGTATCTTAAATACACTCAAGACTACGCTTTGCATTATAATAAATATTCTGCAGTACTTGAAGGATATAGTGATGCAAGATCACTGGAACAAATGAAGTAAAATCCATGAGTAGATATGGATTTACTATCGGTGGAGTATCTGTCTCTTGAAAATCATCCAAACAGACTTGTATTGCTCGCTCTATAATGGAATCTGAATTTATCGCATTAGATAAAGCTAGTGAAGAAGTAGAATGGCTCTAGAATTTCTTGGAAGATATTCCTTATTGGACCAAACCAGTGGCACCATTATGTATACACTGTAATAGCCAAGCGGCGATAGGTAGGGCAGGGAGCATGATGTACAATGATAAATCTCGTCACATAAGACGAAGACATAATACTGTTAGAGAACTTCTCTCTAGCGAAATTTATCACTATTGACTATGTAAAGTCAAAGGATAATGTGTTAGATCCACTTACAAAAGGCCTATCTAGAGAAGGAGTTGAGAGAACATCCAAGGGAATGGGTTTAAGGCCTAGGATAAGTCAGCATGGAGGTAACTCTACCTAGCAGACTGGAGATCCCAAGAGATAGGTTTAAGGAGATCAAACAAAGTTGTGTCTGACAGGTTCAACATTGTCAAAATACCAACTTATTCTCATGATGTAGAAAATGTTTAGTAAACAAGGATAAGACTTAAGGTGAAAAGTCTTTTAATGATTATCTAAATTTGATAGATTTGACCAAATAGTTTAATCTATAGGATTGAACGTTTAGAAATCACCTATATGAGAGAAAAGTGGAAGCCGCTTCAAGGAGAATGTTAGTAAAGGCCTATTCTCTAAGCTCTCATGAAATCGGGACGTGTTCACGGTTGAAAAGAATAAAACCGTGAGAACTATAAACGGTAAAAGACTGGTTGTGTGACATGTGTTGTCTAGATGTACATTAAAGATCGACGGTTCAAAGATATCAAACCTACCGATTGACCGAGTACATTCAATGCATGTTTACTACGAAAGTTCAAAGGAAAACCCACTTATCCAGATGCAATCAGTCTTTGCTTGATGATCACATACTTATCCTTAAAGTTTTACAAAGAAGAGTCATTTCCAATTCATGTGGGGATTGTTGGGTTCAATAGGTGTGAATGGAAAATGGAGGGACACAAACTTTGAAGAAAAGACATATTATTTTGAAAAAGGAGTGACTGTTCAGATAGTTATGTCTGTTCAAAAAAAGACTCAATGTTTCGAAGAATAGACATAACTCTTCCAAAGGATACCCCTTTTCGAATTAGCCATTGTCACCTTTCAGAAGAGGCACTTGATGGCTATATAAACCTGCAATTATCCACTGGTTTTGGAATGAAAAAATTTTCTAAAATAAAAACTCTTCTTGTCTTCAAAACATTCCTTGTGATCAATTAAATCGTTGAGTGAGTTTGACGAATCCAATTATTTGAGGTACCACTATAGTTGGATTGAAAGCCATTTTATCCTGGGGGAAGAAGATTCCAAAACCCCGGGTACAGTAAGGGATCGGGGGACTTGGCTTTACATTTTTGTTTCATCTTGATTTCTGAAAAAATAAAACACATTTTTTAGAAAGATCACTTTGATCTTGTGTTGAGGGTGTTGTTGCACTTCATAGTGTTCTTGTTTTAAACTTGAACTAATGTTGAAGTTATTGTGTCAAATTACAGATTCTTGTACCCGAAAACATTGAAAACAACAACCTGCACCCAAGGGTGTGGCTTAATAGTCAATGAAATGGTTGAGAACCATGAGGTCTCAAGTTCAAATCTCAGCGGAGACAAAAACATTGGGTGATTTCTTCCCATCTACCCTAGCCTTGGTGAAAGAGTTACCTAATACCTTTGCTGGTGCGAGGTGGCAAGTACCCCGTGGAATTAGTCAGGTGCGTGCAAGCTGGTTCGGACACCAGGTTATCAGAATTTGCAAGCTGACTTGAACACCATGATTAAAGAAAAATGACCTTGATAGAAAACGAACAGCGATGTGAAGTTCATGAGCAGGGAAGATGACCTTTTACGCCGATCTTGTTGAAGATTCAATTGTGCTAAAAATGTTAAATAACATTACATACAACTAAAAATAACTTTGCATAAGAAGGCAATTCCTTAATGAACCAGCAAATGTAAAAGAAGACATAATTGGCTAAGTAATAACAACAGAGTGAAATCATCACACTAGAAACTTGAAATTGACATGACTTTACTGGGACTTCACTAAAATCAATCGTAGGGCGGTCTCTAGATAGTTGATTTATATTCTTTACTTAAATTCATAATCCATAAACTCTCAAAAATGGCATCACAACAGAACCTAACCACAACTTGCCATCTTTCTCCTCAACTTCACTTATAGACCTCAGTGTCTTACCTTCAACATCTTCTAGTACCTCCAAAACCCGCCCTTCCTCGCTTAGCTTGACTGCCATAGGGTACAGCTGCTGCCCTTCGCCTAACAATTCCGAATCTGAACTACTAAATATTGAACTTATTCCTTGCAGAGCGACCCAAAATTCCCCTTTGGAATTTATTCTGATGTTGTCGGGTAACCCCGGCAACTCAACAAATGTATCATGTGTTCCTGCAAGGGGGCCTTTAAGCCAATACCTTAAAATTCTAAAATTAGAAGTTTCAGTCACTAGCACGAAGGACCGATTTTTACTCAAAGCTACACCATTTGCAAATGCGAGGTCTCTTAGTAAAACTGTTACTTTTTTTGTTGATTTAACATATTTCATTAGCTTGCCAGTCGCGTCTCCACTTGAAAAAGAGTCTAGATAGTTCTTGCGCTGATACTTTGTGCTTGTATCCGTGAAGTAAATCACATCGTCATGATCATCAATATCAACGTCATTTGTGAAGAGTAGAGGTTTACCTTCGACTTTTTGGACTAATGGGGTAGCTAATCCTCCTTTTGGTCCTACAACTTGGAGCCCAAAATAGGCATCAGCAATGTAGAGTTCTCCTGTTTTGGTATCGAATCGTAAGCCTAATGGCCTCCCACATACATGTTCCATTTCAGGAGCAGAAGGCAGAGTACAATTCTTCCTATGAGAAGAGGTGACTGCAAAATCAGCCCAAAATGATCCATGCCATTTGAGAATTCGTCCATCAGCAACTCCTACGTATGGACCTTGACCATTTGGATCGAAAGCAAGGCTCTCTGGTCCAACTGCACCTTTTAGATGGATGATTTCGGATTTTGAAAGGACATTTTGGGATTTCAACACATTTTCCGAAGCAAACGCTAAATTTAGTGAGAAAATTAGTGCTGTTGTAGCACTAATGATCAAGAATAATAGATCTGAATCATTCATGGAGAGTGTTTTTTTGTTTTTTGGAGATGAGAATTGTGTCTAAGGTTTCTTCTTTTGTAGGAGCTTGTACGTATCAAGTGGACTGACTTTTAAGCATGGACCTCAAAAGCGTATATAGTACTAGACAAGTGGTCAGAAGCAAGTGGCATTTCTATAATAATTATTGTCTACATATCTTAATCTTTTTGAAATGAATTTGATCCAAAAATGCATGCATGCAGAAGATTAAAAACAAGTTACTAAAAGAAAAAGGCCAATGTACTGTAGTAGGGTATTACATCCATAGTTTGGTTATTAGTACACGTTATCTACAATCATATGTAGTAAACAGATCATTAACCATAAAATATACTCCATCCGTTTTAAGTTTTAAAAAGAATGACTTGATTTTACTTGACACGAAATTTAAAAAAATAAAGAAAGACTTTTGAATCTCGTGATCTTAAATTAAAGTTATGTCAAATGTATACATATTTTTTAATTTTGTGTCTTAAACATATCACGTGAAAAGTTGAAATTAAAGCGTTGTCAAAAAAGAAAAGGATCATTCTTTTTAAAACAGACTAAAAAGAAAAGTAGATTATTTTTTTTTAAACAGAAAGAGTAAATAAATAGAAGTCTGAATTAGTGGACAAAATTCAATGGTTGATCACTATTTGCAGGGGCGGACCTACATAGTGGCGAGGGGGTTCACCCGAACCCCTCGGCAAGAATTACGTCGTATATATAAGGTAGAAAATCTATATTTACATATATATATTAATTTTGAACCACCTGACACAAGGTTGTTAGATAACTCAGTGATACAATCTCCACTTCTTGGGGCGCTACTTCAGGCTTGGTCGTAGGTTCAACCCATATAAAAAAATAAATAAATTAAAATAAGTTAAAATATAAGTTTAAGTATAAGCCTAAAAGAAAAGAATTTAAAATAAGTTAAAATATAAGTTTAAGTATAAGCCTAAAATTTTTTTTTTAAAAATAAATTAAAATATAAGTTTAAGTATTTTATATTTATAGGCTATATACTATTACGTCATTATGTTTTGTTGGCTTATTGACACATTTATATTTTTATTTTTTAAACTCCTTGAAAAAATTTCTGCATCTGCAACTGACTATTTGCTGTAAATCTTCGACAAAGGCATCAAAATAAAACTTTTCAGAGTACTTCGCTAGTCAAAGATGGTATAGTCAAATTTATTATCTCCACATGGATGGATGCAAATAAAAGCTCAACAAAACTTGGCAAGTACTACTATTCAAGAAGATAATTCTTTAGATTGATGTTGTTATAAACCACGAGTAATCAATTGAAATTATGAAGTATTTATTCACTGGAAACTGAGAGATGAGTCTTCCTAATTAAAAAAAGCCAGGAGGCCTCACTAATATGGATAGGTGGGAGTTACCTACTTTTAGAACAAAACCAAAGAGGCCATCCAATAATATTGTATAGGACCCCTCCTAATTTGTTTTCCATCAGTCCAGTTAGCCTTGTTCTAACATGGACCCTAGTCCTGATCAGTCCCATATTCAAATTTCAGCTGAGACAAAAAATACTAGATAATTTCTTCTCATATGTCCTAACGTAACATTGATTGACAAAATTACCTAGTAGTACCTGTTGTTGACGGGAGGTGGCAGTTATTCTGTGGAATAAGTCGAGGTACGTGAGAACTAACTTTCAGAGTCTAAACATGCGCAAGAGAAGTAAGTCGAGGTGAGCGAGAACAAAGTTTCAGAGTTCAGACATGCGCAAGAGAAGTAATTAAGTCGAGGTGCGTGAAAATAAAGTTTCAGAGTTCAGACATGCGCAAGAGAAGTAAGTCGAGGTGCGCGAAAACAAAGTTTCAGAGTTCAGACATGCGCAAGAGAAGTATCAGGATCCAACTATGTTCAGAGTTCATATCTAAGGTTTCATTGATTCTCGTAAATTCAACAACTAGTATTTTTTTGATAACTATGGTGTCCGGACAACAGGTACTAGGTAACTCTGTCTATCAAGACAATTAGCATATTTTGAATGAACTTAAATTTCAAAACACACAAAGAACATTTGCAAAATACATGCTAAATAGATTTGGTTTAAAGAAAACATCTCAAATATTTTTCTTTGATTTAAAGAAAAACTTAAGCAGCTCTTTCAATTAATACTAACAAGAAGCGCTACTCCAAACCCTAATATGATACATAATATTCAAGAAAATATATGATTCGATTTCGATCAAACTAAAATAATGAATAAATTCCATTATTTTAATAATAGATCATAGAATCAAATTCAGAATTAAATTCCAAAACACCATATCTGTAAAAACCAACGAGAACTACACCAGAATATAAAGAGTCTGTCAAAGTTGTATTAAGTACTTCTTCTGTTTCGGAATAAGTGAATTGTTGGGGTATTTATTAGTGTTTCAAAATAAGTGAATCATTAATTTTTTTTTTTCAAATTTACCCTTATGATTTGACAATCAATTAACTTTTGAAAAGATATTACATGGTCAACTTTTTTCTTTTTGGGGTAAAAATGAAAAGTTATGTTAAATTTATATCTTTAATGCTTTTTTCTTAATTTATGTGTCAAAATTCAATAATTTATTTATTATGAAACAGAGGGAGTATTATTTTTGTAGGACATTTGGGCCTGCCTTGTACGAACTGACTATTAATAGTGGACCTATTAAGTCATTATGGTAGACAAACTAGTAATTATATGTCATAAGAAGCCAACTGCCAATGTCTGCAAATTCTCCTTATTTCTTTTTCTGATTAGGATTGGCCACTTATTGGAATGTGATTATTTAATAAACAAGTCCCGGTGATTTGATTTAATAGCCTTTTGTAAGCTTCTTTTTATATTTAATTTCTTTTTATTACTCCCTCCATTTCTGGTCTTCAAATAAACAAAATCATTGAAGAAATTAAACTGCAAACAAATATGCTTAGTCGAGTGTCAAGTCAAACATTGCTATAGGAAAGTCAATCAACTGTGTGTTTTTGAATTAATTATTCAATCATTATAACAAATTATTTTTCTCTTCAAGTTAAACATAATAATCCCAAAAAACTATAAACGTGCTTAGCCAAATGAGTGACAAGTCAAATATTGCTACAGTAAGGCCAATCTACTAGCAAATTGGTTGGGAAAATGGCAATAAACTCACAGGCAAGCAGCATTATCTCACAGGCCGTGGGGCCTCTCCTTACTGTTAAAAGCCAAATCCCTAGTATTATAAATCATAATTTACGAAGGACAATTTTTTTGTTAGTCACATTTATTATTATGT
Source organism: Capsicum annuum (assembly GCF_002878395.1). Lineage (NCBI taxonomy): Eukaryota > Viridiplantae > Streptophyta > Magnoliopsida > Solanales > Solanaceae > Capsicum > Capsicum annuum. The sequence continues at coordinate 214,130,293 of NC_061117.1, read as the reverse complement.
AAAGAAGTTATATGGACAATAAGCTAATTTTTGCTGGTGGTCCATATTTTTTGAAAGGATAGCTTCTATCTTTGTGTTGTAATTTTCACCTTTATCTTTATGGAATGAAATACAGCATCAAGTCCCAGGTTAATGTTTGAAAGATACAGAAAATAATGGAAATTCTCGTAATTTATGGCGTGACTATGAAATTATTTTTAATAATATTTCATTCGGTATAAGATATTTAATCCATGTTAAATAATAGCAAATGTATGATTGAGCCAATTTAGTAGCAAAAAAAATATAGCAATTATTTAAAAATTGATGTGGTGCGGTTTGCATGTGTGTGTGCAAATTTATGCTGGTTCAAATATAATTTAAACATTTTTTTTTTTGGTTTGAATCACAAATTTTAATAGATGAAAATACGATATATGTATAACTAGGGGTGGACATTCGGTTTGTTCGATTTGATTGTTGAATATCGGTTTGATTTTTTGATTTTTGAATAGACGAAAATGACAACCATAACCAAACAAAAATTATTTCAGTTTGGTTCTGTTTTTACAAATTCAGTTCGGTTATTTTGAGTTTTTATTTCGATTTTAAAGATTAAAGTAGTGAGCATTTAAAATTGGTGATTTTTCTAGAAAAATAATCTTCTTTTCAAACCTATTTTTCATTCACAAATATAATTCATTCAACACGCATGAAATAACCATAAATATCGACCTCGCTGAATCGTCGTCGTTGGTGTGATGACAGTAACCGCACTCGGCAGCGACTGCCGACGGCAGTGACAAACTGAGAAAATAACTGCCGACTGCCTTTAGCGATGTTGAAATTTCAAATGAACTGAGGATGACTGAGCCTTCATGTTAATGTTAGGACCCAAAGCAAAGCAGTATATTAGGATTCAGGGTTGCTAAAAAATTATAATTTATATATTTATATGTTATATCAGATTATATTTTTGGTTTATTTACATATATAATAATATATATATATATATATTATTTATATATAATATATAAATTATAATATATTATTTATATAACTTCGATTTTTTGATTTATCTATTTTTTTTAAATCCCAAAACCAAACCATTTAATCGAAGTTCTAAAATTTAAAACCGAAACCAATCCGAAAAATCAAACCAAAATTAAATTTTGGTTCGATTTTTCAGTTTTTTTTGGTTTAAACCAAAATATGCCCAACTCTATATATAATTACGAACTATTTCGTATACCAAATCCAAGAATAATATTTATTATTGCTTTAACTACCAATTAGATATATTTAAATTTTATACCCAGTAAAGATTTGAAAAAACAAATTAAAATAAAAAATTCTATTTTCTTCATTAACTACAGAATTAAGAATATTTCTGTTAGGTAAGGAGGTGTCGAAAGCTCTTCACTCCCCTCATAAATTCATTGAGAAAAAAAATGTACTCACCAACTGTCTTCAAACTTAGAAGTAGTTGCAGAATATTTAATAAATACTGTATAGTAACAGTTTTACAAGTTTTCTGTTTGACGAATTTACACAACTAATAATGTGTCATGGAGATTTTTTATTAATAATAAAAGTAATTAAATACATGAATATAATAGGAATATAAGTAAAAATAAGGGAATAGCCTAGCCTAATGAGCTAATAAGGTAACGACCTCCGGTAATAAATAACCCTGAAGAAAATAAGAGCTAGAAAGATACTAGATACTTTATGACTATCACAAAATTTATATTCGTTTTGTTTAAAAACGAATGGTTTATTTTGACTTGACACCGAGTTTAAGAAAAATAAAGAATACTTTTGCATCTTGTGGTGTTAAATTAAAGTTATGTCAAATATATCAAAATATTCTTGTTGATGGATTATCTTTTTCGTTGGAGCGATGGTAGTAATTACGAGCTTCATGATTAGTTTTACCACATATTTGACATAGCACATGATGCTTGGGTTGACGATTATTGGACCGAGAGAATGAGGAATAGGAATACTGTTGAGGTACCATAGATTGAGCATGATTATGAGAATTGTGGGCAACGAAATTAGAGAGTGGGGGTGGTCCAAGAATAGATGACTGGTTGGTATTAAGGGGTGGAGAGGGTGGAAGATAAGACGAATTGATACTGATCATGACCATGGACATTTTTTGAGCATTTTTTAAGACCACTTAAAGGAGTGCACAAACTCAAGTGTAAAAGAGGCCCAAAGCCATCCTTTTGGTACACTTAAGGGGTTTTTTGGAGCCCGTTTATGGGAGGGCTCTTTTGTCATTTCTCTATTTGTTTGTAATGTTGTATAAATAGAACAACGTAGATTTTATTTACTTAGTTTATGTTTGAGATTGTAAGAACACTCCTCTTGTGAGAGAGAGCTCTCCAAAACCGAAATTAGGGCATAGCATAAGGGTGGATTGTCTTGTGTGTTGCAAAGCTTGATACCTTGGTGCTTGAGAGGTGGACGCCCTCTTGTGTTATTGTAAGAGTTAGGTGCATGTTGAGTGTGGTGTTAAGGGTCCGTGAGTGACCATTCTTGGGTTCTTAAGATTACAACTTCATTGTGTCGAACTACCTATCTGTGTTTCTTGTTCTAGTTTCAAATTTCCCTTGTATTGTTGTAAAACCCGTAGGTTCTAGTTGTTGTAGCCTTTTTATTCTTCATTGTATTGTGCTAATATAACGTTGGTTGACTGTTTTGAGGGGTTAACACTCGTTTTTCTCTCTATTCTTGTTATGAGTAGCGAATCTGAGAGTGGTCACCAAAATAGTCTCGAGTTTCCTCAACTTGTGAACTATTTTGGTGTATGTTTTCTTGTGTTCTTGGTCATCCTTGTATCATTTGGTATAAAAGCCGAGTTTTATTTCGTTCCTATGAAGTCAATCTTGGGTTTGTTACTTAGAAAATAAAAAAAAAGGGTGAAAACTGAAAATACAAAAATTCCAGAAAAGTTGAAAACTGTCCATCTTGTTCTTGGCCGAGATTTGTGTTTGTTTGTCTAGATCTTAGTAGCAATTTGTTTGTTTAGAGTGTTTCAAGTGTTGGTTTCTTTCTCACCAACACTAAAAGTGTCCAAATCTAAGCTTGAACTTGAATTTGTTGAAGTTGTTGATGTGAACAAGGGGTGGCCGTGGTTGGTGTTGTTATTCTAACCTTGGCCTTGTTGTTGTGGACTTGTTGCGTTCTTGGAGAATTTTTGTTGGATGTTCTTGATGTTGTTGTTGTGTTCTTGGAGTTCTTCACCACATTCATCATCTTGTTAAGCTTTAAATTGCAAAATAGATCTAAAAAGGTGAAAGACAAATTTGTAGTACTTGTTGGTAAAAGTCTTGTTCACATCACTTCAAAGACTTTAACAACCATTTACCAACAACTTTCTATCATTCAAAACCCATGTTATAAGGAGGAATACAAGAAAGTCCAAGTCTTGTTTTGAATTTGAAAAGGAAGCTCCAAGACTACAATTTTCTCAATTAACCAAATCCACCAAGTCCAAATTGTGAAATGGTCAAGACTTGAAATTGGCAAGTAAATTTTTGACAAACCCGAGGCCAATAGTGGACTGCCACATCATCAAATAACTGTTCACACGACCATTTTAAGCTCAAAATCTGATCTTCTAGTTTTGTTTTTGTTGTTTCCTTTGTTGATTCCATTACTAACTTACAAGCTAGTACTAGATTGTAAGTTAGTTTTGTAGCTGTTCTACGCGTTTACGATCCTTCATGTGTCCTTTTGTTATTGTTTCCTTGAGTCATTGTAGAGGTTTGGTTCACCTCTCAAGCACGGAATACAATCAAGCTTGACACACTTGTGTGATTGAGTGAAGAAACCCGAGAGGCAAAAAAAAAAAACTAGCGAGAGAGTGTGATGACCTTTATTTTACAACTAACTTATTTATTGTCTTATAGGTGTTTTTCTTAGGTACATTGCAATGGAGGGAATGTTCTTCCAAACCGTGGGCAACAATGATACCAATATCCTCATGGCTTCTATTGAAGGCCTCAACCTCACTTTAGAAAGAATGCAAGTGAGTCTTGGGAAGTTAAAAACGGATGTAACATCGTTGAAAGGGGATATATCTACTATGAGTGGGAGATTGGAATGAGTGGAAAGCCAAATGACACTCCCCTCTACTTCTTAATACTATTATGTGTCCTCGAGTGGACATGATCAAAACAATTTTCCTACCCCCCTCGAAATATTATACCAAATGATCAGTTCACCGAGACAACCACCAAATGCTTCCCAAAGCTGAGAGTTTGATAGACCAACCTACCCTCCACTTCACCAAGTCCAACAAGAAGCATTTGGAACCCAAATACCAACACCAAACCCGGGCCCTCCACTTAACCAAAGGCCTCACATTCCAATTCAAGCTCCATTAGACTAAAGAACTTATTTTCCACCCAATCCAAACCCACCTAACCCGAACCAACCAAATCGTGTGGAAGGATATGGTGGGGAAGAATGACATAGAGGTTATGGAGTCTATGGTAATGCTTACTTTAGGGAAGAAAGAATGAGGGATAAACATGGGGAGCTAGGCCGAGAGGTGAGGGAAGCCACCAAAACTGAGACTTGGGCATAAACTCCATCAAAGTTAGTCTCCCAATCTTCAAGGGTGAGAGTGATCCCGAAGCGTATCTTGCTTGGGAGTCTTCGTGTGAAAAGATATTCCAACTTAATGACCTCACAAAGGAAAATAAGAGTTACTATGCGATAGCTCATTTTGAGGGGTATGATAATACGTGGTGGGAGTATGTTAAGCGGTTCGGGAATAAGGTGATCGTGGGACAATCTCCTCCTTGATTTTGATTGAAGAACCTTAGGCGGTAAAGGTACTTGCCCGAAACTTATAGGCATGAGATCCTTGCCAAATTGTACAATTTGAGGCAAGGGAGCAAGAGTGTCATGGCTTACTACGATAAATTTCAACAATTGAACATGAAAATTAACCCCCGGGAAGAGCAAGTAATTTATGACATTGTGCACTTCCAGGTGATAACGCTCAACTTACTCTTCAATTTAGTGCAAGGCGGTCGTCGTCAATATATTTACCCAACTTTGGAGTCGGGGTCGAATCCGCAGGGAACAATGTGAGTGGCGATTAAACTATTTTGAAACTAAAGCTACAAGTTAAATTCAAACAAATGATACAAGAAGATAAAATGGGGGTTTTTGATGATCAACAAAGAATTGTTGGTCACTTTAGTTTCAGTGTTTGTAATCAAGAATTTATGAAATAACTATAATTATGTTCACTAGGGCTTCCGGTAAATGACAGATGCTAAAAATGGTTCAAGATTCTCACGATGGGTAGGATAACACGTTATCTTTATCGATGTTATGCATAAATGTCTCTCGACCTACTTAAGAGTTTAATTCCCTAATCCTCTCGGACTTAGGAAATTTCTATTTACTTCCCAGATTTTACCTCAGGTTAACCAACCTTGTTATATCACTGATTATTAAACGAAGTATTTTCGAGTCCCTGTTGATAATTCACTTCCTACTATATTTGATTTCTTTCTCAAGAAAATCAAAGCAGGTGTGTCTACTGTTTGCAACCAATAGACGTTAATTAAAACTTTAGAATTATAAGGAAATCCTACCACCTTTTGAATCTTGAACACTTAGCACCTTATAAAGACCTAACCCTAGATCCCAGAATTCAGGTTAAAGGAATTTAGCTGCTCATGATGTAATAATCGAAGCAACTAGTTGAATTCATGATTTGAAAGATAAATTTACCACACGATGAATAGAAACTAGAGATTCTCAGATTGAATCGCTATGAAAATCCCAAAATAATGATAATAATCCCTTCAAAGTATTTGTTTTTTCAAGCCAAGAAACTCGAGAGAGAAAATATCAAATTACGTCTCTTAAAACTCAAGTTCCAACCCCTAAAAAAACCCTAAACAATCTTTTTATAGTTAATCCTAAATAAGGAAATAAAATCAAGGTTATAGCCTTTTCTCGGAATAGACGACGACTATTGGTGATGCCTTATTAGGATCCTGACAACTTATCAAGAATGTCGTCAGGTCTTCTTCAAATTTGCACTAGTCCTGTCTTAGGTTGATGATAACTTCTGACGGCTTATCAGGACTATGACGACTTATTAGAAATGTCATCACACCTTTTCTCTAATTCTCATGTCCTTCTTAAGTGTGATGGTATTCCTGATGACTTATCACCATTATGATGGCCTATCACAAAATGTCGTCACAACTTCCACTTTAGGCCAATTTTTTGTCTACTGATGACGACCAACTTAATAGCTTATCACAGGGCTGACAACTTATCACAAATGTCGTCAACCATATTTTTCTTCAGATTTCTTTAAATTTCAACTTTTTTGCTTCATTTAATGTCGGTTCTCTATCATATCAGCTTAAACTGTAATATCAAAGTAAAATAATCAAAAATAACAAAAGTTGCTTAAGACTTCACAATTATTCTCAGTTAAAAGCCTTAAATGTGTTAGCGTCTGCTCACATATCAAAACCCTCAACTTAAAACAATTTCTTATCCTTAAGAAACCAAAACATAACTAAGAGAATACAAAGTACAATTTGGCAGTCAATTTTCTATATCATCCCAACACAACTTCACCTTTTCCCAGGTCAATCAATTCAAACTCAACTGTGTATACTATTGAAAAACAATAATGCAACACACAAGAATCAAGAAATGGCATAAATTCAGCAATAGCAACCATGCATGTACCAAGATTACACTATCCGTACAAGTTAGCAACTAGAAACATAACCTGTGTGCCCTCACAGCAAAGAAATCCCTTTTTCACTCATATCAGAAATAACATATATACACTTAGGGATAATCACGAGACTCACTCTCAGTATGAAGTTCCACTCAATGTACGTCAAATGCTATAGGCTTGCCCTTATAGTTAGTACCAAGGTTTTCAGATAGGTCATCTAGGATCACTATAGGTCTTTTTCTTGGCTTGTAATGTAGGCTAGTGGCTGGTATGATATTCAAGGGTATTTAAAGTAACTACGCTTCCTTGAAACTACGCTAACCTCTTGGGGTTTCACTTCTTAACCTTTTTATCTTCCTGTCTTTTATTGATCACACATGCTCAAGGTGGGTGCTAGTTTTTCAAAAACCAAATTATCTTTTTCTCATCTTTTACACAACTTTTTCTTTTTTTTTTTTTGCACCACACACGACTTTTTATTCTTTTATCTTATTCTACCCCTCTTCATACTCATTTTACATCACGCACCCCTATGATATCCACCCTCAACTTAGGCTATTTGCCTAAGTTAAGGTACACAGTGTCCAAGGAGGACCAGGGCCAAAACAGGTTCATTATGATATAAATGGAAAGGTGAGAGGTTTCACAGAAAGAAACAGGCATATAGGCTCAAATCAGGGATCAAGGGATATTATTCACATTGGGAAGGTCATTTAGGCTGAAAGTGGGTTACAATAAAAAATAGCCTATGATCCTTTCCTAATCCCTATCCTACAACCAAGACAAGACTAACCGGGCAAGTTCTGAATTTACACACAAAGAGAACTGAGTAAGACCTCACACACATATGGAACACAAATATATCGCACATCACTACTTATCCGATTTGTGTAGTTGTTTAGCACTGATTATTAAGTTACCAGAACTAATGCCACCAAAAGATTCTATGTGGTCACAAATGAATGCAATTCACACAGTATTACAAATAGACACTTGGAGAGGTGCTTAAAAATCACAAAATATATTAAATGCCTCATTACTTGTATTTCTCCTAGTTAACCACAACACATCACAAAACAAAACACAATACGCCTAAACATGCCGGCTCTACTAGGAACAAGACTCCGAGGAAAAGAGGCACCACAACAAAAACCCACGGAGGACATCAACACCCACAAGTAGCCCCATCCTCAACTTAAAATTATGCAATGTCTCCAATGCATCAAACCAAAACAAGAGAGTTAGAAACATACCTGTGGCACCACGGGTGCGAAGAGCTGATGTCAATCACATAATACAAATACAAACAATAAAACACCTTGGGTTACCTCCCAAGAAATGCCTAATTTAGTGTTGCGGCATGACTCAGTTATCTTGACTACTAAGACTTCATCAAGATACCTTGTTGATAATTATTTATTTCTCCACTTGGAGGATTTGAAACTTCGACCTAACTTTTGATCAATACATCTTCGGGGTGTGTTGGGTAAATGTGAGGGCATGATGAGGAATGTTCTATCACGCCCCTTTGAAGACTAGAACTTCTTGCCCAATTTTGCATCGAACTTTCATGTGGGCTCATTTGGCAACGGTGAAAATCTTAAATAGCCACTAAATGGACATCGATCTTTAAGCTTCTTGGACTTTAAGATTGGGGTTGTAGTATACCCTTTCGGCAGGACAAACTCCAAAATGTAAGAATCTTCCTCCTCATTTTCAAAATTCATCATTTGCTTGGGTGATTCGACTTTCATCACATTCACCAAGCATAATATTGAAAAGTGGTTCGAGTGAGGACTAACTCTCAATTTTGGAGCAGCATCCCTATTTGTATTTTTACCCCAAAATGGACTAGAGTCTTTACAAGGATTGTACTTGATTTCTTCTTTTGACTCTAGTACCATTTCCTTGTCTTTGGCATCTTTATTCATAAATAGTTTGGTTGGTTGGGAAATCACCGAGGGTTGATCAATATCAATCTCATCATCAACATTGGATTCTTGCTCCTCATCTTTACATTCGTCCATTATATTAAATAATTCCACAGACAAGATATCATCTAAACATAATGTGGAAAAGTGCTCTGAATGCTTGACCTCTATATCCATATCCTCTATCATTCTTCTTTCCTCATTATTTGCCCTTATGTCTTGATGTATATCACGTATGATATCATTCATTGTGTCCACACACTCCAACATTAGTTGAAGCATAGCTTCAATAACACTCTTTCCGGTGCTTCGTTCTTCCTGTTCTTAACCATAAGACCTATCAAAATCATAAGAAGAATTAAAATTTAGGTTAGCATACCGGGGAGAAGGGGTATTTGGGCAATCACTTCAATGTCCATCTTAAAAACCACATAATGAAGAATCGTACTCCCGGTAGGATGGAGATCGTGCACACATCTCTGTTCGAGGAGCATATCCACAATCTTGCCAAAAGTGAGGTCCATCACAATATGGACATGGATTATCAAGATAAGATTTCCAACCACCAAGCTCATGTTCATTCCACGATGCCATAGTAATAAGTAAACTAAAATAAAAATATTCCTAACACAAGAAATAAAAGAAAATTAAAAACAAATATTTACAAGTTTGAATTCAAGCAAGCAGGCTAATATTCCAAACCAACTTAATACGCCAAATTGTTCTCCAGAAATGATGCCATTTTTGATAAAAATCAACTTACAATTTAATTTAGTGCAAGGCGGTCATCATTAATATATTTACCCAACTTTGGAGTCGGGGTCGAATCCACAGGGAACAATGTGAGTGGCGATTAAACTAGTTTGACACTAAAGAAACAAGTTAAATTCAAATAAATGATACGAAAATATAAAATGGGGATTTTGATGATCACCAAATAATTGTTGGTCACTTTAGTTTCAGTGTTTGTAATTAAGAGTTTATGAAATAACTAGAATTATGTTCACTAGGGCTTCCGGTAAATGACAGATGCTAAAAGTGGTTCAAGATTCTCACGGTGGGTAAGATAACAAGATATCTTTATCGATGTTATGCTTAAATGTCTCTCGACCTACTTAAGAGTTTTATTCCCTAATCCTCTCGGACTTAGGGAATTTCTATTTACTACCCAGATTTTACCCCAGGTTAACCAACCTTGTTACGGTACTGATCATTAAATGAAGTATTTTCTTTCTCAATAAAATCAAAGAAGGTGTGTCTACTGTTTGCAACCAACAGACGTTAATTAAAACTTTAGAATTATAAAGAAATCCTACCACCTTTTGAATCTTGAACACTTCACACCTTATCAAGACCTAACCCTAGATCCCATAATTTAGGTTAAAGGAATTTAGCCGCTCATGATGTAATAATGGAAGCAACTAGTTAAATTCATGAGTTGAAAGATAAACTTACCACAAGATGAATAGAAACTAGAGATTCTCAGATTAAATCACAATGGAAAACCCAAAATAATGATAATAATCTCTTCAAAGTATTTGCTTTTTCAATTCAAGAAACTCGAGAGAGAAAATATCAAATTACGTCTCTTAAAACTCAAGTGCCAACCCTTAGAAAAACCCTAAACAATGATTTTTATTGTTAATCCTAAATAAGGAAATAAAATCAAGGTTACAATTTTTTTTCACAATAGACGACGACTATTGGTGACTCCTTATCAGGATCCTGATGACTTATCAATAATGTCGTCAGGTCTTCTTCAAATTTGCACTAGTCCTGTCTTAGTTTGATGGAAACTTCTGACGGCTTATTAGGACTGTGACGACTTATCAGAAATGTCGTCACACTTTTGCTCCAATTCTTATGTCCTGCTTAAGTCTGATGGCATTCCTGATGACTTATCACCATTATGACGGCCTATCACAAAATGTCATCACAACTTCCACTTCAGGCCAATTCTCTATCTACTGATGACGACCAACCTGATAGCTTATAACAGGGCTGACGACTTATCACAAATGTCATCAGCCATACTTGTCTTTAAATTTCTTCAAATTTTAACTTCTTTACTTTATTTTATGTTGGTTCTCTATCATATTAGCTTAAACTATAATATCAAAGTAAAATAATCAAAAACGACAAAAGTTGCTTAAGACTTTGCAATTATTATCAGTTAAAAGTCTTAAATGTGCTAGCCTCTGCTCACACATCATAAGGTTGGGTTAAACAAGGACATCTCCACTCGCATGACGCTTCACAAATTCGACACCATAGAGGGTATTTTCCAAGCATCTTTAGAGGTGGAGAGGGCGTTCAAAGAGAACTCTTTCGTGGCTTCCTAACCCAAGATCCCCAAGGCTGTCCAAAAACATCCTCTAAGGTATAAAGGTAAATTGAATTCTACCTCCAATCCCAAGGGGTTTCAATACTTCAATTCTCAAGGGTAGGGGCACAAGGCTAGTGAGTGTCTAAATCGAAGGAATGTGATCCTAAGAGAGGGGAAGTTATACTACCTAGGAGAGGAAGTAGTGATTGAATAGGATAAGGTTGATGACAAGCCTCAAGATGGAGAGAACGAAGAGGTTGGGATTCAAGTTGAGGAGGAAGTAGAAGATGTGTGGCTGTGTAAAGGGTCGTGTGAGATACCTCTCTAAAAGAGGGGAGGTCGTAAATATGTGGGAAAATTCCTCTAGATATGAAGAGGATGATACAAGTATGATCATGACCATGGACACTTTTTGAGCATTTTTGAAGACCACTTAAAGGAGTACACAAGACCAAGTGTAAAGGAGGCCCAAAGCCATCCTTTTGGTACACTTAAGGAGGGGGGGGAGGGGGCTTGGAGCCCATTTATGGGAGGGCTCTTTTATCATTTCTCTATTTGTTTGTAATATTGTATAAATATAACAATGTAGGTTTTATTTACTTAGTTTATGTTTGAGATTTTAAGAACACCCCTCTTGTGAGAGAGAGCTTCAAAATCGAAATTAGGGCATAACATAAGGGTGGATTGTCTTGTGTGTTGCAAAGCTTGATACCTTGGTGATTGAGAGGTGGAAGCCCTCTTATGTAATTATATGAGATAGGTGCGTGTTGAGTATGGTGTTAAGGGTCCAAGAGTGGCCATTCTTGGGTTCTTAATATTACAACTTCATTGTGTCTAACTATCTATCTTTGTTTCTTGTTCTAGTTTCAGATTTCCCTTGTATTGTTGTAAAAACCGTAGGTTATAGTTGTTTTAACCTTGTTTTTATTCATTTTATTGTGCTAATATAACTTGTTGGTTGTCTATTTTGAGGTGTTAACACTAGTTTTTCTCTCTATTCTTGTTATAAGTAGCTAATCCGAGAGTGGTCACCAAAATAGTCTCGGGTTTCCTTAACTTGTGGGCTATTTTGGTGTATGTTTTCTTGTGTTCTTGGTCATCCTTGTATCATGAATTTTGAGTGAAGAGGGAATGAGAAGGAGTAGATCCAAATTGACTATTAATGGCGGTAGAACGGAGTTCTTCAACTAAGCGTTCTTTTTTCCGAAGGAGGAGTTCAAACAGTTCTTCGAGATTGATAGGACTAGAATGCATATTAAGTGAAGCCTTGAAAATTTGAATGAAGAATAAAGACCATTAAGAATAAATGATATGAAGTCATCATCTTGAACAATGTATAAGCTTTCTGCCAAAGAGTCGGTAATTGTACGTTTCTTCTCAAAGTACTCTATGATGGAAAGATTGTCTTTAGGAAGATTTTGAAGTTTAGATTTTAATTTCATAACGTAAGCACATGTATGTGATTGAAACATACGCTCGATTTAAGTCCAAACATCATAGGAAGAGGTGGCTCGAGTTAGGTGACCAAGAAGAGGATTAGAAATTATTTGACGAAGTCAAACAAGAATAAGAGAATCGTTGTGTCTCTATTCATCATAAATAAGATTAGAAGTAACCACTGATTGTGCTTAGCTGGTAGAGGACTCTGTAGCAGGGGAGGTGACATTAATGGTTTTTGGAGGAGGATTAATTGAACGAAGAACAAAAAAGTCAAGAGAAAAGGGTCTGAGTATGTCCAAGATATTTTCTTTCCAAAGACGATGGTTGTTTCTATCAAGTTTGAGAGAGAGGTTTGGTAGTTGAATAATGGTGGAAGAACTGGACCCTTTTGCAAGTGACAACAGGTTGCTGGATTTTTGAGAATTGGCCATAGGATCGATAGTCTCTGATACCATAATGAGGTTAAAGATGAGAAGAGTTTGAGATATTAAGTACAAATTGATATTTTGTTGATTGTATCTCTGTATATAAACTTTGTACATATTGAAGATAATTATAAGATTCCTTATCTAATACCTATTCTACTGGAAGAGTAATCTTTTTGTTACAGGACAAGCTATAATAATTTTTTTAAGCTACAATAATTTTTCTGTAATCTTTTTGTTACAGAACAAGCTACAATAATTCGAATTCAAAATAAACTCTAATAGAAAGATACTAGTTATTTTATGATTATCACAAATTTTATACTTTCTTTGTTTTAAAAAGAACGATCTATTTAGACTTGACATGAAGTTTGTGAAAATAAAGAAGACTTTTGCATATTGTGGTGTTAAATTAAAAGTATGTCAAATGTATCAAAATATTCTTTAATCTTGTGGTATGAAATATGTCACGTGGAAAGTTGAAATTAAAGTGTTTCCAAAAAATGAAATAAGACATTCTTTTTCAAATGAACTAAAATAAAGTAGGTCATTATTTTTAAAACGGAGGGAGTAATATGTTCCAATGCTCTGTGTTGATATTGAATATGAGGCTTAAATAACGCAAAATTATAAAAGTAAAAAAAAGGTTGAGTTATCAACCTCAAACTTTCTTTTACAAAATGTATAAAAACTAAAAGAGATAGATTTCCCTTTTAAAGTATTCAAAAGTTTTTGTTTGCTTTTCTCTTCTTCTTTAAATTTGTCGAACAACACTTGATAGTTCATCATTTTTTTCTTGAATTTATTTATTGGATCTTGTTTAAATTATTGACATGTCATGTAATTGTTGTTAGGGTTTTTGCCCTAATTTTCATACCTATTTTAAGTTTTACTTTTCGTAGAAGGAAAATAAAAATAATACCATAATTATTTTTCTTTTTTTGAAAGAAAAATATGATTATTTTTCATATTTGGCTAACCTCTTTCATGGAGGAATAATTTTGGAACTCTATAAATAGAAGACCCTCTTCTCATACAACAACACAATATTATCCACAATCACTACTAAAAAAATATAGATTTCCGACCACAGATTGTGGTTGGAAAAAATCGACCACAGATTGTGGTCGAAAAAAACCGACCACATGTGGTTGATTTTTTATTATTTAAAAAAAACCTGACCACTTTTATATTTTAAAATTTCAAAATAATCAGTTCAATAATTTTTATATTAATTAATATTTCTTTTACAAACCGATCACTTGTTGTCGGTTTTTAATTAAAATAAAAAAAAGAAAATAATTTTAAAAAACCGACCAAGTGGTCGGTTTTGGAATTTAAAAAATAAAAAAAGTAAATAATTTTTAGGAAAGTGGTCGGTTTTAATTAAAAAATAATTATATATATAATCTAATATATTATTTTTTGAAATTACACTGATCACACATAGTCAGCAATCAATATAATAATAATAAAAATCAATCAATCTTAGATTTTGTGAAAAAATTACATTAAGAAATATATCAAATAACATAAACAAATTACGTTAAACATAATCTTTATCTTTTACTTATGAAATATATAAAATAAATATTTTTCTTTGTATATATGTTAAATAATGTTAAACATGTATAATCTTTGTATAATGAATATGTGTGTGTATATATATATCATATATATCGTTGGGATAATGATATTATGCTACTATTGCAGTCATAATAATGTAATATATAATCGATAATTCATCAGAATATAATGAACGTGTTCTATTATAAGGTAATATACTTGTGGATGTGATATATATATATAGCACACATTCAAGAGTTCATATATATATATATATGATGTAGTGATCGATTGATGAACGATGTAGTCAAAACCTAGTAGAATCTATCCAAATATATTGAATACCTTGATTTGAAATGACAGAAGTAATAATATATACTGTACGTTGAAGTTATATTAATGTAAGCTAATCAAATTAATCGATCACTCATCAGAGTATGTAGATGAAATACGTCGCATTATATTATTGGATAATATACTCGTGTACGTATGTGATGTATATTGTACGTATTTAGAACTTGATATAGTCGATAGTGTGTGAATGTATAGGTATATATATATAGTATATACATATTATATAGTGAAGGTATATTAATGACATAAGATAAACTAACTGATAATTCATCTGAGTATATGTGAAATACGTTGTATATTATTATGGGGTAGTAAAATCATGTATGTGATGTTTATAGTATGTATTTGAAAGTTGATAGACAATTGAATAAATGTATATATACATATATCTCGTGTAGTGACGTATGCAGTAATCAAAAGCTAGACAACTGAATCTATATATCAAAATATTTTGAATAATACATTGATATATATCATACTATTGAGAAAACAGATATACTATTTTGTGTCAATGTAGACACGCATATGTTGTTAAATTTGTAATAACGTAAGACAAGTATTATGAGGTGTGTGTGTGTATATATATATATATATATCGTATTTAAAAGGTAATTAACCAAAAATTTATCGTAATTTGCAAAATTCATTGATATTATTATACGATTGAGGAAATATACTACTCGTGTTGATATGATGATAAAATAACTAATTATTTGATTTATACATATACGCATTGCGTTAAATTATTTGGATGTTGGTATAAATATTATATGCGTATTTTGGTATTATACGATTAAGAAAATATACTGCTCGTGTTAATATGATGATAAAATAACAAATTATATGATTTAACTTTTTTATTAAGATTGACCACATGTGATTGTTTTATGATAATAACCATTTTAAAATTAAATCGAACACTTATAATTTATTTTGTGAACCAATTTATTAAAACCGACCACATGTGGTCGTTTTTTTAGAAATTAATAAAAAAAATTATTTTATAAAATAAGTCCTACCCGACCCCACCCCCACACAACCCGATCCGACCCGACCGGATTTAACACACACACAAAAACGACATACACACACAAAATACACACTATCGCCGACCGTTTGCCGCCAACGACTAGATTCCTGGCACCGAGGTATTTTTTTATATTTATTTAGCCTTTTTAAAGCTCAAAATTATTTCTTTTTGATAATTTTTTTGTGGGGTTGTGTTATTTTTCATCAATCTTTTTTATATTGTCATAGTGTGTGCGTTTTTTCACTTGGGGTTTATCAAGATTCATTTTTTTGCTCATTCTAAGTTTGTGAGTGTGTGTGTTTTGTGAGTTCAGATTTCAATCTTTTTACTATATATTCACATTGTGTGTAGTGTGTGTGTGTTTTTTCAACTAGGAGCTTATCAAGATTCAATTTTTTTCTTCATTTTCATATTTTTGCATTTGTGTGTATTTTTGGTCACTTGGGGTTTATCAAGATTCCATTGTTTCTTCATT
The DNA here is from genome assembly GCF_002878395.1 of Capsicum annuum. Lineage (NCBI taxonomy): Eukaryota > Viridiplantae > Streptophyta > Magnoliopsida > Solanales > Solanaceae > Capsicum > Capsicum annuum. Next base: position 214,114,025 of record NC_061117.1, on the reverse strand, counting down.
TTGATACTCTGTGTGTATTTTGTCAAGTGAAGCTTATCAAGATCCCTCCGGTGTGTGTTCTTGCAAGTAAATTCGGGTTTATTTTTCTTGATACTCCATTATAATTTTAATATTTTGGTGGTTTGTTTATGGTGATTTTAAGCTTAGAATATGAGAAAATAAGGATGTTAAGATTTTTGTTATTTTGCCTAATGATCAAGATTTTTTTATTCTACTTGCCTAATGGGTTGCTTGGAATTTGATGTTACAGTTTAATAGAAGCTGAATTCGAAAAAAGGATTGCTTTGCTATTTTTCTGGTGACCGCTTATCTCTTTCTCTTTAATTTAGGCCAAACAGCGATAAGTTGATTTCTCTCTATTTTCTTATAACGAAGTCTTTAAATGTATTTTAGTTTGAGATTGTTTGCTGTAGAAGGCTTTGAAAGTCATATGAATTTTGTGATGATTATATGTTGTGAGAGGGACTTGCGATGCCTCTACTTATTTGCGTTGTTACACTTGTTCAGTTGTTTGACTTATTATACTATAAATGAATATGTTGCTTGATAGTGAATAAGTGTAGTTACTTGAAGGTGAACTTTTATTTTAAATTTTTTTGAAGTGTAGGTACTTGAAATGTGAACTTCTTATTGCGAATTTTGTGATGCTTGGTAATTTGGGAGGAGACTTAGTGACTTGAAAATATTGAAGTTTAGGTACTTGAAATGGAAATTTTTGTTTTCAATGTAGTTAAGTTTGGTGACTTGGTAGGTTACTTAGTCACTTGAAATTGATTAAGTGTAGGTACTTGAAATGGAATTTTTTTTGTATTGAATGTATTTTGGTTTGGTGACTTAGTGGCTTGAAATTTACTAAATGTAGGTACTTTAAAGGTAAATTTTTTTTGAATGTAGTTAAATTTCGTGACTTGGTAGGTGACTTAGTCACTTGTAATTGATTAAGTGTAGGTACTTGAAATGAGATTTTTTGTATTGAATGTACTTTGGTTTTGTGACTTGGGAGGTGACTTAGTGACTTGAAATTTACTAAGTGTAGGTACTTTAAAGGTGAATTTTTTATTTTGAATGTAGTTAAGTTTGGTGACTTGGTAGGTGTAACGCCACGAAATCGGGTCTCGAGACGTCACACGGTGCTTAGGGTCACAAGTGACCCCAAGCTAACCCTTCTACTGGCATAACTCATAAGCAACTGAATAAAAATACAAATCCATACAAAGCAACAGAAATTAACTCTTTCCTGAATCTGATCGATACAAAAATGGAATTTTACAGGATTACAATTCTGCCTTTACAACCAGAATTGAAACAAAATACATCAACTTCTACTGACTGTCTATGAAGCTTCTACTAAAACTGATTGTAGGTAGCCGGGTCATGACTCCCGACTACCCCAACTCAATACGACTGAATAAAGAAAATACAACACTATAAACTCTGCATAACTAA
>NC_061117.1:214109337-214112479 GCF_002878395.1 Capsicum annuum | reverse complement strand
TGATGTATTTTGTTTCAATTCTGGTTGTAAAGGCAGAATTGAAACAAAATACATCAACTTCTACTGACTGTCTATGAAGCTTCTACTAAAACTGATTGTAGGTAGCCGGGTCATGACTCCCGACTACCCCAACTCAATACGACTGAATAAAGAAAATACAACACTATAAACTCTGCATAACTAACCCAAACCCTTGAATCAAAAGGACTCATCACCTGCTGACTGGATACCATGAACTGACTGGATCCGAAGGTGCAACTATACCTTGTACCTACATTTCGAGAAAATGTAGCCCACGTACGAATATGTGGGTCAGTACCATGGAAAAATATCGAGCATATGAGGGTGTATGCAGTTGTATAAACATCATCATCATAAATATTTATAAGAAATATGCAGGATGTATGAAAGACTCACATAGCCCGAAGAAAATTATCATAATCGAGAGGATGAAATAAGTACAATAACACATGTGAGTCATCATATAATTTCTCAATCACTTTTAGCTCATCAAGAATATCAATTCTCATAATGTAAATATCATTTAAATCTTTCGAAAGAATAACTTTTACAATTCCACTTTCAAATCACTTCACTGTTCACCATAGACACAAGGAAACACACACATACTTTGGGAGATCCTATAACCGACATAAACCATGTAAACTACATGGAGTCCAACGTACAACCCACATTGGGGAGAGCCGTCCTATCCTTGCCATCGGAGTAGGACTTCCAATATCAATCCAAAAACACTAGTGATCACTATATAAATCAGCCTCAGGCTCATATTCTACGGAGGCACGTAGTTCTAGGGAAGTAAGGTCACTTTATACCTCCCACTCGGTGCTAAATATTACTCCCGGACTTAGCTCAGAAATTTAAATCAGCCTCAGGCTCACATTAAAGAAAATCCACGATAAACACTTCAATAATTTTCTTCGGGAGCCAATTTACTACCCCTTTATCATAATCAATAAAAACATGGATTTCTTTCACAGTCGAGTTCAAAATAACTCATTCACGACCAGAAGGTCAAATCATTCAAAACATCTCAAATAATCAACATCAACGTGCTTATAACACACATTTTCTCAAGAACACAATTTCAAATGGGGTTCGCGACCCAAATATCAAAATCATGATAAATATCATTCAAGATTCAATCTTTATATCACCACAAATGTAAATTCATCTTTCAAAATCATAAACATCAAGATTTCAGAATAATCATCATAAGATATGGGTTCATACTTCAAATTCATAAAAATCAAATAAAAATCATGCCTTTGTAAAGAAAATTATTTTTGGGCACAAGAACGAAAGATAGTTCTTGTTGAAAAACCCCACATACCTTGAATGATGACCATTAGATCGATACTTATTTTTGAGATGTTAATCGTTCCTTTGAATAATGGTTCTTGGAGTTCTTGAACTAGGAACTTGAAATCTTGAATAAATTTGCAGAATTAATGGAGAACTTTGAAGGTTCTTGAAGTTGGATGTAGGAGCTTAGGATTTTCTTTTTGAGGGAATTTGATGAAATATAACATATAATTCTTCTAATAAGCCTTAATATAGGGTTTGGACGGATATTGGGTGAGGGGGAATGACCAAAACGCCCCTAAAAATCAAATAATTCTCGCATCTGTTCTTTGATAGACTGTTTTGATAGTCTGAAGTAGATCAACCATAACATTTTACTCTGATATCCAAATTAGATGAAACCAATTTTAGAAAGAGGACTCTCATATATTTCTGTTGATGTATAGTATCTCACCCAAATCATTGTGTACGAGGAGTTATGATTGTTTGAAGTTGACCCAAAAATTTACTTTTGATAGGCTGAAGTAGATCAACCATAACTTTTTGCTTCGATAGAAAAAATTAGATGAAACCAATTTCATCGGAAAGAGGACTCACAGAGCTTTCTGTTGATATATAGAAGATCACCCAGATCATTATGTACAAGGAGTTATGATTGTTTGAAGTTGGAGAAAAAATACGCCAGGCCTCAGTACTTTTTTTTCTGCACGTTTTACTGTTCACTACTATTCATAGTTCGACGAAATGTTCATAACTCGTCGCTTGGGTGTATGTTTTGGATGATACACATATAGTTGGAAAGATTATTTGATACTCTACGCAATAGTGGTTCATAATCTAAGACATTATGCACGAAAAATTTATAATTCATTCTTGAAGATAGAACCCAACATGTTTACGCACAAAATTTCAACAAAAAATTTCCCGAGGTATTACATCATCTCCCACTTGGAAACATTCGTCCTCTAATGTCGATGAATAAGTACAGAATACCATGGAAATAAGGACAAAAGGCTGGGATAACAAAGTCAATCCACTTACTTCACTCCAAACTTTCGAATACTTCATAGAACATGTGATTCATAATGAGAATGGTCACATAGTTGGATGTTAAACAAAGGAGTCTGATTTTAAGGAATCGATATCTTTGGTTTATTCAGAGATTGAGAATAAAAGGTCTCGAGGGGATCTCATCAAAAGAAGGACCACTTGCGCCCAAATGAAACATCCCTCAACACTCCCTCTAAAAGATTCAAATGACATTGCTCGGCCTATCATATGGGAACAAGGACCCATATGGCATAAATTAAGATAGGAATTTCTAGGTCTTGGGAAACATAACTCCTTGTTTCCAAACTTAGAAACACTTCCCAACTACTCCCTCGACTATGTTCAAGCCTAACTCCAACTACTCATGAGATACGCCACATAACACTATAATATTAATCTATATCATGAACCTCAATACACACTGGGCCTCACAGCTCCTCATTTCAAACATAACTCTTATTGCTACTCCAACAACCACATACAATCTTATACTAGGGATCCGCTAACTTGTGGTGCATTATTTTAGATATACAACCATAACATTCAAGCCTATACTCATAACCACATACGCACTTCGCACATGTAACTCTAAACGAACACTCATAAACCATCTTCCTCGCTTTCTTTAAGATTCCATCAACTACATCATTCACACATACTGGTCAATTCTTTAAACGACACACATAACATTTTCTCAACCAATTGAACTATACACAAAAACTCTGTATTACTATTCCTACAACCTCATAGAAGTGCATAAAACCAA
>NC_061117.1:214061019-214106337 GCF_002878395.1 Capsicum annuum | reverse complement strand
CTTGACTCTCTCTATTGAGGCCTTAGGAATAAAATATCAAATACAATTGGTTCATTAAGGTATCAACACTGAAGACACCCATAAGGAAAATTGAATCTCACTAATCAATAAGAGTATTGCCTGAGTACTGGAACTGAACGTACTGTAAAACTTGAGTATATGAGTCATGGGCGACATGCCCTGAATTTAAAGCTCATAACTTATGGAATGTGATTCCAATTGCTAGAAGAACTGGAATTTCTCATTTTTGGAAACTAGAAGAGTATGTAATTCTCCATCACGTGTATGAACATGAATTAAGATCATGGAACTGAAATGTAAAGCATGAGTAGGTTTTGGGACAGCTGAAAATACTGAAATAACATTGGGTCAAGCACCGATCTTTCTCACAGCAAATTTACAACTTACTGGTACTTCTACTTAAACATAAAAGATTGACTTGACTACTTGTTCTATCATCTCCCCCTTAGCTTTAAGCCACCACTCAAATTCTCAAATGCTTACTAATTTTGAATCTCCACTAACATCTCTATCGTCGGAATGTACACCATCTAGTGCTTCAACTCTTATTTCTATTAGCTCAACTTGAATACTTTCTAACCTTTTAATAGACCATGCTACTTCTGTCTTCTCCCTCTAATACCATGCCTATGAAATGTTTCTAACCCTTAAGAATCAAAATCACACTTAAGAGGCTCAACATTTCCAATCATACGCCTCACCTTAACTTAGCCATCAAAACATCATCCATCGTCTAACTAGTATTTATCCATCTAATAATCCCATGGCACGACTCACTACACCACATACACTAATCCTCGAAATTAAAGCAGTCCCATAATATCTTGGGTGAACTTTCTCATCATAATATAATATTAAACTTAATTACAAGTTAACTACACTTAAAATCTTGTGTACACTGTTCAAGCCTATTAGGTCACTTCCGGCAACTAATACCATTAATCCGAAAACCGTCACATTCGACTTCATGGTCACCAATCGTTCAAACTTAAGGTCTCACACTTTACATAATTTACAACTCCATCTCACGCATAACTACCACGTGAAGATTATAAAACAACACATCCATGAACACTAGCCCACTTAAACTTTATAACAATAATAATTGGTCCTAATCTATAGCCTATCTTATTCACAATCCATTAACACATCCTTCTTTCACCTGTCACTACTATCTATCCTTCATACATAACTTAACATAGTTCATAGCTCTCTACGTCTTAACTTAACTTCCTCTTGCAATCTGGAGAGCGCCTAGATTAACAACACTTACCCACCGAGTACTTCCATCACTAACCTATACTCTCTGTTATACAAATACCGTCAACACCCGTTTCATACCTCGAACAAACTATATCACTTCCTATTAACCCAATTGCATGCAAAAATGGATTTATCTATACTTATGCTCAACAAATTACACTTACCATCCTTCTTACTACTACACTTCCACATCCCACATTTTCATCCAGCACAAGGAACAAGATGAACTACAAGTTGCTAGTGGATTGAAATAGGCCTCACATGGCTTGACTAGACTTTGGTTTTGTGTTTTGATCAAGAAAGTTATATGAATAACAAAGTAAGTATGCTAGTGAATCGAAATAGGCCCCACACGGCTTCACTAGACTTTGGTTTGTATTTTGAACAAGAAAATGAGATGAATAACAAAGAAGCTATGCTAGTGAATCGAAAGAGCCCCACACGGCTTTACTAGACTTTGATTTTTCACAAACATAATGATAACAAGATTACATAATACAAGAGATAGAAACTTGACACACAATATTCAATGATATAAGAATACACCTTACTCTATCTTAATTAAATAACTCATAAGAATGAGGGCATAACTTTCAACTTAAGGAACTTAACACACTAGAGAGCTCTTCTCAAGCCCTTTGTGTAACTTTTGAAATATCTTCTAGAAAATATAGTAGCATTACCTGGGGAAGAACTGGAGCTTGCGAATCATGTTATCTCAAAAGTAATATATAGAGGGAGAAGTATAGATTAACATTGTAGATTCTGAGGAGGAATCTGAAAGCACATCTAACCTAGGCTTAGTTCACGACTTTTATGAAAATGAATAAAGTACTTCAATCTTTGGAACTCAAAAAGCACTGACAGGATACTTTCTAGCTCTCTTACAATCCCATAACTATCTACGGAGAATTAAGCATAACTATTTCAGATACCTTGAAAATGAGGCAGAGTTGGCCAGAATAGAGTAAGATGAGAATCTATATAAGCTTCTCGGAGAACCTTTTTATAGCACGATCTTAGACCTGAAAGAAGGGAAATATTTCCTAAATTCCCTGTAGCCTCTCAAAGAAAAGTACAAACATTTCCATACCGTTCCGCAAGAATCTACTAGATACGATTTCATAGACACCCTAGGACACTTGAACTCTGTGCTCTGATACCAAGTTTGTAACGCCCCAAAATCGGGTCCCGAGATGTCACATGATGCTTAGGGTCATAAGTGACCCCAAGCTAACCCTTCTACTAGCATAACACATAAGCAACTGAATAAAAATATAAATCCATACATATCAGTAGAAATTAACTCTTTCCTGAATCTGATCGATACAAAAATGGAATTTTACAGGATTACAATTCTTCCTTTACAACCAGAATTGAAACAAAATACATCAACTTCTACTGACTGTCTATGAAGCCTCTACTAGAACTGATTGTAAGTAGCCGGGTCATGACTCCCGACTACCCCAACTCAATACGACTGAATAAAGAAAATACAACATTATAAACTCTGCATAACTAACCCAAACCCTTGAATCAAAAGGATTCATTACCTGCTGACTGGATACCATGAACTGACTGGATCCGAAGGTGCAACTATACCTTGTACCTATATTTAGAGAAAATGTAGCCCACATACGAATATGTGGGTCAGTACTATGGAAAAATACCGAGCATATGGGGGAGTATGCAGTTGTATAAACATCATCATCATAAATATTTATAAGAAATATGCAGGATGTATGAAAGACTCACATAGCCCGAAGAAAATCATCATAATCATGAGAGGATGAAATAAGTATAATAACACATATGAGTCATCATATAATTTGTCAATCACTTTCAGTTCATCAAGAATATCAATTCTCATAATGTAAATATCATTTAAATCTTTCAAAAGAATAACTTTCACAATTCTACTTTCAAATCACTTCACCGTTCACCACAGACATAAGGAAACACACACATACTTTGGGAGATCCTATAACCGACATAAATCATGTGAGCTACATGGAGTCCAATGTACAACTCACGTTGGGGAGAGCCTTCCTATCCTTTCCATCGAAGTAGGACTTCCAATATCAATCCAAAAACACTAGTGATCACTATATAAATCAACCTCAGGCTTACATCCTACGGGGGAACATAGTTCTAGGGAAGTAAGGTCACTTTATACCTCCTACTCGGTGCTAAAGATTAATCCCAGACTTAGCTTAGAAATTTAAATCAGCCTCAGGCTCACATTAAAGAAAATCCACGATAAACACTTCAATAATTTTCATCGGGAGCCAATTTACTACCCCTTTATCATAATCAATAAAAACATAGATTTCTTTCACGGTCGAGTTCAAAATAACTCATTCACGACCAAAAGGTCAAATCATTCAAAACATCTCAAATATTCAACATCAACGTGCTTATAACACACATTTTCTCAAGAACACAACTTCAAATGGGGTTCGCTACCCAAATATCAAAATCATGATAAATATCATTCAAGGTTCATGCTTTATATCACCACACATGTAAATTCATCTTTCAAAATCATAAATATCAAGATTTCATAATAATCATCATAAGATATGGGTTCATACTTCAAATTCATAAAAATCAAATAAAAATCATGCCTTTGTAAAGAAAATTACTTTTGGGCACAAGAACAAAAGACATTTCTTGTTGAAAAACCCCACATACCTTGATTGATGACCTTTAGATCGATACTCATTTTTGAGATGCTAATCGTGCCTTTGAATGATGGTTCTTGGAGTTCTTGAACTAGGAACGTGGAATCTTGAATAAATTTGCAGAATTAATGGTGAACTTTGGAGGTTCTTGAAGTTTGATGTAGGAGTTTAGGGTTTTCTGTTTGACGGAATTTGATGAAATATAACATATAATTCTTCTAATAGGCCTTAATATAGGGTTTGTATGGATTTTGGGTGAGGGGGAATGACCAAAACGCCACTAAAAATCAAATAATTCTCGCATCTGTCCTTTGGTGGACTGTTTTGATAGTCTGAAGTAGATCAACCATAAAGTTTTACTCCGATATCCAAATTGGATGAAACCAATTTCATTAGAAAGAGGGATCTCATATCTTTCCGTTGATATGTAGTATCTCACCCAGATCATTGTGTATGAGGAGTTAAAATCATTTGAAGTTGACCAAAAAATTTACTTTTGATAGGCTGAAGTAGATCGACCATAACTTTTCGCTCCGATAGACAAATTGGATGAAACCAATTTCATCGGAAAGAGAACTCACAGATGTTTCCGTTGATATATAGTAGATCACCCAGATCATTATGTACAAGGAGTTATGATAATTTAAAGTTGAAGCAAAAATACGCCAGGCCTCAGTACTTTTTTCCTGCACGTTTTACTGTTCACTACTATTCACGGTTAGATCAGAATTTTCATAACTCGTCGCTCGGTTGTCCATTTTGGATGATCCATATATCTTTTGAAAACTCATTCAATACTCTACGCAATGGTGGGTCATAATCTAAGATATTCCACACGGAAAATTTATAATTCATTCTAGAAGATAGAACCCAACACATTTACGCACAAAATTTCAACAAAATTTCTTTTGGGGTATTACAGTAGGTGTTTTAGTCACTTGAAATTGATTAAGTGTAGGTACGTGAATTTTTGTTTTCAATGCAGTTTATTCTACTAACACGTGATATGATTTAGTCACTTGAAATTGATTAAGTGTAAGTAGTTGAAATGTGAATTTTTTGTTGTGAATGTGGTTTAGTTTTGCGACTTGTGTGGTAACTTATAGAGTTGAAACTGATTAAGTGTAGGCACTTCAAATGTGAATTTATCATTTTGAAGGTAGTTTAGTTTGTTGTTTTAGGATGTGACTTAGTGACTTGAAAATGTTGAAGTTTAGAAACTTGAAATGAAATTTTTTATTTTGAATGTGGTTTAGTTTTGTAACTTGGGAGGTAACTATTCACTTGATGAAATTGATTAAGTGTAAGTAGTTGAAATGTGAATTTTTATTTTGAATGTGGTTTAGTTTGGTAACTTGGGAGGTGACTTAGTCACTTGAAATTGATTAAGTGTAGATAGTTGAAAGGTGAATTTTTCTTTTGAAAGTGGTTTATTCTACTAACACGTGAGATGACTTAGTCACTTGAAATTGATTAAGTGTAGGTACTTGAAATGTGAATTTTTATTTTCAATGTTGTTTACTTTGGTAACATGTGAGGTGACTTCGTCACTTAAAATTGATTAAGTGTAGATAGTTGAAAGGTGAATTTTCGTTTTGAAAGTGGTTTAGTTTGGTAACTTGGGAGGTGACTTAGTGACTTGAAATTGATTAAGTGTAGGTGCTTAAAATGTGAGTTTTTTTTTTGAATGTGGTTTAGTTTGGTGACTTGGATGGTGACTTAGTGAGTTAAAATTGATGAAATGTAGGTACTTGAAAGGTGAATTTATCATTTTGAAGGTAGTTTAGTTTGGTCACTTGGGAGGTAACTAAGTGACTTGAAATTGATTAAGTGTAGGTACTTGAAAGGTGAATTTTTGTTTTCAATGTGATTTAGTTTGGTGACTTGGGAGGTAAGTAAGTGACTTGAAATTGATTAAATGTAGGTACTTGAAATGTGAATTTTTGTTTTCATTGTGGTTTAGTTTGGTAACTTGAATTTAGGTACTTTTTCATTTTGAACTTAGGTACTTGAAATATGAGCCTTTGTGATTGAATTAATTAGTTGAATCTGATTGATTGTGTAGATGGATATATCAACAGAATAATGATAATAGAATAGGTCTTAGGGTGAAATTTGTTGAATGTGTCAGACGATTTATTGAACATGCTAAGACACTTGATGTTTGGTCACGTTTTTGGGCTATTCATTGTCCTTGTGTTAGATATGATGGTATAAATCTTTTAAAAGAAGAAGTTGTGAAGGAGCATCTTTATAGAAGGGGGTTTTATGAGGACTTTTTAAGATTGCCTACTATTGATGGTGATGTTGAGCAAAATAACTTTGTTGTTGGTAAAAGTAGTAGGTCTGCAGGGCATAATGAATATTAAGATACTAGGATGACAGAAATGGTAAATGATGCTTTTGGGATGCAACACAAGGGTGACTTTAGGGAAAATGTTGAAGATGTTCCTAATAGAGAAGCAGGCCATTTTTACGAACAACTGGATGCTGCTAGTCATCCTTTGTTTGACGGGTGTTTGCACTCTCATTTGTCTGCTGTTAGATTATTAAGTATTAAATTTGACTGGAATATTGCTGAAGGAGGAATGGACTCAATGATAGACCTTATTAAAGAGTTACTTGACCCCGGCTTAGAGGTTCCTGATTCTTTCTATAAGGCGATGGATTATTTACCTCTAATACCAAGGTTGAAGAGGTTGTATGCTTCAAACAACTTAGCTCCTCATATGAGATGGCATAGTGAAAATAGAAGTCCCATTGGTGCTATATATCATTCATCTGATAGAGAGGCTTAAAAGTATTTTGATGCAACTTATCTAGATTTTGTAGCTGAGCCACGAAATATTTATTTGGGATTATGTGCGGATGGCTTCTCCCCCTTTTCAGTTGGTGCTGTGCCATATTCATGTTGGCCTGTATTTATCACCCCATATAATCTTCCTCCTGAAGTGTTGATAACTAGTCCCTATATATTTCTGAATTGTGTTGTTGCTGGCCCGCGTAATCCAAAAAGCAAAATAGATGTCTACTTCCAACCTTTGATTGATGAACTTAAAATTTTATGGCATGAGGGGGTTGAAACTTAGAATATCTCACTTAAAAAGAATTTTAATCAGCGTGTATATCTAATATGGATTGTTAATGATTTTCCTTCTTATGAAATGTTGTCTCGGTGGATGACAGCTGGAAAGTTGGCTTGTCCATACTGCATGAAAAAATAAAATCTTTCACATTGAGACATGGTAGGAAAAACTCATGGTTTGATTGTCATAGTTGTTTCTTGCCACCTAATCACGAATTTAGGAGGCTCGGGAATGCATTCAGAAGGTCTAGAATGGAACATGATGGTCTACCTCCAAGGTTATCTGGTCTTGACATCTGGGAGATAGTTCAGTATTTTTCTAAAGTTAGTGAGGAACCATTGTATAGGATGGATGGATATGGCATTTCGCATAACTAGAATAAGTAAAGTATATTTTGGGATTTAGAATATTTGCCAGATAATTTACTTAGACATAATGTTGATGTCATGCATACTGATAAGAACTATTTTGACAACTTGTTCAACACAGTTATGGATGTCACCGGTAAGACAAAGGATAATCCTAAGGCCAGACTTGACTTACCAGAATATTGTAAATGCAGAGAATTACACTTACAGGAGGGGCCCAATGTTAATGTTCTTAAGCTCAAGGCTAGTTTTACATTCAAGTTGGACCAAAAGTGTCAAATATGTGAGTGGGTCCAAATTTTGAAGATGCCTAATGGATATATCTCAAATTTGGAAAAGAGGGTTGATATGGCACAAGGAATCTTGCATGGAATGAAAAACCATGATTGTCATATTTTCATGGAATAATTACTTCCAATTTCTTTTATTAGTTTACCTTAAAACATATGGAAATCAATAGCAGAGATTAGTTTGTTTTTCAAAGACTTATGTGCCACCATATTAAAGAAGAAAATCAGGCTCGAATGGAAAGTAATATTGTTGTTATCACCAACAAGTTGGAGAAGATTTTTCTACTAGGGTTCTTCGATGTGTTGGAACATCTTCCTATTTACCTTATGCATGAAGCTCAGCTAGGTGGTCTAGTTCAAACTACGTGAATGTATCCATTTGAACGGTAATCAATTGCAACATATTTAAATTCATACATAGCTTTTTAAATATAGTAAACATCTAATCTTAAGATTGTACAGGGCAATTGAAAAATTAAAAAGAGGTCCCAAAAATAAACATAGGGTGGAAGGCTCTATATTTGAGGCATATCTTGCTAGAGAAATATCTAAATTTTGTTCATACTACTTTGGTGATGAATTTGCTTATTCAAGAAACAGATCGAATCGTCATTAGGACAAGGAGAATGAGCCTTATTTGCAACCGATATCAATTTTCAATCAATCTGGTAATGATATAAGTATGATCATGTAGATGGACTTATGAGGGCGTATGTTAGACCTAAGACTTAGTGTATGTAAATAAAGTGTAAAGGAGAACCTGAATGGACACCAAAATCGTCCATACATAGCACTCCAAAGGCGCCTATTAAAGCATTTGACTAAGGGGTCATTTTGGAAATTTCACACTTTATTTTGTAAACTACTATAAATAGAATAATGTTGGGTTTTAGTCATTAGTTTTGATGAATATTGAAAGTTGTAACATTTGAAACACTCTCTCTTGTGAGAAAGGCCCCATGGCCGAAACCTAGTAACTATGGATTTCAGCTTGAGTATGGAATCACTTATGTTGGATTCAAGCTTGGAAACAGTAGATGCTTGGGAGATCGAGGTCACTCTTGTTCCAAAGTAAGAGATAGATGAATTTTTGTGCATAGCGTTAAGGGTCCAAGAGTGGAATAGGCTCTTGGGTTCTTAAGATTATGACTTCATGTAGTCTATCTATCTATCTCTTTATTTTATTGTAATCGTGTAGTTGTGTTCTTGTTATAACTATTTGTAGTTTGTATTGTGATAGTGAACCCGTGACTTTTTGTTGTTATAATATTATTCTTGTTTCTTCATCTTATTGTTGTAACTTAGTTTGGTTGGATCTAATTGGTTCAAGAATCCCTTTGATTAGTGGACTATTTTGGAGTGTGTTTCATATTCTCCTTGTTTGTAGTGTATCATTTGGTATCAGAGCATGGCTTGATATTATTCTTACAAGATCAATCTTGGGCTTACTTGTTAGAAAATAAAAAAAATTATTGAAAGGCTGAAAAATAAAAAAGAAGCAAATCTGTCCATTTGTGTTCTTGGCCGAAAATGTGTTATTTTTATGTCTTGGATGATATTTTTACTTATTTTATTGTTTTTAGTGTTAGTTTTTATCATATCTAATACTCTTGAGTCTAAATCTAAGTTTGAGCTTACATTGTTGGTGTTGGTGTTGTGAACATAAGGGTTGGCCGAATTATTGTTGAAACATTATTATGGTGGACTGTTTTGGCCTCGTGGTCTTTAGCTTGTTATTGTTATAAGCTTGGCCACATGATATTGTTGCTCATTGGTGGCCTAAGAACCATTTTATTGAAGTTGTTGTTGTCTTGGCCAATTTTTGAAGATATTGTATTATGAAAATTGGAAGTTGGCCATGTGAAAATTGTTGGTGTTCTTGGAGATTGTTGTTGGTTGTTCTTGGTGATTGTTGATGTTGTTCTTGAAGTTCTTCACAACCTTCATAGCTTATTAAAATAAAGTGAACATTAGATCTATAAATGTGACGGGAAAAAGGTGAAGCTTTGTTAGTCTTGAAAGACTAACCATCACTCATCAACTAGTCAATCACATCTCAACCACTTTCCAACAAATTTTCATGATTTAAGGACTCATTACACGTAAAGTCAAAGTCTTGAAACTTGCAATTGAAAAGGGCTCCATGACTTGTTTGAATTTCCCTCCTTAAACAAATTCCACCAAAGTCCAAATTGAAAAATTGACCAAGACTTGAAATTGGACAACAAAATTGTGTGGGACCGTGACCAATTATGTGGTTGCCATGTCATCACATTTTTAATGTTCATGCAACATAATTAAGCTCAAATTTTAGAATTCTTAGTTTCATTTTATTGTTTCTTAGTTTCATTTGTTGGTTCGAACACTAATTGACAAGCTAGTAAACTCATACTAGATTGTATATTAGTTTTGTGCCCGTTTGTTCATGTTAACATTCTTTGTATACTTTTCTCTTTTATGAATTCATTGTAAGATCTTGACTCAAGTACTATAAGATTTAGTTTGATTTTCAAATAAAAATCTATTCCAGACAAGAGTAGACTCGACCCTCAATCACTCACGAAGTACAAGTCGGTTTTCAACAGTTGTGAAACCAAGTGTGAGGTAAAAATCGAGAGTGAGAGTGTGGTGAGGCCTTTTTTGATCTAACAAGTTTTGTTGTTTTCTTTTGTTTGTTGTGACTTTTCTTTTAGGTACCATGGCTGCCTATAATCTCGATGCCACGTTTGATCGCATCAATGACAATATTGAAGACATGGAATGGAAAGTTGAAAGGCTACGCCAATTGCTACCTAAAATTATCCCACCAAATCCAATTCCTCGTGTATAAACACCTTATGATAAGAGCGTCTCAAAGGAAGAAGTGCGCTGCCATGACCCTCACTAAGGTGACGACCATATCTCATGTGAGCTACGAGGTAAAAACGCTATCCCCTACACTTGTCTAAGCTTATAATGTTATGATGTGGCTAGTAGTGGACAATTGGATGTAGTTGTAAATTTACCTAGAGTAGAGGTGTTTGAGTTTCCGTATTGGTGAATTTAGGTCACGTGAGGACCAATATCTTGTTGTAAGTACACAATCACTAGTTGATCCTTTAGATGACGAAATTGATTCTTTTTGTAAGAATGATTTATGTCCTTCTAGTGCTAGCCTTTATAACTTAAATAAGGTTCCATTACCAATTGACAAGAGTACTCACACACTAGTGGACCCTTGTAAAAACCAAGGTGAGTCTATATTGCTATACGAGTTGCCAACAACTAGTGAAGGCATGCAAAATGATCAATCGGGTGAAGATGACCTTGATTTATTTGAAAGTATAGGAAACCCAAATTGTTATTGTGATTGTGAAAGTGATTTTGGTCATAACCCCTTGGATGACCATGATGGTGTGAAGCTAAGTGGGGTTTACCCTTTTAAAATGGAGTATGACCGAAACCCATGCCCCTGGCTACTTCTCCCATTTGACCCTGGTGCCATCTTAGAGTATGGTAGGAGTAGTCTCGGCCCTTATTCTTTAATTATTGAGTGTGATCCCTTTGCTTCCCAAGATAGTTTATGTCTATGTAGGGACCACACTCTTGAAATAAAAAGTGTTGCATGCCTAGAAATGCTATCTACTCTTTCTTCGTGTGTTTCCTATGTTGAGCATACTAATGGCGGTGAACTTGAAACTAGTAAGTACTTGCATAGGGTCACCATAGTTGGAGTTGAATTGTGTGACACCTTTCTCTACCCTATTTGTGCTCAGGATATTTTCCTAGTGATATATAGGGTATGCCTAATTTTGAGGCGCCGCCAAGTGATCTTGGCCGAGGCCTAAGCCCTTGGTTACGACTACCATTTGATCCTGGTGCCAACTTGGGATGAAAAAGGGTTATTTTTGGTTTAGGCTAGTTTAGTTTTGGTGTTTATCCAAGCCA
The DNA here is from genome assembly GCF_002878395.1 of Capsicum annuum. NCBI lineage: Eukaryota > Viridiplantae > Streptophyta > Magnoliopsida > Solanales > Solanaceae > Capsicum > Capsicum annuum. The sequence goes on along the minus strand of NC_061117.1, from coordinate 214,094,698 downwards.
CTTCCTTTGTCACATTTGTACTAATCTCTTCATGTTTAATACAAAGGACCCGTGGATATACTTCAAATTTTTTCCCCCCTCGGCATGACATATTGATGTGTTTATTTTTGCTAACCCTAACCCTTGTGTCATGAGGATGTGTGCTTGTTTGTATTCTCTTGATTTTTCAAGGTATGGATTCGAGGTCGAATCATTTTCAAGAAGGAGAGGATGATACAAGTATGATCACGTAGATGGACTTATGAGGGAATATATTAGACCTGAGACTTGGCGTGTGCAAATAAAGTGCAAAGGAGCACCTAAATGGACACCAAAATCGTCCATACACAGCAGTCCATAGGCGCCTATTGAAGCATTTGACAAAGGAGTCATTTTGGACATTTCACACTTTATTTTGTAACCTACTATAAATAGAATAATGTAGGGTTTTAGTCATTAGTTTTGATGAATATTGAAAGTTGTAACATTTAAAACACTCTCTCTTGTGAGAAAGACCCCATGGCCCAAACCTAGTAACAAGGGATTTCAACTTGAGTGTGGAATTACTCGTATTGGATTCAAGCTTTGAAACGTTGGATGCTTGGGAGATCGAGGTCACTCTTGTTCCAACGTAAGAGATAGGTGAATTGTTGTGCGTAGTGCTAAGGGTCCAAGAATGGAATAGGCTGTTGGGTTCTTAAGGTTATGACTCTTGAAACCCAATTTTGGCTCACCATACTTAAAATTAGCACTTTTTAGGTTTTATGATTGTTAAATTGCACAATATGCAATTTTTCACATATTTTTTTGCAATTGTTGATAAATTATTGATAATCTGATTTAGTTTAAGATTTTATTCATTTAGTGTCATATTTTAATTTTATATAATTTATTGATAATTATTTTTAAATTCATAAATTTTAGAATTTTTATCAGTTTATTATTATTATTTTAATATTTTTGCACAGCCATTTGCATATGTACACAACACAACACTATAATTTTTTACTGCATAGTATAATTTTAATTATTTATAACATAATATATTTTTTCAATATAATTATATTTGTATTTACTGTTTATATTTTTCTGTAATTATACATCGGCATACATTATTTTGTACGTTATTTAATACGACCTATAAAGGTGAGTCGATTTAATTATTTTAATACATAGAACAATAAATTGGTCAAATCAAAGACTTCACTTTTAAATTTTTTTGACTTTTTTGCACCTATTATCCCAAATTTAAGGGATATGTTGGGTAAAAGTAAGTTTAATATTTTTTTTATATTATTATTTTCCTTTTTAATACTCCACACACACACACTAACACACAAACATATGCATAACACACACAGTCAGATCCCTTCTTTCTCTCTTAATTCACTCTCATCTCACGCTTTTTTATCTCTCTATCACTTCCACCGCCAGAATTGATTACCGGACGACCAACGATGATGATGCTGCCTGTCATTGCTCCTTCCTCCTCCAACAGCCGTCCCACTTCCCTCTCCCTTCTTTCCCATCACCCAACCAGTACTAGCCGATGCAGATTCTAGCCACCACCATGCTCCCCTCTCCCTTTCCTCTCTTTTCACTGCTGGCTTGCCGAAAGTGATGACCGGTGAGATCTATCCTAAAAACCCACCAGCCACCCCTTTTCCCCTCTCACCCGCCGCCGCTGCTTCGCCGAAATTTACCACCGGTGGGCTGTCCTGCCGGCAATACGCACCAACACTACCCCTCCCATTCTTTTCCACCATAACATTGAGAATCATATCATTTGGTGGGATTTTGCAATTTTGGTGATATGTTTTAGTCGAAATTTCAAAACTCAGGCAAACCTTGCTTTTTCTCCGTTAAGGGCTGCTTCTTTGGCTTATTTTTTTGCTACTGATTGTTATTGTTTGATGTATTTAACTTTGAATTTGTTCACTGTTGGTCCTATCCGTGTGGTTGTTCTTGACGATTTTGCTTTTACTAATATCAAATAAAATACCATATTACAATACTTGGCCAATGAAATTATCTCTCCATTTAGATATTTGAGGCCACCCCATTATAAATGACGGACTTTATTTTATCAAAGTTATTATTTTTATAATAAGGGCCCACACTTGGCCGATGAAGAAATTCTCCATCGATTTTTGAGGCCTGCACAAATAAAAAGACGGATATTACGTAAATAATTATGTAATAAAATAAATAAATTTGGGCGATGATGAAACTTTTATAACAACACAAAAGATTTTGCAATTCGTATTTTGGCAAGACGATTTAGGACGGCCAATCAATTGAGCAATCACTTCGTAGCCATAGTGTATTTAAAATTTAATCTGAGCCTACCTTTTAACGAAAATCATATTTTTATATACCTTTTCAATTTATTTTGATAATTATTTATTTGTTACTAACATTTTATTACAAGTGTTTATACAGGTTATTGAGAATACTCGTTGGGAGTAACATTCAAGGAAGACTTTAAATTTTATGTTGTATTTATATTCTTATACTTGTACAAATATTATTATAGTGAAAACTTTATTTTTGGGGTGTTGGGCGGAATTTTCTTTATTCATAAAAACTTCACCACGCGTTAGGCAAATTTAGGTCGTTAATATTTACATTAAAATTGATTTAGATATTTAATCCACAAATAATTCACTCTAAAAATATTACGTAATCTTTTTCTCTAAATAGATCTTTCATTATTCAATCTTTTTATTTTAATATGCACATTCTCATGTATTTTTGTTTATCTTAATACACTTTTTATACACATGCATATTTTTTACAATAATATAATCAATTTACACATTCTTTATATATATATATATTGTCTATATCATTTTAATACACATTTTATATTATGTATTTATAAACATAAATTTTTTCTTCCATTTTTAATAAACCTAAGTCTGACCGGGAACCACATTTGTGGATTCTGAAGGGTGCCTAACCTCTTTCTTCGAAATAATTTGAACCCTTACCTAGAATTTAAATTCGTTCGTAGATTAAATAAAGTCATACTCGTTAATAAATAAATAGGTTTTCTATTTTTCCTTAAAAATTAGGTGGCGACTCTGTATATAATTAATTCTTTTAGAGTCTATAATGTCATTCTCGTTTTGAACTTAGGTAAAAATCGGGTATGAAAGTTTGGCGACTCTGCTGGGGATGCAAGATTCTTACCATTACAGATTTAGGTAAATATTTACGTTTTTATACATTGTTATTTATTTCATACTAATTGTTTTGATTTATCACGTTTATATGGCTTAAATTATTTATTTGTTAATCGTTTTATATAAATTGTCATTCTGTTCATATTTCCTCTATTTTGGAAAACTAACACTCACACACATTGTACACGCAGATTGTACATTGTACTTTACCAAAAAATTTTCAAATCACCTTATTTTAGAGAGTTGGCGTATACGTGGTGAGCGGGAGTTTTACTGCCATGGGACCCCATGTCTTCTCATATAGGAAATCCCAATCCGTGTCTACCCACTCTTATTCAGCATCGGATAAGAACTAAAACAACACCCTTTAGGTACATTCATATTAGTCAATTTTGTTCAAGTGTCCAAAGGATTCACAATCCAAGTGACACAATATTATTTCTTTGTACATATTTGAAGAATTATTGTGTTTGTACATATTTATTTGCTCTAAATTGATCATTCTTTAGTGGGAAGGTGTAATCTAACATTAGCCGCGTATAGGTTTGAACTACGTTTTGACCTGATTCTTGTCTTGGCAAGATACGTAGGCAACCCTATAGTAGGGTTAGATCTCTTCACTGTTTTAGAATAATTTCTCCTGTATTTAAAAATGGGGAAATTTTCTGAAACAGTTCAAAAATACTTTTCAAATTCTTCAAGAGCAAAACCAATAGATCCTCAAATCCAAATCTTAATACATTAGTGCTTAGTCGGCCTACCTTCAATTCTTCACTCAAATTTGATTCATGGTATACATAGATTTTTCTTTCGAATGTCATAAACCATTAAATTTATGGCGTATCGATCTTTGCTTTTAAAAGCAAGGGTTATATTTTTCAGTAATAATAATCCTGCTAACTGCGGTGAAATAATGTCATAATTCTTTCAATGTCTGACTTTTTCAATCTTGTCAGTATACTAAAATTTCGTCAAAACTCTCCCCATGCATGACATCCATTCTCTCGATCATTTGATCAAAACAGTTTTAATGTTAAAAACAGTTTTTTCCTGGTCGTCTTTCGTATTATTTCTAAGGATGACCATTATTTTTTACAATTACACCATATTACATATAAATTCGCAAATTTACCTGAACTACACAGACCTGATTCTTGTTTTCACAAGTACGTAGGCAACCCTCAATTGGGTTCGGTCCCATTCTTTTAGAAAAATAATAAAATTTTGACTTTGTTTGTACCAATACAGTTAGGAGTGTGCATGAGAAAGAACAAATTGTTATGATGAAAAGGACCGACTTTATGGTAAATCATAAATTCTTTTTGTACCTTTTATCACACCTAAGTAATGCTTGAAAATTCTCTTCCATACATCTAAAACAAGAACGAAATCAACCTCATCGTTCTATGTGCATTGTGTGGTGAGCTTTAGTTTAATTCATTGGATTGCATTGTTGATCTAGAACTTGGCCTTAATGTCTGTTGAGGCAAAATTCTGAGTTGCACTTGATTTAGGAAAGGATTTTAGGCCTTCTTTGGACCGATTGAGCCTTTTACAGCCTTTCAAATTACATTGATCCCTAGCATTCCTCCTTTTGAGCCTAAAACTTTTTTGGACAACCACATTTGTGTCTATACCTTTTTGAGTGCTACATGCACCTTAGCCCTACCTCCTTGAGCGCACTAAATACGTGCAAATTGCAGACAAAGATTCAAGATCAGAGATGCAAAATGCAAAGAATATGTTATTCAGATGAACAGAAATGATAAAACCGGACTACAAAAGGAGCAAAACCCCCAAAAAAGAGAAAAAAAATAAAAAAATATAGTTTCTTGAAAAAAAAAGAAAAAAAAAATCCAATGCTAGATTCAAAAGAAGTCAAAGAAAATTCAAAATGAGGGGCGACACATCACAACAAAGAAGATCACACGTCAAAGCACAACAGATGTTGAAAGCACAAACACAGTGCAATGGTCATTTAGGAATTAGTTACTTTTATTTCAAATATTATCCTACCCGTCTCCAAGCCTACATTACAAGCCAATAGTAAGTTCTATGAGAGCCTATTTCAAGTGTGCTCATATTAGTGGATACTTACATGAAGGTCAAGCCTATGGTATCACAATTGCATGCATTGAATTTCTTTCTGAGTATAAGTGTATTTCTCTATATGTACCCAAATTCAAAAAGGAAAATTACTCAATTATGTGCAAAATAGGACTTTCTTTTACTCAAATATGTGTGAAATGAGACATTGTTTCTGGAGAAGGAACTTGAAGCATGAGGATAGACATAGCTCAAAACTTTGTTTGAAGCAAGAAGAATAAATCTTGTCGATACTTAGGTGTGTCTAAGGTACCACTTGAAACTATAGGATTTACCCTATAGTCGATCTCAGTTAGATGGGAAAGAGATGGGGGAATTCTTATGCATACTACTAATTATTGATACCAGCTGAAGTCAAGACCTGATCGCGTCTTCTTCATCTTTCAGCACTTTTTACCAAGAAAATGCAAAATTCTTTCTTTCTTTTTTCAAGACGCCCAATTTCATATGCGGCCATTTGTTTTATCTTTCATTCAAAGTGACCATTTTCACATACATGAATTTTAACTTTTTTATTAAAGGAGCCTAATTTTGAAATACGAGAATTTTTTTTACTTTCCATTCAAGATGCCCATTACATGCAGGGCATTTTTTTACTTTTTATTCAAGGTACGCAATTTTAAAATATGGCATTTGAATTTTCCTTTCAAGAACATATCTTTAAATATTAACATTTTATTTTTTAGTTAAGCGTCCATCTTTGAGTTATTTTTTTTATATTTTTTGAAGTCCTGCTAATTGAGGGGCTATAAATTTCAGTCACCTCACTAGTTGAGGGCCTCAGTTGTCGTAGACAATCGAAGATGACAATCTACATCAGTCTCTTTAGACAATCAGAGATATCATGCAACAATCAACATAGTCTTCGTAGACAATCGAAGATGACATTCAATATCAGTCTCCATAGACAATTGGAGATATCATTCGTAAGTCTTTATATACAATTGAAGATGATAATCAACATTAGTCTCCATAGATAATTAGATATATCAACATCAGTCTTCGTAGACAATCGAAGAAGACAATCAACATCAGTATCCATAGATAATTGGAGATGTCATTAGGTATTCGTATACTATCGAAGACATCATCATATCAACTTAAGTCTCCATAGAAAATTAAAGATATAATACATCAGTCTTCATAGACAATTGAAGACAACAATCATCATCAGTCTTCATAGATAATCAAAGGCAACAATCAACATCAATCTCTATAGAAAATTAGAGATGTCATACATCAGTCTCCATAGATAATTAAAGATATCATCCGATAGCGACCCAAGACTACCCCCTAGTTGTCACACGGTTTTTACGACCCCGAAGGACCACAAGCTAACCCATGAATGATATTTGTTATGAGCACTGAATAATAATACTATAATTAATGCAGAAAATGGGATGAAATGCCATAATGTTTAAAGCATCTAAAATACTGATAAATAACAACATTTGATAAAAATTAAACACTATCTGAAAACTAGTATGAAAAGCCTCTAACTGAATCTGTTTAAAAGTGGAGTTGATGGGACAATCCCCCAACTAACTCCGACTATTGAGCTACTGCTAAACTGTGATACTAAAATAAAAAACATATCATTAAAAGATGAGGACTCACTGCTAAATATACTGCTGCTAGCTGAATCTGAATCTACTATGCGTTGTCGGGAACCTGAGCGTCCGAACATATGATATAAAGCATCATAGTATAGGAAAGTATGCGTCAGTACGTGGTAATGCACTGGTATGCTAGATGAGGTAAGGCTAAATGTAAGGGTTCATATGCATGAACAATAACTAACTAAATAAGAGTAACTAAACATGGGAGTACATGGAGAATCTGAGAATACTGTAAATGTTGAGAGTGCAATCATACATATACATAAATATGTAAACGGTATCTGACAGTCCTGATTCTATAGAACTGGAATAAGTTCTAAACTAAAGACTAAAACTAAAATTGAAACTGTAGGAGGTAATTATCTAACCGACGTGTCCCTTGCTGAACTAATTGGCGTCGAACTTATAACCCCAGATGGAAGGGTACTAATATCGTGCCATGGCTACTAACACTAGAAAACCTGGATGCCAAGCCTAACTAATGGGTGACATCTGGGCGGAGCCAAGCCTAATCTGACGGTGACCCCTGGGAGGTAGTCAAGCCTAGTCTGATGGGTGACTCCTCATCCTGTGCTGGATACACAGTTCTGGAGTACAGGGATTGCTACTAACGACTCTACCCATATGATGGGGAAGCCATCATCCTTGCTCTCGCTCGGTCTGAATCCTACACCCAACTGAAAGATACTGAATTGAGTATACTGGACTTGACTGGACTGGACTGAGATTGAGTTTACTGAGTTTTTTTAAGTTCTATAATTAACTGAGTTCTACAGAGTTCTATAATAAATTGAGAGTACTGATTGTGACATGACTGATAGTATTCTGTAAATGACACTGGCTCTAGGTAAATAGCTAAATTGTCGAGTATTAAATACCCCCAAGACTCAATAGCATGAAAAGTAAAGCAAATCATAATCTTGAATAACACAACAATGTTCACTTGGTCATGATTCATTCATAGAAATATTTCATCAAACACTTGTAATGCATTAACTTGTACATGAATGGAATCACATAATAACATGTCATGCCTACACTAGTCAATTCACATAAGCATTTTATCAAACACTTGTAGGGCATAAGCTTGTACATGATTAAGATCTATTAATAACATCTCATGATTACTCTATCTACTTTACATAGGCATTTTAGCAAATACTTGGGGAGCATGAGTATTTCACATAATAATGTTCATTACATAAACATCATGAATACAATACTTAATTGTTGTAACACCCTAATTTTTTGAACCAGAATGCTACACGGTGCCTATGACCACGAAGGACCACAAGCTAACCCATGACTAATATTTGTACCTGTACACTGCATAATATACATGATGAATGCGAAAAACATGAACAATAGCCCATAAGGTTCAACTAAATAAAGAATCTATCAAAATATAACATCCATGTGGGGTAATGAATACCCAAAACAATTGAATCTAAATCAAAATTGAATACAAACCTGAACTAAATCTGAAAGCCTATAAGTACTCTCTAAATAAGGAGATAAAGGAACATGTCTCCAACTAACTCCGTAAAACTAAAAGCTAACTGAGACAATAACTGAATCAAATCATATCATCCTCGAATGAAGAGGACTCACTATAACTCTGTATACTGGAATGCTACTACTATTGCGGATCTGGAGCTCATGTCTCTTGACCTATGGTGTAACATAAAAATAAAGCACCATAGCAAAAATACGTCTGTACATGGGGATGTACTGAGAATACAAGTGAGGTAGGCTAAATGTCAAAGGGTTTACATGCATGAGCAATGCTAACTAATTGACTGATATGAATGTGACAGTGCAAACATGAATGCATAGTAATTGAGATTGTGAATATGTGATAGATAAATCTGTACACTAATACATGGTTTACTGATAACTAATCAGGACTGATACTGTAGTTATGATAGCATGGGTGATTGTATCTGACAATCCAGAATCTGATGGAACTATTTGAGTTCCACACTGTAATTAAATTGACTGTATGTGATAGTCCTGATGTACTAAAATCTGAAGAACTATCTTTTTTTACTGAGACTGATGCTGAAACTGTGGGAGGTAGTTGTTTAACTGACATGCCCCATATGTGCCATTATGGCTAAGTTTAGGGTCCAATCTCTGCCCTGATTGGAAGGGTGTCAATACTGTGCCATTGATAAGAACAACGTGTGAGTAACCCTCATATAACAGGTAACTCTAGTGAGAATGGTGAGAACCCTCGTATAATAGGTTAAGCCACCTCATCTACCCTCATATAATAGGTTGCGATGTCTCAACCTATGCTGGCTACATAGTTCTGGAATGCAAGGATGACTGCTAGGAATCACAACCTCATATAATAGGTGTGTTCCCATCCTTGGGTTCGCTCGGTGCTAACTTCTACTCCCATCTGAAGAGACTGAACATGAGTAACTGACTGTATGTAGACTGAACTTACTGAATTTCATTAACTGATGGAATACTTTTGATATCTGATAACTGACTAAGATCATGAGGTTTTCCTGAGTCACATGACTGACTGATTTCTATTAATTCATGGCTTGATTTTGGAGATAGTGAAGCATGACAAGGCTCTAGGCATACATCTATATTTTTTGGGTACAAGTACCTCCTAGACTCGATGGAAGAAAACTGACACACATGACTGACTTGAGTACGTGACCAACATCAATAATCCATAATATCATAACTTAGGGAATTGCATGAAGTGCATGGATATCATACATTTTGTACATAAGTAGGATTTGCAAGTAAGTATGGCATAATCTCATAATACTAGTTTATGAACATCCCAACAACATTTACAAGACACAATATCAACATGAAAATCATTGGAACATAGGGGCATATCATGAATCCTTCACTTAGTCACAATTTAGCTATATTGCATGATTTCCAGTTCCTTAGGAATTTTATCAAACACCTTGCATGCACTCTTTTAAGGCATAGGTATATTTATCTATTCGACCATCTTAATCCATCCAAAATTTATGAGTTTCAACTAACCTATTCACATGCTTCATGAAAACACATCAAGATACAACCTTGAATCCAAACAACAATCATCAATATGAATATAGTCATAATACGACAAGGAAATCACAATTTATAATTTAAAACATGATTCTTTAGCTGTATGGATGAAAGGGACCCATGGATGAACACTATGCATACCTTAGTGATTGAATCTTAAAAGATATCTAATGTTTCTGAAGGTTCTCGAAGAATTCCTTAGGCTTGCTCTTGAGGAGATGATCTTGAGAGAAAACCCTAATCTTGTGGTTGAGAGTGTATGAGAGAGCTTTTTGAGATGTTTAACTAAAGAGAATGGAAGATAATATGCTCCTTGAGGGTTATAAGTTATGGGAAGGGAAGGGAAAATACCAAAATACCCTTAATAAAATGTCCCTCAATTGTTGTAAAAAATAGCTGAAAACATTCGGGACAAGCCGTCATACTGGTGATAAGTCGTTACGAATTGTCGTCACAAAAAGGTAAAATTTTATTTTTCTGGTTAAGGTTGACGACATTGGTGATAGGCCATCACGGGCGGGATGGCTTGTCATAAAATGTTGTCTCTGGGGGTGAAATATTCCCAGTGATGACGACATTGGTGATAGGCCGTCACGGGCGTGACGGCTTGTCACGAATGTCGTCACTCAGTTTCCCAGTCTGACATGCCGGAGTAAAATGGACATAACTCCTTGATCCGATATCGGATTTAGGCAAAATTGATATAGTTGGAAAGATAATTAAATTATCAACCTGTTAGTGGGTCATGAGCTCAGAGATTCATAACATAATGAGAGATATTCTCATTTGAAGTTTACTATACCAATATCCTTCTGAAGAATTCAATCAGTAAGGAAATATTTTGATTCGTCTATTAGCTAGGACAGTTTTGAGGCCTTAATATGCATCAAACTTGATCATATAAATACCAAATAAATAAAATTTATTACTCATAAGTTCAAAGAATAATTCTAAAAATTTCTAAACTTTTGGGGTATTACAATATCTCTCCCTTGGGAACATTTGTCCTTAAATGAGAATCAACTAAGAGGGGATAAAAGACAAACTCAACATGACTTAACCTGAATAACTAAAATCTAATCTCATGACTGACATGATAAATATACTAAACTCGTGCATATCTAATACATGGATAACTGATACATGAATGCATAACTGAGTAATTTGATAAACTGAGTTTCTCAAGATGAGAATGCATAGCTAATGGATGATCTTATAACTGAACTGATACATGAATTCATGATTGAGTATGCAATGGTATTAGGTACCAAGTTTTATGATGGGAACATGAACATAAAACTGAATAAGCTTAAGGAGAACTATTAGCTTGAGCTTGATCTGAATTGGCAGAGAAGAGGTGAGGATACTTGGTATGCATATCTGCTTCTGCTTCCCAAGTAACTCTCTCATGAGACTGATTTTACCAAAGAACCTTGACTAAAGGGACTTCTTTGTTCCTCAATCTATGAGTCTGATAGTCTAAGATTTTGACTGGAATCTCTTCATAAGAGAGGCTGTTCTGAATGTCAATGCTCTGAATAGGGACTACAACTTCTAGGTCATCTATGCACTTCTTGAGCAAAGAGACATAGAAGACTGGATGAACTGAGGCTAGGTCTGAAGGCAATTCGAGCTCATAAGCTACCTTGCCGAAGCGACTGTAAATCCTCTAGGGACCGATATATTGGGGACTGAGTTTCCCTTTTTTGTCGAACCTCTTCACTCCCTTCATGGGACAGATCTTAAGATAGACATAATCATTGACCTCGAATTCGAGATCCTTTCTACGAACATCTGCATAAGACTTCTGTCGGCTCTGATCAGCCCGAAGTCTCTCTTTGATAAACTGAACCTTCTATAAGGCGTTGAATAGCAAGTCAGGACCTATGACTGAGGCCTCACTAACTTCGAACCAACCAATTGGAGATGTACATCTCCTACCATAGAGAGCTTCAAATGAAGCCATTTGAATACTAGAATGATAGCTATTATTGTATGCAAATTTAATCAAAGGTAAGCGGTCATCCCAACTACCCTTGAAATCAATTACACACGCTCTTAGGATATCTTTAAGATTCTGAATTGTCCTTTCTGCCTGACCATCTGTCTAAGGATGAAATGTTGTACTGAGATGAACACGGGTACCAAAACCCTTTTGGAATGCTTTCTAAAAGTGAGAGGTGAATTGGGTACCTCTGTCTTAGATGATAAATAATGGAACACTGTGTAATCTAATCAACTCCCTGATATAGAGTTTGGCATAATCTTCGGTTAAATAAGAAGTAAAAATTGGAAGGAAGTAAGCTGACTTGGTCATTCTATGTACAATGACCCAAACTGAATCATGCTAATGACGAGTGATAGAAAAACCTGTCACGAAGTCCATGTTCACTTCTTCGCACTTTCAAGTAGGAATGGTAAACTGCTGCATGGAGCCACTAGGTTTTTGATGCTCTATCTTAACCTGCTGACATGTAGAGCACTTAGCCACAAATTCTATAACATCTCTCTTCATCCTACTCCACCAATAGATCTCCCGCAAGTCACGATACATCTTAGTGGCCCCTATATGAATAAAGTATCGCGCACCATGCCCTTCTGCAAGAATTCACTGCCTTAAGTCATCTACACCTGGAATACACAGACGACCCTGACGACGAAGAACACCATTTCCCCCTTAGGAGAAAAGCTCTACTTTCTGATTCTGAACAGACTCTTTTAGCTTGACAAGGCTAGGATCCCTGTCTTACTTCTCTTTAACCTCGGAAACTAGAGATGAGTCTAAACTACTCTAAACACATACACCACCCTCTGAAGAGTTGACTAAGCGAACGCCTAGTCTAGCAAGCTTATGGATATCTTGAGCTATCTTCTTTTTGCTATCCTCAACGTGATAAATACTACCCATGGAGAGTATACTGAGAGCGTCGGACACAATGTTGGCCTTTTCTGAATGGTAAAGTACACTCATGTCATAATCTTTCAAAAGCTCTAACCACTTTCTCTGACAAAGATTGAGATTTTCTGAGAAAATACGTACTGGAGACTCTTGTGAGCTGTGAAGACATCAACATGAACTCCGTATAAATAATGCCTCCAAATACCATGGATGCTAACTCAAGATCATGAGTAGGATAATTCTTCTCATAGAGATTTAATTGTCTGGAGGCTTAGGCTATGACCTTACCATGCTACATGAGGACACAACCTAAACCTACTCTGGATGCATCACAATATACTACAAACCCATCTAAACCATCTGGAGAAGCTAAGATTGGAGCTGAGGTAAGTCGAGTCTTTAATTCCTGAAAACCCTTCTCGTATTAATCTGATCACTTAAACTTGACATTCTTCTGAGTCAATATGGACATGGGAGACACAATAGAATAAAATCCCTCGACAAAACGTCTTTAATAGCCAGCCAAATCCAAGAAACTCCTGATATCTGATGGAGATACTGGGCGAGGCCAGTTTCTCACCGCTTCAGTTTTTTGAGGATCTACTCTAATTCCATCACCGGAAATAATATGGCCAAGGAATGCTACTGATCTTAGCCAAAATCTTAGCCAAAATTCATACTTACTGAACTTGGTGAATAACTGATGATCTCTGAGAGTCTGAAGAATAATTCTGAGATGATCTGAATGATCATGCTCTGTGCGAGAATAGACCAGGATATCATCTATTAAGACTATGAAGAACACGTTCAAATACAACTTGAACACACAGTTTATCAAGTCCATAAAAGAGGATGGAGCATTGGTAAGACCAAAGGACATGACTAGAAATTTAAAGTGACCATACCGAGTATGAAAAACTATCTTCGAGATGTCATATTCCTTAACTCTGAGATGATAGTAGCTTGATTTGAGGTCTATCTTGGAAAAATAACTGGCACCCTAAAGTTGGTTAAACAGGTCATCTATTTTGGGAAGTGGATACCTGTTCTTGACAGTAACTTTGTTGAGCTGGCGGTAATCAACACACATCCTAAGAGAGCCGTCTTTTTTGTACATGAATAAAACTGGTGCACCCCATGGGGATATACTGGGACTGATGAATCTCTTATCTAAGAGATCCTTCAACTGATCCTTTAGTTCCTTGAGTTCTGCTGGAGCCATTTTGTGTAGTAGAATAGAAATAGGCTGACTGTATGGAAGTAGATCAATGCCAAAGTCTATTTCCCTTTCGGGAGGAATGCCTGGAAGGTGTTTAGGAAAGACATCTGAATATTCATTAACCACTGAGACTGATTCTAAGCTAGGAGATTTGGAACAGGAATCCTTAACATGTACGAGATGATACACGCACCCCTTAGAAATTATTTTCCTTGCCCGAAGGTAGGAAACAAGCTGACCCCAGATTGGTGAAGTACTACCCCTCCACTCTAAGATGGGTTTATTCGGGAACTGAAACTAAACTATCCTATTTCTGCAGTCGACTATGGCATAGCAGGAATGAAGCCAATCTATTCTGTGAATGACATCAAAATTAGTCATCTCTAATTCGACTAAACCTGCTGACGTGGATCTCTGAAATATCATAATCGGGCAGTTCCTATATACCCACCGAGCTATAATGGTTTTACCTACTGGGGTAGAAACTAAAAAGGGCTCTGTTAAAATTTTAGAACTGATTCCAAAGTCGCCTGCTATGTATGGAGTAAAAAAAGACAAGGATGCACCTGGGTCTAGAAAAGCATAAACATGAACATAGAAAATCTGTAACGTAACAGTAATGATATCAGGAGAATTTTTCTGATCTTGTCGAGTCTGAAGAGCATAGTGTCTGTTTGGGCGTTGCCCACTAGTAGCACTAGAAGCAGCACCGTGCTAGTTTGGACACCTGGACTGAGCTGTGGAATGATTCTGCTGACCCTGAGGACCTTGCTGAGGAAAGTCTCTAAATTTGTAGCCTAGCTTTCCATAACTAAAACAAATGCCACTACCCGCTCTATACACACCCTGATGGTGCTTACCGCAAGTTTGACACTGAGGATAAGTGCGGGTACTTCTAAAACTTCCCTGAGATTTAGAGCCTGGTGCTCTATCTCTGTTGCCATCTCTAAATTTTGGCACTAAGGCACTAGCGAAGGAAGGGGCTGGAACTGCTGACTTAGGATGAAACTGTGAACGGTTTTCTCCCTCTGATTTGGGCTGAGCAAAACTGAAACTACCTGATCTTTCTCTCTTGTTCTACCTCTCCCAAGTCTTAAACTTCTGCTCCTCTATTTGCTGGGCAGGGGTCATGAGTCTGGCTAAAGTCATATTACTGTTCAGCATCGCCGACCTACACTTATTTACCACGCTATCATTCACCCCTAACACAAAGTTGCTCATTTTAACCCTGCTATCTGCAACCACATGAGGGGCATATCTAGCTAACTAAATATATTTGAGAGAATACTCTTTAACCGTTATATTTCCTTGTCTGAGGTTGATGAACTCAAGAACTTTGGCCTTCCTCAGCTTTTGGGGAAAGAATCTATCTAAGAAATCCATGAAAAATTCTTCCCACTCAATAGAACCTCCATCCTCTACCCTCTTAGACTTCCACTATTTGTACTAAGTATGAGCCACATCTTGCAACTGGTATGCGGCTAACTCAGCACTCTCAACAGAAGTAATACCCATGATGTCAATGACCTTCTGGACTTGGTCAATGAATTCCTGAGGGTTTTCATCAGACTTAGACCCAAAGAAAGATGGAGGGTTCATTCGGGTGAAGTCCCAAATCCTAGCTACGGCTGAGTTGACCATTGGTTTAGCCAAAATAACTGGTGGCTGTTCATTCTGAGCAGCCACAGACTGAGCAAGTGTGGTGAATGCAACCCTAAACTCTACATGAGAAACATGTTTGCCCAAAGGATCTTCGGGATGAGAAGCTGGTTGGTTTCTGCTCTTTGGAGGCATATTCTTAAATAAGAGGAGAATGGCTTAGACTGAAAGTTTAACTTGAGATTATTCTCACTAGCATGACATGAATACTGAAAGAAAGGAAACTGTTCCTAAAATATCTCATAGCCTCCGGCATATAAATATGGTGCGTAACACACCCATGTACAAGACCTTACTAGATGTGGCTTTTGAACTTCCTACGACTCTATTGAACCTTAGGCTCTGATACCAACTTTGGAGCACCCCAACTTTCTAAACTGGAATGTTACACGATACCTATGACCCCGAAGGACCACAAGCTAACCCATGACTGATATCTATACCTGTACACTCCATAATATACATGAAGAATGCAGAAAACATGAAAAATAGTCCATAAGGTTCAACTGACTAAAGAATCTGACAAAACATAACATCTATGTGCGGTAATGAATACCCAAAATAACTAAATCTGAATCAAAATTGAATACAAATCTAAACTAAATCTGAAAGCCTCTAAGTACTATCTGAATAAGAGGATGAAGGAATATGTCTCCAACTAACTCCATAAAACTAAAAGGTAACTGAGATAATAAATGAATCAAATCATATCATCCTCAAATGAAGAGGACTCACTGCAACTTTGTATATTGGAATACTACTGCTACTGTGGATTTGGAGCTCGTGTCTCTGGACCTATGGTGTAACAAGAAAAGAAAGTACCATAGCGTAAATGAGTCAGTACGTGGTGATGTACTGAGTATACGAGTGAGGTAGACTGAATGTAAAATGGTTTACATGCATGAGCAATGCTAACTAACAGATTGATATGAATGTGAGAGTGCAAATATGTATGCATAGAAAACTGAGATTGTGAATGTATGATAGCTAAATTTGTACGCTAATACATGGTTTACTGATAACTGATCATGACTGATATTGTAGTTTTGATAACATGGGTGACTGTATCTGACAGTCTTGAATCTGATAGAACTATGAGTTTTGTACTATTATTAAATTAACTGTATCTGACACTCCTAATATACTAAAATCTGAAGAACTATCAAAGTTCTTTTACTGAGACTGATGCTGAAACTGTGGGAGGTAGTTGTTTAACCGACATGCCCCATATATACCATTATGTCTAAGCCAGGGTCCAATCTTTGCCCTGACTGGAAGGGTGTCAATACCGCACCACAGATAAGGACAACGTGTGAGGAACCCTCATATAACAGGTAACTCTAGTGAGAATGGTGGGAACCCTCATATAACAGGTTAAGACACCTTATCTACCCTCATATAAATGGCTGCGATATCTCAACCTATGCTGGATACATAGTTCTGGAATGTAAGGATTACTGCTAAGAATCACACCCTCATATAACAGGTGCATTCCCATCCTTGGGTTCGCTCGGTGCTAACTTCTACTCCCATCTGAAGAGATTGAACATGATTAACTGACTGTACGTGGACTGAACTTACTGAATTTCATCAACTGATGAAATACTTCTGATATCTGATAACTGACTGAGATCATGAAGTTTTCCTGAGTCATATGACTTACTGATTTCTATTGATTCGTGGCTTGATTTTGAAGATCGTGAAACATGACAAGGCTCTAGGCATACATCTATATTTTTTGGGTACAAGTACCTCCTGGACTCGATGGAAGGAAATTGATGCACATGACTGACTTGAGTACGTGATCAACATCAATAATCCATAATATCATAACTTGGGGAATTCTATGAAGTGCATGGATATCATAGATTTTGTACATAAGTAGGATTTGCAAGTAAGCATGGCATAATCTCATAAGACTAGTTCATGAACATCCCAACAAAATTTACAAGACACAATATCAACATGAAAATCATTGGAACATAGGGGCATATCATGAATCTTTCACTTAGTCACAATTTAGCTATATTGCATGATTTCTAGTTCCTTAGGCATTTTATCAAACACCTTGCATGCACTCTTTTAAAGCATAGGTATATTTATCAATTCGACTATCTTAATCCATCCAAAATTTATGGGTTTCAACTAACCTATTCACATGCTTCATGAAAACACATCAAGATACAACCTTGAATCCAAACAATAATTGTCAACATGAATATAGTCATAATACGACAAGGAAATCATAATTTATAATTTAAAACATGATTCTTGATCTCTATAGATGAAAGGGACCCATGGATGAACAATACGCATACCTTAGTGATTGAATCTTGAAAGAGATCTATTGATTCTGAAGGTTATTGAAGAATTCCTTAGGCTTGCTCTTGAGGAGATTGTCTTGAGAGAAAACCCTAATCTTGTGGTTGAGAGTGTATGAGAGAGATTTTTGAGATGCTAAACTAAAAAGAATGGAAGATAATACACTCCTTGATGGTTATAAGTTGTGGGAAGTGAAGGGAAAAGACCAAAATACCATTAATAAAACATCCCTCAATTGCTGGGAAAAATAGTTGATGACATTCGTGACAAGCCATCATACTGGTGATAGGTGGTCATGAATTGTCGTCACAAAAAGGTGAAATCTTAGTTTTCTGGTTAAGGTTGACGACATTGGTAATAGGCCGTCATAGGCGTGATGGCTTTTCAAAAAATGTCATCACTGGGGGTGAAAATCTGCCAAGGCTGACGACATTGGTGATAGGCCGTCACGGGCGTGACGGCTTGTCACGAATATCGTCACTCTGTTTCCCAGCCTGACATGCCGGAGTAAAATAGGCATAACTCCGTTCTCCGATATTAGATTCAAGCGAAATTGATATCATTGGAAAGATAATTAAATTATATATATGTTGGTGGGTCATGAGCTCAAAGATTAATAGGACAAAGAGAAATATACTCGTTTGAAGATGACTATACCAATATCCTTCTCAAGAATTCAATCGGTAAGGAAATTTTTTGATCTTCTATTAAATAAGACACTTTTGAGGCCTTAATATTCATCAACCTTGATCATAGAACTAACAAGGAACTAAAATTTATTACTCATAAGTTCGGAGAATAATCCTAAAAATATATGAACTTTTGGGGTATTACAATTGCAAATTCAAGAGTTTATCATGTAATTCAGATAATTCCCCCTAAATACTATTCTATTTTTCATGAATCTTATCATAATCATAGATTGAAAACCAAATCAACATCATAGATGTATTATTCACTTTATAAATTTAAGGTTCTATCAAGATAATCACATATTTGTTATGTACTTGTTATTTAATTTCATGAAACTTGCATTTAAATCATGGATTGGAACCTAACTAATATTATAAACACGAATTCAAACATGGAAATCATAAATACATCATCTTTGTACTTTAAAAAAAAGATTCTTGGACTTCATGGGTGAAAGGGACCCATGAATGAACATCTAACATACCTTAATATGTGAGATTCTTGAAGTTCTTGTAGGAGTTCTTGAGTTTGACCTTGATTCTTGAACTAGGGTTTTGCCCTTTGAGAGAGAGTGGCTTGCTTCTTGAAAAAATAGTGAATTAATGAGCAATTTGTGCTCTTTTAGGGCTTGATTGCGTGTTTGGGTTGACTGGGATTGAGGGAAAAATACCCTAGTACCCTCAAAATTAAAACTCAGAATTAACTGAAAATCCCAATTTTGTATGCTGGCGCGACACGGTGAGATCGTGCCAGCTCACTGGATACTAGAGAACTCAAAACTGGAGATTTGACACGACGTGGCACCATTACGCCAACCCACTGCATGGGAATTTACTCCTTGGCAGGACGTGCCATTATCGCTAAGTCACAGTGGAAGTGACAATTGTGAAAAAGTCTAGTGGCGCGTTGTGGTGGTACCGCATTGTCTCATTGGAAAATGACAAATTCCATTTGGACTGCCTCCGCGATACGCTGGAGTACCAGGTGGTACACTATCTTACTAAAATGGCTCTAACTCTTTGGCCGGGTGTCAGATTTGGGCAAATTTGGTATCGATGGAAAGCTTATTCAATTTCCCACATGATGAAAATTCAAAATATTGAAAGTTACATATGTATAAAAGTTTATTCATATTTAAAGAAAGTCTTTGATATTTTTGGGATGAATTAAAGCTAAGCAAAAGTACAGGGTGTTACAATATCATCCCCGTGGGAACATTCGTCCTCAAATCAGACTGATTAAGTTGAGGACTGCTGATAGACTGAGCTGAGACATTGAACATGTACAGTGAAACATGACTACATGGCTGAACTACTGACAAACTTAGTTTCCATACTGAACGTGCATATCTGATGCATGGAATAATGACTAAACCGAGTAATGAATGCGTGACTGAATTTACAATGATAACTGATACTAAGATTATAGTTGTAGCTGAACATGGAATTGAGAAGATCTAAGGAAGACTGTTACCTTAGGATAGGAACACTAATAAGCCTAAGATTATTTACTGAACATGTATGAACAGGAACATGAGAACATGCATGAGTCTGAAATATGATACACAAACTAAATATTGTGAACTGAACTGAACCCTTAAGCACATAGATTACGGCTGAGATTAGAACTAGAGGTTCAACTGTGAGGACCCATTACTCCAACTGTATTAGTTACATAAAGAGAAAATGGTCGTTACATAAAGGAGGTTATAGTGCATCTCCCCCTTGGGACACTATGTCCCTCGAAGAATGTTGACTTAACTGAGATACTGAGGAAAAACTGAGACGATGCACGGGGCACCTATGAACTGAATCATAACTGAATATCTGGGATCTAAAACTGAGACATGAAATATGAACTAGGATGAAATTGTTACTACTAGGATGCTCTATCTTGGAATGGTCATACGCATGAAACTTTGGATAGTATAACTAAATGGAAAGATTGGCAAGCATACGAACTTATCTGCCTGACTGCTAACCTGTAGTACTGGCTTTACGGACTAACTCATACTAAAAACTTATACTCAACTAGAGCAGTTCTTGACACTGTTTCTATAGTGTTCTACTAACTTTAGGGAGCAAGGAAATCTTGGCACGGTCTAAATAAGACATCTGAACAAGAAATCATAACATGGCTATAATTTTGTAACATGGAGTAAGGCCTAAAAAAACACCTTCTAAGATAGATTTACTAAGACTTGTGCACTGCAGCTACCAATTTTCAAGCTTAGCACATTTTTTGAATACTTTCTCAACTATACTCTCCTTCTTAGCACAACACTTCGCCTGAAACTGGTGAAAAGATTTACACGAGTGCTAAGCACGAATGCATAAACATACTAGCTTATCTGTTTGATTAAACTTCTGATGGTTGAATACTGGCCACTTAAGATTGAACTATTCATAGCCTAAATAACTGGATTGAAACTGTAGAGTACTATGCATATGAGGTAAGGACTGACTGAGGAACGTAAGGTAACTGAATATGAATTCATGGAAACTATTCTTATTTAAGAATGCAAGACTGAGCGTATAACCTAATTCTGAAATGGTCAATAAGCTAAAGTATTGAAATACTGATAGCTGAATAACTAGTGACTATACGTTAGGGTCAAGCAAACCTGAAACTGAACTGAGCCACTGAGCTGACTGCTGAATTGGGACTGTGACTGAGATTCATATTGGAACTAAAGGTTGGGATATGATCAAACATGGATATTGAATGAATACTGGATCTGAATCTGCGTGAGGGAGACTGTCATAAATTGAGGATCTGAATATACAACCACACTCTGCCTTCTCTTATTTTCTTCTCTTCTTTCAACAACTAAATACATCCTCCTTCTAGCCATTCACTTACGTACAAACATGACATTCACACCTATCTTTATGACTATATCCTTGGGTAAAATGAGCGCGCACTAATCTTACTTAACACAAAACATTTACCCTACTCTCTTTCTTTTAAGCAATCACTCATCACTACCTCCTCTCATAAGAAGAGTTCACTGAAAGGCTAAAACATCAGAACATAAAACATGAATGGACACTACACCAAACTTGAAACTTAACTGAGGCCTGATAAATAGAATATCAACATCATGGATTTATCAAGAGGTCTAACTAAGGGTATACATGACCTAATCTAAATTTAGCTGATTATTAGGAGAGTAACATGAGTACTAGAATTAAACATACTATAAAACATGAGTACATGAGTCATGAGCGACATGACCTGTGTTTTGAGTTTCTATATTCATGGAACATGATTCGTAACACTAAGTGATCTAGAATCCCTTATACTTGGAATTGTAAACGTGTATGATTTTCGTTAATATGCATGAATATGAACTATGATCATAGAGCTAATATGTAAGGAATGAGTACTGCCATTACTGACATTACTAGTAGAATCTAAAGCCTAACTTGGTTACTTATTCTACTATCTCCCCGTTAGCTTAAAGTCGTCATTTTAAGTTTGTGAATAACTTAATAAACTCTAAATCATACTGAAACCACTTTGCTCTGGAGTCTGAGATACAATAGTACTCATAAACTCTGAACTCATACTGAAGGACTACTCTTGATAACGTAAAGTCCCCCACTTAGTACTTTCTTCTGATACACAATTCTTAGATTTCCATAGCCCCAACAATCATCATATAGCAATATCAACACCGACAAACCTTAGAATTCTCACTCTTCTTTCTACTAGTTCAATCTAGAGATTCAACTTAGATTAACTAAAACTAAGGTAATACTCCCCCATTCATTCAATGATTAGTCTGTTAGAAAACTGGAACATAAAGACTCTATTATTAAAATCAACTGAAGGGATCTTCTAGAATACTGTAACTGAGCAATTTCTACATACTCGCCTGGATGGAATGGGTTGACTTACTGAGGTAGGAACTAAGAAAGGTTTTGTTAAGGTTTCTAGTTTGACTTTAAAGTTGACTGCTACGTAAGGAGTTACATGATTCAAAGAAGCTCCTAGATCTAATAAGGCGTAGACATGTGAATGGGGGATCTGTAACATATTAGTGACCACATCAAGAGAATTTTCCTAATATTTTCTAGACCAAAGTGCATAAATCCTTCTTTGGCATTGCCCACTGGTGGCACTGGAAATGGCACCCTGTTGATTCGGGCGATCGAACTAAGCTGAAGGACGGCTGGACGGACCTTGTTAGCGCAAATCTTTTCCCTTCTGAGCCATTACTCTACACTCCCACATCCTGTGGCCTAGCTTGTAACATGCGAAACATACATCGCTGCCAGCTCTATACACACCCTGATAGTTTTTACCACATCCTTTGCAAGGTGGGTAGGGATGACCTCTTTTCATGCCTGAGGCATAGATCCTAACGTGCTACCTCGAGTGTCATTTCAAAACTTTGGCACTGGTGCACTAGCTACAAAAGGATTTAGGGCTGAGAATTTTTGGCAAAACTGGAAGTGGTTACCACCCTCTGACTTTGGCCTGAAACCACTTGTTCTGACTCTCTTATTGTCTCTATCATCCCTCTTACGCTTCTCCCTCTTGCTTTGCTGAGTATTTACCCCAAGCATAGATAGGACAATAGCCTATAGGTTGTTCTAAGAAACTACTAAATAGGCTAAAGTAGTGAAAGCAACTCTGAATTCTGCATGAGAGACATAGACATGCTCATCCAGGGGATCTTCCTGAGCGGGCTGAGGTGCTGATTGATTTTTGGCCCTTCTTTTATTAGTCGTTTAGGGAGAAATGTTCTGTAAACAAAAAAGAGAGAATGGATTATACTGAGAGTTTTACTTGAGCTTATTCTCAATCGCACGACATGAATACTAAAAGAAGGGAAAGTTTTCCTAAATGCCTTGTAGCCACTCGTCCTAAGTGTGGCGTGCTAAACACCCAAGCACAAGACTCTACTCAATGCAGTTTTCAGACTCCCTAGGAATTTGTTGAACCTTAGGCTCTGATACCAATTTTGTAATGACTCGAGACTACCCCCTAGTCGTCACATGGTGCTTGTGACCCCGAAGGACTACAAGCTAACCCATGAATGATATCTGCTGTGAGAATTGAATAATGATACTGCAATTAATGCAAAAAATGAAGTTGATGGGACAATCCCCCAACTATCCTGAAAAGCCTCTAACTGAATCTATCTGAAAATGGAGTTGATGGGACAATCCCCCAACTAACTCCGACTATTAAGCTACTGCTAAAATGTGATACTGAAATAAAAAGAATTTCTTCGATAGATGAGCACTCACTACTAAATATACTGCTGCTGGTTAAATCTGAATCTACTATGCATGGTTGGGAATCGGAGTGTCCAAACCTATGATATGAAACATCATACCGCAGGAAAATATGTGTTAGTATGTGGGAATGTGCTGGTATGCTAAATGAGGTAAGGCTAAATACAGGGGTTCATATGCATGAACAATAAATGACTACATAAGAGTAACTGAACATAGGAGTACATGGAGAATCTGAGAATATGTAAATGCTGAGAGTGCAATCTGTGCATATACATAAATATGTAAATTATAATCGATCTTTTCTGAAGCTAAGTATTTAATTCTAATAACTGATTAACTAATACTGATTGACTGTATCTAAGAGTCCTAATTTTGTAGAACTGGACTGAGTTCTGAACTAAAGAATGGAACTAAAACTAAAACTGTGGGAGGTAATTATCTAACCGACATGCCTCTCTTTGAACTAATTGGGGTCCAACCTGTAATCCCAACTGGAAGGGTGAAAATACCATGCCTGGGTACTAACACTAGAAAACCAGGATGCCAAGCCTAACTGACGCGTGACACCTAGGCGGAGCCAAGCCTAATATGATGGGTGATCCTTAGGAGGTAGTCAAGCCGAGTCAGACAGGTGACTCCTCATACTATGCTAGCTATTCAATTCATGAGTACAGGGATTGCTATTAACGACTCTACCTATCTGACGGGGAAGCCATTATCCCTGCTCTCGCTCGGTGCTAAATCCTGCTCCCAACTAAAATACACTGAATTGAGTATATTGAACTTGACTAGACTAGATTGAGATTGAGTTTACGGAGTTTTCCTAAGTTCTGTAATTGACTGAGTTCTATTGAGTTCTATAACGGACTGAGAGTATTGATCATGACATGAATGATACTATTCTATAACTGACACTAGCTCTAGGTAAACAGCTAAATTGTTGGGTATTAAATACCCCCAGGACTCGATAGCATGAAAAGTAAAGCAAAGCATAATCTTGAATATCATAACAATGTTCACTTGGTCATAATTCATTCATAGAGACTTTTCATCAAAAACTTGTAATACATTAACTTGTACATAAATGGGATCACATAATAGCATATCATGCCTGCACTAGTCAATTCACAAAAGCATTTTATCAAATACTTACAGGGCATAAGCTTGTACATGATTAAGATCTCATAATAACAACTCATGATTCCTCTATCTACTTCACATAGGCATTTTAGCAAATACTTGGGGAGCATGAGTATTTCACATGATAATGGTCATTGCATAAACCTCATAAATAAAATACTTAATTGCAAATTCAAGAGTTTAGCATGTAATTCAGATAATTCCCCTAAATACTATTCTATTTTTCATAAAACTTATCATAATCAAGGATTGAAAACCAAATCAACATCATAGATGCATTAATCACTTTATAAATTTAAGGGTCTATCAAGATAATCACATATTTGTTATACATGCTATTTAATTTAATGAAGCTTGCATTTAAATTATGGATTGGAACCCAACTAATATTATAAGCACAAATTCAATCTAATTCAAACATGAAAATCATAAATACATCATCTTTGTACTTTGAAAAAATTTATTCTTGGACTTCATGGGTGAAAGGGACCCATGAATGAACATCTAACATACCTTAATATGTGAGATTCTTGAAGTTCATGAATGATTTCTTGAGCTTGACCTTGATTCTTGAACTAGGATTTTGCCCTTTGAGAGAGAGTGGCTTGCTTCATGAGAAAATAGTGAATTAATGAGCAATTTGTGCTCTTTTAGGGTTTAATTGCGTGTTTAGGCTGACTGGGGCTGAGGAAAAAAGACCTAAGTTCCTTCAAAATTAAATCTCGCAACTGACTAAAAATCCCAATTTTGTGCGCTAGCGCAATGGGGTGAGATCACGCCTTGAGAACTCGGAACTGGAGGTTTGGCGCGAATCGGCGCCATCACGCCGACTCACTGCATGGGAATTTACTCCTTCGCACGATGCGCCATTATCATAGAGTCACACTGAAAAGTGACAATTGGGAAAAAAACTAGTGGCACAATGCGGTGGTATCACGTTATCTCATTAGTAAATGACAAATGCCATTTGGACAGCCTCCGCGACGTGCTGGAGTACCAAGTGGTACACTGTCTTACTAAAATGGCTCTAACTCTTTACTCGAGTGTCAGATTTGGGCGAATTTGATATTGATGGAAAGATTATTCAATTTCCCACATGATGAAAAGTCAAACTCTTTAAAATTACATATGTATAAAAATGTATTCGTCTTTAAAGTAAGTCTTTGACATTTTTGGGACGAATTCAAGCTAAGCAAAAGTACGGGGTGTTACACATCCATTAGAACTTTGTAGAGAATCGGAGACATCCTTCATTCACATAGTCTTCGTAAACAATCAAAGAGGATAATCAACATCAGTCTCCATAGACAAATGGAGATGTCAATATCAGTATCCATAAACAATTGGAGAAATAATCCATCAAGTCTTCGTAGACAATCAGAGACACCTTTTATTCATCACATAGTCTTCGTAGACAATCAAAGACATCTTTGATTCATCACTTAGTCCATCGACAATCGGAGACATCTTTCATTCTTAAGTCTCCGTAGACAATTGGAGACGTCATGCATCTTTTCAGTCAAAAATACAATCCACGAAAATACATTTCTTTTATTTCCTAGAAGACAGTGTTAACCATAAATCATAAACTGGGCAAATTTTGAGAATCACCTAAAAAACTTAGCCTATTTTCTCATTTCGAACTACATTGACCTGATTCTCGTAACATTCGAGATATGTAGGAAGCTCTATGAAGAATTCGGTCGTCACTGCTTCACAATTATTCTTTCACCCTATTGCATCCCCAGCATCTCACAGCTCGATACTCGAGCAATTTTGAATGGAACATCAGGAATAGATGAACACTTCTGTTCCCAAATAGTCCATGTTTCATAAATTACTTCACACAGTCTTTCACCCTTAATAACAGAGAAATTTTCCTAATTTTAAAATTACACCCGACCTGATCCTCAAGCAAATCGAGGTGTATAAGCAACTCTAAATTGGAGTTCGCTTGAATTTTTTATCAAAAATAATTTTTTATTGAAAAAAATTAGCTACACGTCAACGTTTTTGTTTGAAGAGTTCTACATTATCTTCAAATGAAAAGGGACAAACTATTGACACCCAATTTTGGATCTCCATACTTAAAATTAGCACTTTTTAGGCTTTAAGATTGTTAAATGGAATAATATGCAATTTTTGACATATTTTTTGTAATTGTTAATAAATGATTGATATTCATCATTCATTTAGGATTTTTACGCATTTATTGTCATATTTTAATTTTACATAATTTATTGATAATTATTTTTAATTTCATAAATTTTAGAATTTTTATCAGTTTATTAGTATTTTAATATTTTTGCACAATCATTTGCATACGTACACAACACAACACTGTAATTTTTTAATGGAAAGTATAATTTTAGTTATTTATAGCATAATATATTTTTTTAAATATAATTATATTTTTATTTGTTGTTTATATTTTTCTGTAATTATATATCGACATTCATTATTTTGTACGTTATTTAATACGACCTGCAAAGCTGAGTCGATTTAATTATTTTAATACACAGAACAATAAATTGGTCAAAATAAAGTCTCTTTACTTATTAATTTTCTTGACTTTTTTGCACCTACTATCCCAAATTTAAGGGATATGTTGGGGAAAATTAAATTTAATATCTTTTTTTATATTATCATTTTCCCTTTTAATACTCCACACATACACACACAACATACATAAACACACTCATAACACACACAGTCAGATCCCTCCTTTCTCTCTTAATTCACTCTCATCTCAGGCTTTTTTTCTCTCTGTCACTTCCACCGCTGGAATTGATTACCGATTGGCCGATGATGATGATGCCGCGTGCCACTACTCTTTCCTCCTCCAACTACCACCCCTCTTCCCTCTCCCTCTTTTCTTGTCGCCCAACCAGCACTAGTCGGTGTAGATTCTGGCCACCACCATGCTCCCCTCTCCCTTTCCCTCTCTTTTCACTACTGGCTCGCCGGAATTGGTGATCAGCGAGATCCAACCCAAAAACCCACCAGCCGCCCCCTTTCCTATCTCACTCTCCGCCACTGCTTCGCCGAAATTTACCACCAATGAGCTGTCCAAACGCCAATATGCACCAACACTGACCCTCCCATTCTCTTCTACCATAACATTGATAATCATATCGTTTGGTGGTATTTTACAATTTTGGTGATATGTTTTAGTCAGAATTTCGAAACTCA
The DNA here is from genome assembly GCF_002878395.1 of Capsicum annuum. Classification (NCBI taxonomy): domain Eukaryota; kingdom Viridiplantae; phylum Streptophyta; class Magnoliopsida; order Solanales; family Solanaceae; genus Capsicum; species Capsicum annuum. Next base: position 214,066,379 of record NC_061117.1, on the reverse strand, counting down.
GGCAAACCTTGCTTTTACTCCGATAAGGGTTTCTTCTTTGGCTTATTTTTTGCTACTGATTGTTATTGTTTGATGTGTTTAACTTTGAATTTGTTAACAGTTGGTCCTATCCATGTTGTTGTTCTTGATGATTTTTCTTTTACTAATAACGAATAAAATACCATATTACAATACTTGACCAATGAAATTATCTCTCCATCTGGATATTTGAGGCCACACTATTATAAATGATGAACTTTATTTTATCAAAGTTATTATTTTATAATAAGGGCCGACACTTGGTCGATGAAGAAATTCTTTGTCAATTTTCGAGGCCGACACAAATAAAAATACTGATGTTACGTATATAAATACGTAATAAAATAAATAAATTTGGGTGATGACGAAACTTTATAACAGCACAAAAGATTTTATAATTTTTATTTTGGCAAGTCAATTTAGGACGGCCAATCAATTGAGCAACCACTTCGTAGCCATAGCGTATTTAGAATTTAATCTAAGCCTATATTTTAATGAAAATCATATTTTTATATACCTTTTCAATTTATTTTGATAATTATTTATTTTGTTACTAACATTTAATTACATGTGTTTATACAGGTTATTGATAACACTCACCGGGAGTGACATTCAAGGAAGACTTTACATTTTATGTTGTATTTTATATTCTTATACATGTACAAATATTATTATAGTGAAAACTTTAATTTTGGGGTGTTGGGCGGGATTTTCTTTATTCATACAAACTTCACCACGCGTTAGGCAAATTTAGGCCGTTAATTTTTACATTAAAATTGATTTAGATATTTAATCCACAAATAATTCACTCTAAATATATTACGTAATCTTTTTCTCTAAACAGATCTTTCATTATTCAATCTTTTCATTTTAATATGCACATTATCATGTATTTTTGTTTATCTTAATACACTTTTTATACACATGCATATTTTTTACAATAATATAATCAATTTACACATTCTTTATATATATATATATTGTCTATATCATTTTAATACACATTTTATATTATGTATTTATAAACATAATTTTTTTCATTTTTTAATAAACCTAAATCTAGCCGGGAACCACATTTGTGGATTCTAAAGGATGCCTAACCTCTTTTCTTTGGAATAATTTGAACTCTTACCTAGAATTAAATTGGTTCGTAGATTAAATAAAGTCATACTTGTTAATAAATAAATAGGTTTTCTATTTTTTCTTAAAAATTAGGTGGCGACTCTGTATATAATTAATTCTTTTAGATTCCATAATCTCGTACTCATTTTGACCTTAGGTAAAAATCGGGTATGACAATGACTTCATGTAGTCTATCTATCTATCCCTTTGTTTTATTGTAATTGTGTAGTTGTGTTCTTGTTATAACTGTTTGTTGTTTGTCTTGTGATAGTGAACCCGTGATTTCTTATTGTTATCATATTATTCACGTTTCTTCATCTTATTGTTGCAACTTAGTTTGGTTGGCTGTTATGGTGTGAAGTCACACCCTTTGTTATTTCGTTTATTAGTGTATTTGTTGAATCCGAGTGTAGTCTCCAATCAATCCAAGAATTCCTTTGATTAGTGGACTATTTTGGAGTGTGTTTTGTGTTCTCCTTGTTTGTAGTGTATTAGGTAGTAAGGCTAAAAAGATCATATTTTGCTGGCTCACTACCATGGAGCACAAATAAGCAACTTTGTAAATCTTGCTGAATTGCCCGGAAGTTGAGCCCTCTTTGAAGTAAGGAGATTAAATATTAACATATGATATTTATTTGGTCGTTCCCTTAAGGAAACTAATTGTGTTTCGCATGTTGGATCTTCAGTTCATTTAAGACTCAATTCCATGAAAATCAAGTGTATGCATCCTTTGCAACATGGTTTACATATGAGGTACATAAGTGTACTAATATTTCTAGAAATTTTAAACATTTACACATTCTTCAACTAACACACACACACACACACATCTCTCTCTCTCTATATATATATATGTGTGTGTGTGTGTGTTTGTATGTATGTATAATATATTTAGGTACACCAGTCACCAAATGCGACCGCATACGATCAGTTCTTGAGAGATATTTCTTTAGGACCAGTTGAAGCTCATACAATGTCCCATTACAGAATAAGTGGGTTTAAATTTTCTACCGAAGAACACTGTAGAACAAGAAAAAAAAATAATAGTGGTGTTTGGGTTAACAACGATGATGATGTTGATTACTTTGGCATCGTACAAGAGATCTTAGAACTGGAGTATGCTGGTTTTCTAATAAAAAAAATTGTCCTCTTTCAATGTAAGTGGTTTGATCCAAGATCAAAGGGCACAACAGTACATAAGGAGCATAACATCATTGAAGTGAAGCACAATAGGTCGTATCCTATTTACGATCCCTTTGTTCTTACGTGAAATGCTAAAAAAGTTTATTATGCTCCTTATCCGTTGTGTAGTGATAAGTGTGATTGGTGGGCTATAATCAAAATAAAGCCTATAGGATGGGTGGAAGCTAAAAATGTGTTAGAGACAGCGTATCAAAATGAAATGCAGATTAATCACCAGCTAGTGGACATTGACTTATTGGATACTTTTAATCACCCGAAAAATTTATTTGAAGAAGTAAATATTGCAGAAGAAGAGGCTGAGTGGGTAGAAGATGAGGAAACTTTCAAAGAGGGTAAATGGTTTTGTGGAGAATCTTCAGGAGAGAAGGATTAGTTTGTGTATGTTGTATTTATTATGTATTGATGTCTTTATGCTTTGTATTATTCACCTTTATGTTTTTTTTTATGATTGATATGTAATATACTGTGTAAGATTGTTGTTTTCTCTTTTCCATAATTTGTGTAGTAATAGAAATATTCTTGTTCATGTTGTGTTGTTAGAGCGATTTGAAATATGAATTAGTAACTTGAAATTAGTTACTTGGAATGTTTTCTTATATATTCATTTTGTAACAACTAACTACTTTTTAACTTAACTTAATTTAGATGGCAGGTAGAGGTGACAAAGGTATACAAAAAGTTGATCCTACAAAAAGAAGAAAAACAACCTTCGCCTTATATGCGACCGACAGGTATTCATATATTTGAGGGTCGATTTGCTGATGCGCCTGCATGACCCTCATATTCTAGGTCGCTGCAACATTCAGTTCCTACTCCTACGTATGTGGGTTCACTTCATGGGTCGACAATGACTCATTCTGCTACCATCCCCGTGCCACCTCTATCACAGTACTATCAGACGAGCGCTGGTACATCCAGGCATCGACCATCGTCTACACTAATCTTCTATAGCAGTCACCCATATTCTTACAGTGATTCTGCTAGATCTATTGGGTTGACAGATCTTCATCTTGGAGGCACTACATTCGATACTTCATATCCGCCCACGCCAATGCATCCACCATCACTTGTTTCGCAGCCCGGTGATTGAGATGATTATAGGAGGCATTATATTATTTCATATGGAATAGGGTAAGATTTAAAAATATAATAACATTATTCATTTTTCACTTACTATATTATTATGCTCTATGAAATTACTGTTTGATCTTGTGTTGTAGGTTTAAACCGGATACTGGAGTTAGAAAAATTGTGAGTAAATATATTTGTCGGAACTTCAACAGCTATTGGACCAGTTGGCAAAAGGTTCCAGAAAATGACAGAGAACAAATGTTTAAAGAATTCCATGTAAGGAGTTAACTTATCGACTACTTAACACATTGTTAGAACAAAAGATTGAATATTATATTTTTGTTTTTGTTGTAGAAGTATTACTAGTGGGATGACGCAAATGAATGTGCTATAAGGAGGAATTTTTATAGAAGAGCTAGATCCACATTTAACAGTCTGTTGGATTATGTCAGAACCAACAGGGTACGACTAGGGTTTATACTCAAACCCATATGGCAAGAGTATCTTCGCTATTGGAATAGTGAAGAATACCAATTATTGAGTGACAAAGAAAAGAAAGCCTGGGCATCACCCAAGGGTGGCTCTCTACATACTGCGATTGCAGTTAGTAAGATTGTTGTGGAGGAAAAAATGGTATGCAACTTTTACAGTTTAAATTGTTAGTTCTATTTAAATTTTTAATTATTTGAAGATTAATAATTTTTTCATATGCAGAAAAAAATGGGTAGGAAGATAACATACGATGAACTATTCAAGAAGCTGCATGTGAAGAAGAAAAAGAACCCAACTGATAAAGATGTTTGGGTTGAGCCTCGTGCAAAAGCTGCCCTTGTAAGAATCAAATTTTGAATTTATGAATCTTTTTCTCAAAGTTGATATTATTCAAGTACAAGTACTTTAATTTTTTTTACTATTAATTTTAACTTTACTTTGAATATAGGATAAATATATGCAGCTCGTTAATAAGTATCATAGTACTCAGCCCCCTGAAAGTCGAGGTGATCCAATACCTGAACATGTAGAGGAAGAGTTATGACAACAAACAGTGGGTCCTGCAATTAGAGACCACTACTACAGATATCACAGAAAATATTTTGGCGAGAATGTTAGGTCTTCATCCATCCCTACATCCTATACCTCATCAATTGATAGAGCAATCATTGAATCACTAAAAAATACGGTTTTTAAACTCACTGAAGAGCTTACTGAACAGAGAGAGAGGGCATAAAAGAAGGAGGAGGAAACAACATAAATAATCAAGATGCTACAAGAGCAGTTCAGCTCTTTTATTCAATCTGTAGGGATTGTTCCTACATGTCCTGGTGATGCAATTCGGGCTGCAAAAGGTCAAGGTCCACCGGATGATATCAGCACAGATGATGAATCAGATCCTGCGTGTGCGGCTGAGGATGTGGAAGACAAAGACGATGATGATGAGTGGTAGCTTTTTGACTTTTGTATGTGTTGTAGTTTGGATTTGGAGATGAGTTGTAGTTTTTACACTTTTGTATGTTTTTAGACTAGTATTTTATGTTAGTTTTGTGGGAACACACTTGGTATGTTGTTGTATTATATGTTGGTTGTTTCATTTGTTTGGTTGGTCATTTTTCATTTTTAAAAAAATCCAGAAAAACCTACCATATGTGGTCGGTTTTTCTGAAAATTTTACAAAAAGCCGACCACAAGTGGTCGGTTTTTTTCAAATAAATTAATTAATAAATTTTAAAAGTGGTTGATTTTATTAAAATTAATTAATTAATTTTAAAACAAAACCAACCACTTGTGGTCAATTTTATTAAAATTAATTAATGAATTTTAAAATAAAACCGACCACTTGTGCTCGGTTTATTTTAAATTTTTTTATTTTTAAAATATTTTTTCTATTTTAAAATAATAATAATAAATTTTAATATATATATATATATATATATATATATATATATATA